>NW_023270265.1:5984134-6039396 GCF_011800145.1 Mirounga leonina | reverse complement strand
TGGATGGATGGATGGATGGATGGATGGATGGATGGATGGATGGATGGATGGATGACTGGATGGATGATTGGATGGTTGGATGGATGGTTGGATGGATGGATGGTTGGGTGGGTGGATGGATGGATGGATGGACGGATGGATGCATGCATGCATGCATAGAAGGATGGATGGATCGAAGGATGAATGGATGGACAGATGGATGGACAAATAAATGAAAATAGACACTGTTTCTTGAGATTTCTTCCATGCTGAGACAAAGCTTCTCAAACTCAGTGTGAAAACACCACATTTTTCATTTCCAATCAATTCATTTTCTAATCTGTTAAAGATAATTTTTGTTAAAGATACTTTTATAAAACAAGCTAAAATGTCATGGTAATGCTATGTTGCTGAACAAGTTTCTAACTCTTCCTCTCAATTTCTGTAATCAATAGTGTGAGGATGGTGCTGGTCCCAAGCCAGGCTTGGAGCAGAACTGCCCTTGGGCTCACCACGGAGCAAGTCACACGTGCTAATCGCCCCCTTCCTCCAGCCACTCTCTGAGGTGGATGCTTCTATCCCTACATTCCAGATGGGGAACCTGTGGCCCAGGGAGGGTTAGTGAGTTACCAATTTCCAAAAGCTAACAGCTAGAAAGCTAAACTTTATACTCAGATCCATTAGGTTCCAAGCCTTTGTATTTGCCCGACTTAGGGCTCCACAGATGGCCTCTAAGAGTGGGGCAAAGAAACACCCCCAGCTAGGATGTGGGTAGGGACACTGTCAGGAGTTAGGAGAGGAGAGAGATGCTAGGCAGGAGGCAGGACCCCCAGGATCCAAAGGCAGGAGTGTGCATGGTGTAGGACAAGGACCATGGGGGACCCAGAGAAGGTGGGGAGAGGGGACGGGAGCCTCCCCTCAGGCGGGCCTGGTGGCTCGTATCCCTGGGCAGCTGGGCAGACAGTGGCCCTCGGCCCAGAGCAGGGAGTGGGGAAAGAAGTGGGCACCGGTTTTAGAGACCAGGGCCTCCATTTTACTGTGCATATCACAATGCATGTGCATATCGGGCAAATACAAATACGCTTGACCCTCTCTGTGGAGCCCGGGTTTCCCATTTTGAAACCCATGGAGCAGTAGTTGGCATTAAAAAAAAATGTAAATCTGACAGAAGACACTCCCGTCCTAGTATTTCTCCTTTACAAGAGTTTAAGAGACTAGAGGGGTCAGAGCAGCTTCTGCTCCTGCTGAGCTGCTTCTGTGAAGCTTCGAGCGCGGAGCGAGCGCGGAGGGCCAAGGGCGCAGGGCAGTGTGTTCACAGAGGCGGGAATGAAAGGGAGGACCAGGGAGGATGTGCCGGCTGACCCCGCCGCGCCAGCCGTGCTCCCACAGGCCCCGAGCACACAGCAGGACGCAGCAGGGCCTCCCGAGGCCTCCGGCAAGACGCACGCACACGGTCAGGCTGGAAATGCAAGTTCAGTATCTCCTCTCTCAGAGGGGGAGCAGCTCGTCCCTCTGCTCCTGGACACCCACCCAGCTCTGTCATTTAAAGGTTCTTCAAGGAGGGGCCTCACACACCCAGAAAGCAGGGTCTTCCACGCCCCCACGCCCCCCAGGCAAATGCCCTGATCCAAAACTCCAGAACCTCCTCCCGTTCTCTAATGGCAAGGCAGTTCAACTAATATTGAGTGAGGTCTTCTCGGACCAGGGTCTGGGCTAGGGATGGAAATTCCAAGATGTAGGACATCCAACACTGGCCCCCAGGATGCTCCCAATCGGGGCAAAACAGGGTTGCACCACAGAGAGATGAATGTTTTGATAGAGGGAAGCCCAAGGTTATGGGTACCCAGAGAAGAGGCCTCGACCCAGCCAGGAAGGGTGGTCAAGGAAGGCTTCCTGGAGGAAGAAGGCATACCTGAAGCGAGCCCTCCCTGAGCAAAGGAGGGAGGGTGGCAAACACATACGTAACAGTAACAACAACTTTGAATGAAAGACTCCATTTTGCTTTCCTGATCAAGAGGAAGAGAATTTTCATAGTTTCTTGGAGCTGGAGTCCGAAGCCCCTTATTTCTGAAAAAGGAGACTGAAGTTCACAGGGGTGAGGTGCTACGCCTGAGGTCACACAGCAAGCTGTTGGGGGTGGGGGAGGGTGGGTCAGAGGCTCTCCCAGCGGCCCCACATCCTGTGACTTGAGCTATGCTCTTCCCCAGCCAGGCATCACCTTGCAGAAAGTAGAGAGAGGGCTGTGGAGAGAGCAGAGGGACCACTCCACCCTCCACCCATTGGACTTGCTCCCAGGAGCTCCCCTGAGGGAAGGCAATTCAAGGGGGCCGGCTAGTCCCTCAAGATCCCCCGGGACCACATCTGCCTAGTGAGACACAGGGAAGCAGGGCAGAAGCAAGGCACGATCTTAAGGTCCCTCAGGGAAACAGGAGGCTCTGGCGTCCCAACATCGCTCCCCACTCGCCTGCCCCCCTTCTCCACAGCCACCCCCAGGGGCCGGAAGGGCACTGCCGACTCCCACTGGGCTCTCCTTTCCCCTCAGGGAAATCCCAGCACATGACCCATTTGTAAACTGGCTACTGGGCCTGCCTCAGAGGTGGGGGGAGACCCTCGGAGGCAAACTGGTTGGACACGGGCATCAGGCAACCCCTTCCAGCCAGGAGGCCCCACTTCTCTGGCTGTGTGGCCCTGGGGGACTCAGTAATCACAGCACCCAGAGTCCAACAAGAGCAGCAGCTGAGTCGAAGGCCTGAGAAGCTGCCTTCAGACAGCAATGCACCTGACACCCACAGCCCTGCCAGGCAGGTGCCCCTGGCTCCATCCCCATTGCACAGAAGAGGACACTGAGGCTAGGAGATGGGATGGCACTTGCCCCAGGCCCCAGAGGTGGGGAGTGCCAGAGCTGGGCATTGAACCCAGCATTTTCACCCTCTTGATCTCAGTTCCCTGGCCCTGAAGAATGGGGCCGATCACCTCCGGGGGCGGGGGAGGTAAAGGGTCTGGTCCAGGCACTCAGTGCTGTTGGGGACCCAAGCCGGGGAGAGACAGGAGCACTGTGCTGGACAGGGCGCACAGAGAGAGAGGGTAAGGCCCCGACAGAGCGGGGGCGAAGAGCAGATGGGACCCAGGGGAGGGCAGGCCGGCACCACGGGACAGCAGGCCCGCAGGGACACCCAGAGGAAAGAGCATTCTATCCGAGGGGATTCTGAGAAGCAGGGCAGGCCAGGAGGCCGAGCCTCGAAGGGCAGGCAGGTGGGTCCAACCCACAGGGGCTGCAGGTGGGCAGCACGGGCCAGAGACAGCATGTGCACGCACTGGGGGATGAGATGCTGCAGCTGTACGGAACACTTTACTTCTGGAGCTCCTGGCCCCAGGATGAGGGCAATGACAGTGGAAAGGTGAAAAAGGAATGGCCGCACTTCTGGAACATGTACATGCTAGGCACCGTGCCAGGTACTTGCCATGCACGATGTCATTTAGTCTTCACCTGGACGGGAGGGAGGCTGGATGACTTGCCCCATCTGACCGGGGAGGAGCCTGCAACCAGCTCCGCCAGAGGTTTGCAAAGATGACCCATCCCTGCAAAAGCGAGCTGCTGCATCTCTCTCCAGACGCTCCACCCCCATCAGCACCACTTGGTCTGGTCGGGGAGGAAGGGGTCCCACAGAGGCAGGCTGGCCCAGAGCCCCGTGTCGGGCAGGGCAACTAGATCATTCATGCAGCTAACATCTTCTGAGGCTCTGCTCCTTGCTGGCCCCGGGCCCAGCAGCTGTGCAGCCTAGTCCAAGCGCCTGTGTCCTCTGGTCTTCGTGAAAGGGCTGGGCCAGATCACCTCATTCAGTCACTCATGGAGGGCAGCCCAGACCACAGGACCCAGGCCCTGCTCTCGGACTTTATTCTGTACCTGCGCAAAGCCGATAGTAGTCCCAGCATGCGGGACGATCACAAGCCGGGTGGGTTAAAACAACAGAAATGTATTCTCTCGTAGAGTTCTGGGGCCAGAAGTCTGAAATTAAGGTGTCAGCAGGGCTTTGTTCCCTCCAAGGCTCTAAGGAAGAACATTGGCTTCTGCTGGCATCTGGTCGGGTCCACCAGTCCCCAGGGCTCCCTGGGCTTCCGGCAGCATAACCACAATATCTGCCTCTGCCTCCATATGGGATTCATCCCTGTGCACCCCCCGTGTCTTCAACTCTCTCTCTCCTTATAACCACACCAGGCATCAGATTTACAGCCCCTCCTGGCCCACTGTGGCCTCCCCCGATCCAGGAGGACTTCATCTTAATCTGTATACATCTCCATAGACCCTGATATCCACATTGCCAGGTACCAGGGGGTCAGGATTGCAACATACCTCCCTTTTTGGAGGAGGTGAAGGGAAACAATTCAACCAACAACACTCGGGCTCCATCCTGGCCCCAAGAGTCTCGGTTTCCTGGTGGGATGGGTGGAGCCCAGCTTGGTGGTCCAGAGACCTGGGTTCCCTAGCTTCCCATGTGACCTTATTTATTCATGCATTCAACTAACACTTACTGCGTACCTACCATGTACCAGAAACTGTACTGAGCACTGAGGCGTGCCCTAGTCCACAATGGCCCAGTGGGAAGGCCGACGATAAAGAAATGAACAAGTCATCTGTCCTCCAAGCCTCGGTTTCCCAAAGCTTATCCTGAGACGCTCTCTGGTGGAACTGATGAAGCCCTGTACCATGTAGCAGAAAAAGAATACGCCAGGAGTTAAGAGATCTCCGTGCCCCCAACTGGACGTGTGATCTTAGGCAAGTCACTTCACTTCTCTGTGCCTCGGATCTGGGAAATGGAAATGTTGCGATCTCATATTCACTTCAAAATATATCATCTATTCTTTATCACCTGAGAACATGCATGAGTCTGAGTGCATGAGGTCTGGGCCCACCATAAGCACTTTTAAGGATCCTTTGCTCCTCTGTGTCTCTAAAACCTGACCCCACAGCCTCCCTATCAGCTTTCCTGCCTCAGGACATTTGCACACACTGGTTCTTCCACCCAGAATTATCATCCCTGTCTCTCTTCTTTGTCTGGATGATCCTTTAAAACCTCTTCAGTTAACTCTCCCAGCTCCTACTTTACTTCAGACAGAAATAGCTTCCTCCTCTGTAGGATGTGTGTGTGTGTGTGTGTGTATTTAACTGATTTTTAAACAAAAGTAAAAATGCCTCTGATAAAAATTTTGAACTTTTCATAAAGGTAGAAAATAAAAAGGAAGTCTTACCTCCCACACAGACCCCCCCTTAATACCCAAACTAGCCTCTGTTAACATTTTGTGTGTTCTTCCAGGAAAAAAAATATATATATATATGTGTGTGTGTATATATATATATATATATATATATATATGCATAATACTAATAGCTAATGAGGACTTACTCTGGGCCCAGTCCTGTTCATGCTTTATGTGTTAACACAGTGAATCCTCACAACAACCCGATGATCAGGTACTATTATTAGCTCCATTTGACAGCTGAGTAACTAAACCCAGAGAGGTTAAGCGACTTCCCCAAGTCACACAGCTGCTGAGCAGCAGAGCAGAAACTCACACTCAGTGGGCTGTGCCAAAGGCCATGCTTTCGACTCCTTTTTTTACACCCAAATGTGTTCATATATACACTGCTCTGCTCCTTGCTTTATTTTGCTGAAAGTCCATCTCTGAATCTCTCCATATCAGCACAAGAACAGCTCCCGCATTCTCTCCTGCAGCCACTGGGCACGGCAGCACCGCGTCTTCTAGCCTCAGCCCCCTGATGGACATGTTGGTTGCTCCTAGCTGCTGCTACAAACATCTCTGTGTTAACTCGAGCTCGCGTCCTATCTCTAGCTCAGTTCGCTTTTGCAAGCACATCTGTGGGATGTGGCCCTGGGACAGCTGGACCAAAGGGCATGGGCTTTTCAAGTGGCGGTAGATGCGGCCCCATCGCCCTCCACAGGGTCGGGCAAGCTTGCACTTTCACCAAAGGGGTCGTGCCCACAGTGCCTTGCACCCACTTCTCCTAGCATACCTGAAGCGGGTGTTGGTCCATCAGGGTCCCTCCCCAATGTGGGCTCCCTTGGCAGGGGGGAGACTTGGACCAAGTTGTGGAAATGTTGATGGAAGAACAGGATCTTTTAAGCAAAACCATCTAGAGTCTGTTCCATTTAACGAACAGTAAGAATTTCGTTGGCACCTATTGTATGCTCTGTTTGGGTACAGGGAGCAGAAACTAACCAGAATTCTCAAAGTCAAGAGCCTGCAGGGGCCAGGCAGGCTGCACAGAGGAGGGACTTGGGCTAGGCGAAGGTGATGCTAGGGAGGGTGGCCAGAACACCAGGCTGTGAGCCAGGGCTTATGATTTTTCCAGAAAGCCAGAAACCTGGATTTTTAGGTGAATTTGCCCTGATGCTGAGCAGAATACCTGGCCCTTGAAGATTTCATATTTCTTAAGTGAATAAAGAAAAGAATGAATGAGTTTGAAGTTTGTCTTCTTTCTTCTGCAGCTCAGCCTGGAAGAGCGACCTGCCTCTCCAGTAAGACATGCAAGGCCCTGGCCTCACTTTGGGCAGGTGGGCAGGGCAAGGCCTAGGTTTCCTGCCCTCTGCATCCCTAGCTGCAGTAGCTCCCAGAGCAGGGCCCTCTGGCAACCATTCCTGCCTGCCCCAACACGGGCACACACACCCCCCATCAAGTAGATATGTGTCCCCCCTGGGGGCTGCAGAGGGACGCAACTCTTCCCTGTCTTGCAAGGTAAATTTTGGGTTTAAAATCAGCTTTGTTCAGCAAAGCCCACACCCTGACCTGCCTTGCTCGTCGTGCTCAGACCTCCTGCCTTGCTGAATTCCTCCACCACCCCCAGCAATGGCACAGGGACATGAATAAGTGAACTGAAAGAATCAGCCACTGTATGTTGAGGGACAGTCACCCTATCTCCCATCCTACCTTCAGTAAGCTTCAAGAAGGCAGGGATCATACCTTACTCCAATTATATTATCAGTCAGTAAGACTGATGAGTGCTCAGTATGTATTCCTAATTTCCATGTACATGCTATGGTTGATTAAGACTGATGGGGGGATACGGTGGTGCCATGGTCAGGGTGGGCGATGGATGGGTTTGCCGACCCTTCCTCAGGAGTCATCATGCCAGGAAGCAGGGGACAGGAACAAGGTGTGCCCCTGAGGTTTGCCTTTCTAAGAGGCACCCAGAAGCTCTTGGGGCTGAAGGCACAAGGGAAGGCAGGAGTTAGACAAGCTGAGGCTGAGAGGAGGTGGGTAGCATTAGACACATTCTGAAAGGAAAATGCCTGGGCTGGAAACAGGAGCACGGGGTGCCGGGGGTGTGACTTCTACGGGCCTCAATTTCCCCACCTATAGAGTAAAGGGCATATTTAGCAGGCGACAACATTTACCATACAAACTGGGAATCTATGTTTAGATTTAACCATATGAAATTGCTATCTTGTAGGTCAAAAATAGATGGATATTGGCAATGCCTCTTGATCCAAATTCAGAATAATGACTCTGGGACACTGGGCACAAAGCAGGACTGTCCTGAGCAAACTGGGACATGCAGTCAGCCACCCCGTGGCTCGTGACCACACTGACTGTTTCTCCCCACTTACTTGTAATACAAAGCTCCCTCCCGCCCCCCGGCCCCTCTGTCATTAGGCTGAGGTATAAAGATTAAGTTAATGGCGGGCGGAGAAAATCAGCTTTGTTGGCAAATTGTCTCTGATATTTATTTTGAACATTAAAACGAATCATTCCGACTAAAGAGGGCTGTAGTACGCGGCCCATTAAAATGCATGCATTATGTATAACTCTCCCGGCTTCACCTCCAAGTATTATCAGTCTAAAAAGCAAACATGTTTTTTAAAGCCCCTTGTTTACGACATCCCGTGACAGCTGATTAATGGCCACAGTTTCCAGATCTGAAAGCTTAGTAACCCAAGCTAGAAAATTCAATCTTATTCTAATATGGGGGGGGGGGGGGGCGGGGGGGGGCCCGCCAAAAGGGAACAGAGCACAGCTCCTCAAAGGCATCCACACCGTGGGTTGTAACCACGGCAGCAACATCAGCTGGGCTTCCTCGGGGGCACTGTATTAGTTTCCTGGGGCTGCCGCAGCAAATGACCACAAACTGGGTGGCTTTTAACACAGCAGAAATGCATTCTCCCACAGTTCTGGAGGCCAGAAGTCCGAAACCAACATATCAGCAGGGCCAAGCTCCCTCCGAAGTCTCTAGACGGTGACTCGGCCTCACCTCTTACAGATTCCGGCAGCTCCTGGCGTTCCTTGGCTCGTGGCTGCATCCCTCCAATCTCTGCCTCTGTCTTCACATGGCAGGTTTCTGGGTCATTCTGTCTTTTATGAGGACACTTGTCATTGGACTCAGGGCCAGTGTAATTCAGAACGATCTCACCTTGAGACCCATACCTTAACCACATCTACAAAGACCCTTATTCCAAATATGATCACAATCTGTGGTTCCAGGTAGACCTATCTTTTGTGACAGGACAACTTTAAACTTGCTACAGGTCTCCTTCCCTCTTCCAGAGTGTTCCCTTTCTCCCTTAGGAAGGTCGCAAGACCAATCCCACCTGCAGATCCAACTGGATCCCAGGAAGCTGTTGGATCTGTCCACGGTGATGCTCTCTGGCTGTCGCCCACCCTCCCGGGGCCCTCTGCTGGGACCCTGCTGCCACACCCACCCCTCCCGGGGGTTCCCAGCAGAGCCAGAGCAGTCCCTCTAAAGAGCCCTGCTGACCCCGGCACTCCTCCCCTTGGCCCTCAGAGGCCCCCCAGGACCAATAAGTCTCCTCGTCGTGTTCAGGTGGCCCTGCTCAATCTGCCCTCTGACCATCCTGCCCACCTTACTCACAGGATGCATCCCTTCTGGGTGGGTTTTGGCCACACTGTCCCGCTTCCAGCAGGAATGATGCACCCCTGTGTCTCTGCCTAATTGCCTGAAGATCTCAACTCAATGTCACCTCGTCTGACAGAGCCAAGTCCCCCCCAATCACTACCATGACATCCTTTACTTCTCCTTCTTAGCATTCAGCACACTTACATCATTTATGAGTGGATCTTCTTACCTTTTCAACACTTCAACATGCAAATGTTGTGACTAGCCGGCCCAAAACTCTCCTGTAGCATTTACAAAAGCTCCGACCACACACAGCCCTACGTGATGGGTCCCACCTTCTCTCCCCGCCACTTGATCGCTCACTGGGGCTCCAGCCATAGCAACTTCCTTCTGTCCCTCCAGAACGTAAGCCCCTGCTTGCCTCAGGGCCTTTGCAGGTGTTCTACCTGAAATAAACTTCCTCCAGATCTTTCTGATCTGGTCCATTTGCACCAAGCAGGACTCAGTTCGAATGGTGCCTGTCACGTGGCTGTGGCCCATGTGGTGGAGCAGCAGATGCAGAAGCTCCGGGAGGAGACCCAGCTGCATGTGAATGGGTTTGACCGCCTGCTGCAGCCCATCACAGACACCAGAGATGCCCTCTTGGCCGCGCAGAACTGGATGTGTAGAAACGCCAAGGCCCTCTGCACACTGTGAACTGATGGTGGGCCACCTCCAGAACCACATCCCAGCCGACGGGGTGCACTTCAAGCTGTGACTGCACCTCATCTTCCTGATCAATGACGCACTACACCCCTGACGTGTGAAAGTTTCTCCCTCCCGGCCAGTGCAAACAGGCCAGGGAGCTGCTGGGCACCCTGCAAAAAGGCCTGGTGCCCATCTACTGCACCAGCTTCTTGGCTGTGGAGGAGAACAAGCAGCTAAAGATGGCACAGCTCCTACAGCTCTGGAACATTGACGGCTCCATCATCCAGCAGCTCCAGAGCCCAGCCCTGGGGCTCGGCCAGCACCAGGGGACGCTCATCAGTGAGTCCTCCTCGGTGGTCCAGCCAGTGCCGCTGGCCTTCCAGCAGCAGATCCAGACCCTCAAGACGCAGCACAAGGAGTCTGTCGATAGCCGGGCCCAGCAGCAGCAGCAGCTGGCGGGGAGCGGGGGCGCAAATCCACATGCCGCAAATGGAAGCCAAAGTCAAGGCCATCCCACCAGCAGCCCTGCCTCCAACCCCCACACCCACGCATCATCCCACCAACCACCCATCCAAATGCCTGGCTCCTCTGAGTATGGCATCTCTGGACCAGGCCAGGATCCCACCACTGCCGGCCACCCGGGACCCCGGCCCCCACAATCAGATGCCACCTAACAAGCCCCCATGCTGTGACCAGCCTCACCCCGTTGCTCCCTGGTGCCAACAGCAGCCTCCCAAGCAGGGCCCCTACCCATACCATCGGGGCAGGCCACCCCACTGCCCACCCGGGAACAATAGCCACGAGGTACCCATGGGGCGAGCAGCGCGAGGGCCCTGGCCGGGACGGTCAGCGTGATGCACCCTGGAAGAGCCAGCCCGACCCAGGCGGAACAGCCGGCCCGAGCAGCCGCCGTGAGGCAGAGGCCAGCGCGAGCCGCCCTTCCATGCGCCCGGCCCACCCCACCAGCAGCACCCACAGCCCAGCCCGCCGTCACGCCCCACAGCTTCAACCGCACCCCACCCCGCTTCACGCAGGAAGATCCCCACCCCAGCACCCGTTGGAGTGGCCACCCTAGCCTCACCACTTTGACTCCCCTCAGCGGGACTTCCCTGCTCAGATGGGACCCCCTCACCATCCCCCAGGCCACCTCATGCCTCTTCCCGGGATCAATGAGCACCCACCCCTGGGGGGGTGCCCAGCACCCTGACTTTGGCCCTCCTCCCCCACACGCAGTGACAGGGCCCTCCCAACGTAATCACGATGACCCCAGCCTGGTCCCCAGCGTGCCCTACTTCCATCTCCCTGCAGGGCTGATGCCCCCCTTCCCCCACTGTGAATAAAAGAAAAAAGAGACAAATGGCACTGGTCAAGAGAGGCCTTCCCTTAACCCCACTTTCCAAAACATCCCCCAGACAGACTGCTCTTACCCTCCTTCGTTGTTTTCATAGCAATTATTAGCAAAAGCCCTCTCCCTTCCTGTTTTTGGGTTGTTTTGCTTTCTGACTTATTCTCTGTGTTTCCCAGCTAGGAAGGAAGCTCTCCCTGAGGACAGGGACCTTGACTGTCTCATCCACTGACACATCCCCAAGGCCTAGGACACTGCTGCCTGGTTCCCACCGCTTGTTGGATAAACGAGTGTCCCAGAGCCTGGCACAGTGCCCAACACAGAACAAGGCCTTAGCAAATTCACCCCCTGGAGGTCTCTGTGTTGTGGGGGAAGAACGTACCCTTCCTAGAAGTCCGAAGGTCTTCTAGGTCTTGATCTAAGGGCAGCACTGCCAACTTCTCACACACACGCACTCACGCACACACACGTGTGCAATGCTTGGACAGCTCCCACACTCATTCATTTGGTTTTTTTGCTCATTCATTCATTCCTTCATTCTGCATTCTACAAATGTTTACTGAGCCCTTGCTGTGAGCCAGGCAACGCTGTGGCCCTAGAGGTGTGATGGAAAGCAAGCTGGCCCCTCTCCACGCTCTCTGAGCTGACATTCTGGTGGACGCACCCCATTCTATCAGTGCCTATCCTAAGCGACCTGCAGCAGAGCAGCAAAAAACACTCTTTCTGAGTCTCAGTCTTCTCATCTGCCCAATGGGCAGCAAGATCTGGCCCACTGGCCTGAAAGCCCTGGGGTGAGCGAGGACGGGGAAACAGTCTTTGGTTGTGGGGTGTGGCCCACAGTGTCCCTGGTCTGTCCCTTCTCCCTCTGGTCTCCCCGCTGCTCACCAACCATGCCCATTCCCTCCTCTGCCCGTGACCTGCAGTCCCCCTGGCCTACCCAGGAGCACGGCCCTGGGCCTTAGACACACCTGAGCTCCAACTCAGACCTGCACGTGACCGCAGAAAATCACCTAACCTGGAGAAGTCGGAATTTCCCCACCTGTAAAATGGTGATGCTAATGTGTACCAACTACTGGTGAGAGGACAGAATAGGACATGCTTCCTCGAGACCCTGTACTCCCCAGGTGCTGAGGGATGTCTGTCATTCCCCCTGGAATGTCCCCGTTCTTCCCAGCTGCCTGCCTAACTCCTGTCTGTCCCCACAGCGCAGGCCAAGTGCCCCGAGTCCCTCGTGCACCCACCCTCTGTCCACACCACTCCTCTCTGTTGGCCTCTCCTGGTTTTCCTCCTGGGCGCACGCTTGGGGCAATGACCAGACCCATCCTCAGGATCCTTGCAGTGCCTGACGCGGCAGGCCCCACAACATGGGCTTGGCCAAGAGTCCCAGTTACTGCCTATTCGAGGGGCACCTACTCCCACCTGGCCCTGTACCAGGTTCTGGGGGCACAGGAATGACATAGTTCCCAGGCCGGAGGCATCCAGTCTGGGAAGAACACAGATACATGAGCAAACACCTCCCATGCAGAGGCATAAGAGGGTGGTACGTGGAGAATTCCGGGGCCTTCCTGGAGGAGGTGGGCCTTCAAGGGACTGCCCTTCTTGCCTGAGTGGGAACCTTTGCTTGATGAGTGTGTTCCTGGAAAGCTTCACGGGGATCAGCATCCCCCCTGGCATCTATGTCCATCAGCCAGGCCTAAGTCCTGATTTATGACGACTCCTTTAACTGGCAATGGCTGACTTCCAGTTGCTCTGTTCCCGGTTCTTGATCATATAATTAATAAGATCTGTGAACCAATACACAAATGGGGTGAGATCAGAGGCCTCCTATTTCAGGGACTCCTTGATGTGGGGAGGAGGATGCCTGGCCTCAGTCATCCCTTCCATACTAAGTTTGTTTTGACAGACTAGAATTTTATTGCTTATAAATTTTCCAAAACACTCAAAACACAGAATAGTTGTCTTGAAAGCTCTTTCTTATCCAATATCAAAATATTTGATTACCGCAATAAATGTTACTTTCCCTGTTTGTTAGAGAGGAAAACTGAGGCCCAGAGAACAACGCTGGGCCCAAGCTCCCTTGGTGAATCAGTGCTGGGCCGGGACTAGAACCCCAGTTCCCGCGCCCCGGCCACGATCCTGCCTATGGTCTCTGGGCCTCACTCCTGGGCCCCTGAGAGGGGTTATCCTTGCTGTGGGCAGGAGTCCTAAACAACCTCTCTCCTCCCTCCCCTACAGGAGAGCCTTATCCTGTCCCAGCAGATGGGGGGAAACACCCCTTCCACCCTCAGAAGGCCAGGGAGGAAGGCTAGTGGAGCCAAGCCTACAAGCTGAGCTCCCAGAGAGGTCTAAGAAGTGAGGGCAGGTTAGTGCCTCCCTGCACCTGCAGAAGTGGTCATTTAACTTAATAACTGTGAATTGGGGACTGTGGCTAGTGCCATCAGCATCCCTGGGCCCCCGAAGGAAGACCACTGGGCTGAGATCTTAGCAGGGCCATACCCCTCCCACCCCTTTGTGTCAAGAACAACAGTTGCCTGCTTTTGATGTCCTTTCTTATCTAGTTGCTCAAACCTTGACCCTAGCATTCATCTCATGGTATCCACCTGGGAATTTGGAAGGTGGGGGGCATTTGCACCAACCCCCACTGGTCTCTGCAGGCCCCAGGCTGTGCATGATTAGGGCATGCTGCCATGCTAGCCAAGCCCAGGGCATCTCCAGTTGTAGGGCCTCACATGCAGTCTGCCCTGCAGAAGAACATAAGCATCCAGGCCCTCGGATGGCATGAGACCCAATCTCCCAGGCTGGCGCTCAAGGCTCTACTATTCTCCAACAGCAGCCTGGCTTCCAGCAATCCCAGCTAGGCTGTTCCCCATGTCTAAAATCCCATTCCCCTCTCCTTTCTCTGCATAACCAAGCCCTCTGTCAAATCCCAACACTCAGAGTCCCCCTCTACCAGGAAGCCTGCCAAGATTTCCTCAGCCCCCCAAGCCAACTCTCATAAACGGCTGTAAGGTTCCATTCTCTTCCACTCACTTCACATTTATAAGTTTCTTATAAACTTCATTGGTTATATTTTCATGTAGGTCCATTGTGTGATTACCTGAGCTATGAGATCCCAGGGAGTAGGGGCTCTCTTATTAGTCTCTGAGTCCCCAAGGGGCTAGCCTATTACCCATCACAAAGTAGTTCTCAATCTGTATTTGTCATTTGCCTCTAATTGAGCAGTCAGCTCTTGGTCATTTAGATTCAAAGGAGGAAGATCGAATTAGGGCCCCAACTGGATTCCAGGATAGAAAGAAAATGCAGGTCATGTCTTTAGTGTACCGCATGTGGTAGAGCATGAACATCGGGCCTCTGGACAAATGCCCTTTCTGCTCTTCCACCGAGAGAATCCCCATCAATCCTCAATGCCCAGCTTACACGTTACCCTCTCTGGAAGTCTCAAGGCAGACTCTTCATGCCCTTCTCATGACCCTCTGACATACCTGGGCTTGAACTGTTGTGGGTGAACTGCATCCCCCAAAAAGATGCTGAAGTCCTAGTCCCCAGGACCTGTGAGTCTGACCTTATTTGGAAAGAGGGTCCTGCAGATGATCCAGTTAAGATGAACATTGGGCTGGACCCAATGACAAAAGTGTACCATCTCACGGCTCTCGACACCAGCTTTGATTTCGGACTTCCTGCCTCCAGATTATGAAACAATCAATCCTGCTGTGGAAGCCACCCAGTGTGTCGTACTTCGTTAGGGCAACCCTATAGCACATTCTGACTCCGCCTCTCCCTGGCTGGTGGGCCTCAGGCCAGCCAGTTAAGTCTGAGTCTCAGCATCTTCCTCTTTAGGATGGGAACAACCGATCGACTGCAAACCCCCTTCCATCTCCCGTCTTCACACCTCCAGCCTACATTCCCAGTTCTGGCCTGTGGACTGTGGGTGGGAGTGACATGCCCCCGTCGACCCAGAAACTTCTCCCGCGGTCCTCCACACTCGCTCCCCTCCCGCTCTGTCAGCAGACAGTGGTGGGGCCCAGGGAGGTGACAGAGCCACCAGATGGAAAGAACCTGAGTCCCTGATGGACTGCCAGGAGACCCTACCTTGGATCATGCATTAAACACTCAGTACAGGAAAGGTTGAGGTTCTTTGCATGCAGTTACCCTACCCTGACTCAGAAAGACTGGTCACATAGTACTTCATGAGGATTAAAATATTATGGTAGGAAGTTAATAGTAAGTTTTTAATAGCATTACACTCTTTCTTTTTTTTTTTCTTTTTTCTTTTTTTTTAATTTACTTATTTGACAGAGAGACACAGAGAGAGAGGGAACACAAGCAGGGGGAGTGGGAGAGGGAGAAGCAGGCTTCCCGCGGAGCAGGTGAAGGGGAAGAAGGCTCTCTCCTAACTCAGTTCTGCCCCACCTGACAAGCCCAGCTCCCGTGTGAGCCCTGGCAGGCCCGAGGAGCAGGCACGACGAGGCCCACGCAGCAGCCTCTGCTTGCTGTCCTGAGGCAGCGCCGCAGGGATGGAACATGGCCCACAGTCAGACACAAGGAAAGTGCTCCACGCAGCCTCGCCAGCACATGTCACCCCTAGAGTCAAGTGTCCCATAAGCTCTGTGCCTCAGCTTTCTTGTCTGCAGACTGGGGCCATCACTCCAGCCCTGGGCTGCCCAAAAACATACTCCTTGGTATGAAGGGTGGGGGGTGTTTTTATCTCGGGGGGGGGGCGTGTTTTATGCCTCTGCAGTGTATCCCTCCAGCTGTAGTATTGCTAGAACCATCTGCGCTCGCCCACCTCATCTGGCAGTCTGCCTTTACCTTCCGTCTAGTAACGTCTAAGATTATTGCGACTTTGAGGGTTATCTCCATGACGGGGATTGGACGTGGTGGAAAACCTAGGTGACCAATATGCTGAGTACAGCTCACAACCACAGGGAAACTTTTGGTCCTCGGAGAGGGCTGAGAGCAATGCTGGGGGCCACGTGGCTGCACCATGGGCAGAGTCCCCTCCCCCCATTTCATCCATGCAGGGCGTCTCCCTCTCGGCACTTGTCATTCGGGGTGATTACTCCTTGCTGTGGGGGCTGTCCTGTGCATCGTAGGAGGGTCAGCAGCATCCCTGGCTGCCATCCAATGAATGCCAGTAGCAATCAGGTCCATTTCCAGACATTGCCACATGTCCCTGGGGGACCGAGTTGCCCCAAGGTCAAGCCCCACTGCTCGGGTGTAGCCGTACTCCCCCTTGGCTACACAATGAAATCACTTAGGGAACTTTAAAAACTATACACTTATGCCTGGGACTCCCCCCAAGACACTGACTTAATTGGTCAAGGGTGCAGCCTGGGCATGGGGGTTTGCAAACCCTCCTGAACGGGTTCTACCGGGCAGCCAGGGTGGAGAACCACACTCTGACTCTCACTGGGGATGCCAGGGGTTGTGGGGATGGGAGAGAAGGCAGAAACTGGGGAGCTGTGATGTGCTGTGCTAGAAAAGAGGGTCAGTTCTGTAAGCTGGTGATGCAATGGACCCATGAGAGCCAGGCCAGGGACAGGCTATAATCTGCCCCCAGGACATCAGCGTCTGTTAGAACATGAAGTATTCCAAGGTTCTGTATGATGACTGAGCTCTGCTTTCTTTCAGTTAACTCATTTCCCAGATGAACCAGAGTTAACCCAACAACATGGGGGTTCTGGTTAAAGTAACCACCTTGGCCCTGCTGAGATCATTTCTTCACCTTTGAAACAAGAGGCCAAACAAGATTTAGGTGACATCCCACGTCTTTCTGGGCTTGTCCTTCTGCAGCTCTTAGTAAGTGAAGACACTTCGACTAGTCACTGAAATGAGTTCGGTGTGGCCCACTTTTCAGCTGCTAGAAGCCGTCCCCATTTGGTCTCTACAAGGCTCACGGGCAGGTGACACAGCAATGTAGGTGAGAATGGTATGGAGGACAATGTCCCCAGCCAGAGCTGGCCAGAAACCAGGGTTTGGCCAGTACCTGCCCAGCACATGGACCACAGGCCCAGGACCCACAGGTTCCCGGAGGGCTAAGTGTAGCCCGGAGGCAAATGAAGGAACGGGTTGTGCCCTTGTTCTCATGGACTCACAGCATGTCAGAGCCAGGCAGGTGACTGGGATGGAGCACCAGATGCTGAGCCACCTGCATCAGGAGCTTACTAAAGAGAGTCCCTGGCCTCACCCCCAGAAATTCTAATTCTATAGGCCTGGAGTGAGGCCCAGGAATCTGATTTTTCAAACTCTCGGGTGCTTCTGATACGGGGTTTAGGAAGAACCAAACCCTAATACACCCTTCCCAAGGTTGTTGTCCTCACCATCCCCAGGGTGCTGGCAGCCTGCGCTCGAGCCCCGCTCAGCCTGCACAGACCTCTGTGTAGCACAGCATCTTCTTTTCCCTGCACAGAGAAGCCCTCTCTGTCAGCAAGGACTGTGCTGTCTTCACTTGGCTCAGAGAGCATGAGCCACCTGTCCAGCAGAGTAGACGCAGAATTGGGACCTGGAGCCGGTCCTCCTTTCTCCCAGGCCGGCCCAGCGCGCTTCCGCCGGCGGGGCGGGAGCACCTGCTCTGTGCCAGGGCCCCAAGCAGCCGGGCCGGCTCCGAAGCGCACGAGGCTGTTTATGCGGGCTGACAGCTCTGATCCACCAAAGGCGCCTGCTTCCAGCTCAGCCTCTAATAATAGCTCTTCCTCGGAATCCCTCCCGTCTTGGTGGGAGCGGAATATTTAGACATATCAAAGATTCCTTCCCCTTCTTTCATCAAGCCAACAGTGACATGAAAGGAGTACAAAGAAAAGACGGGTCTCTATGACAAGCTTCAGAGAGCAGCCAATTCCCTGACATCCCTCAAGACTCCAATTGACTCTGCGCTTCTCAGATGGGAGTCAGTGTGGTTACATAATAACACCTTCCATCTCTCGGGCGCGCTTACGGGCCTTTTGCCAAAAGTGCTTTCACGGGCACTAGCTTTCGAGCCCACAAAGTATCCGGGAGATGGGCAGGGCAGGGATCCTTCTCCTTGGGTTACAAATAAGAAAATCGCTATGTGGAGGGGTTAAGTGACTTGCCTACGGTCATACAGCAAGTGAGTGGCTCAGCGCTGAGTCCTCAGGCAGGCAGGGAGTCTGGAGAGCACCAAATTCTAATGGCCTTCCCTGAAAGACACAGAAGGGCCTTCGCTGGCTGGCAAATGGGCCCCGCCTGCCCCCACCTCCTCTCTCCCTCACATTCCCTCCCCACCTGCACTCTAGTTACACAGGATTCCTCTCTGCGCCTCCAAACCCACCATCCTTTTAACACTTCGGCGTCTGTGCACGCTCTGTCCCCTCCACCTGGCACATCCCTCTCCCCCGTCCTTAGGACTAGCTCCTTCTCATCCTCCAGCACCCCCGCCTCCTCCAGGGAGCCTCCCCTGATGCCCATCTGGCAAAACCAGGTGCTTCCTCCTGTGCATACCCCCACTCTATCCCGTATTGTGCTGCAGTATAATTAGCAACCTTAGCATCCCTGGCACCAAACTGTAAGCCCCCGTATCAGTCTACCCGCTGACTTCACAAAGTACCACAGACTGAGCGGCTTAAACAAGAGAAATTTATTTGCTCACAGCTCTGGAGGCTAGAAGTCTGAAATCAAGTTGCAGTCAGGGCTGGTTTCTGGTAAGGGCTCTCTTCCTGGCTTGTAGGTGACCACCTTCTGCTTCTCACATGGCCTCTTCTCTGTGTGTTCTTGGGAAGGTAGAGATCTCTGGTGTCTACGCCTTTTTTTATAAAGACGCCAGTCCTACTGGAGTAGGGCCCCATCCTTATAACCTCACTGAACCTTAATTACCATCTTAAAGGCCCCATCTCCAAACACAGTCACTTTGGGGGTTAACTTATGAATTTGGGGAGACACAATTCAGTCCATACACCACACCTCTCAAGGACAACAAGCAGGTCTGGCTCTCTTTCAAGGAGACAGTATCTAGCCAAGCCTGCTCCACAGCAGGGCTAGACAAATGTCCCATGCAGGAATCCCTTTTAAAAGTCCCAGGCATGTCACCCACCAACTGCTTGACACCCCAAGAACAGGGAGCTCGCCATTCATTCTTAGATAAGGACATAACAAGTTAGAAGTCCTAACACCGCTCTACAAAGCCCAGTTGTTCCTACTGAAATCATCAAAAGAATCCATCCCTCATTCCCATTATTTGAATATAACATCATTCTTCCCCTCATCGTGGCTTTTTTAGGTTCCTCACCCCCAGCCACCCAACTGACCAGCAAGTGTCTGCTCCAGTCATCCTCTCATCCCTCTCCCAGATCAGTGTGCTGGGCTTGGACAGAACCAGACAGAACAACTACTATGCCAGAGACCCTTTTTCCTCACTGGCCAGGAACAGACTGCAGACCCTCTTTGGCTCTTAAAGGTTTATGCAAGGCTAGACCTTGGAGATGACCTGTCTCCTTGTTCAGTGACTGCCTGGTGCAAAGGGTCAACACAGATGCCGCCTCCTCCAGGAAGTGCTCCTGATTCCCTCTTCAATGCTCCCAGGCCTCCAGCACTCCCTTCTCATGTAGAGCACATACCCCCACTCTAGTGTACGTTTTCCCGATCACCTCCTCCACCACAGGAGGGTAGAGGGTTTGTCACATTCATCTCTCTGCCTCGGGCACCCAGCCCAGTTGAGAGGTCTTTGCGCCCATGCCCTGGGAACCACACGGCTGCACACGGGGCCTCACAACTTACCCGCTGCTGAATTTTAACAAACACTCCAAGAGATAATGGTTAATTTCACAGAGCCGTGAGTGGAGGCTGTTAAAATGTTAATATTATTTAAATTGTTTTACATTTTTGACAGCTTGAGCCGCAAATATAAATGTTTTCCATGTTTCCACGGAGCTGAGCTCACAGAAATGATTGATGAGGCACCCAATGTGGAATTTCCCACTTTAAATTAAGAAATGCAATGTGAAGGTGATGAGAAAAATACTCCACACCCACGTGCAATACACCGGTGGCTCTGGAGGCCCGACTCCCTGGCTTGTGGCCTTACCAGGTCATTTGTCCCCCTGGCCCACAGTGGCCATGTGGGCAAGGCTCCTCACTTCACCACACTGGACCTGACATCATCATCTGGAGCCGGGGATAATAAGATGTGCCCCAACCTTCCGCAGTGGGCTTGCATTTAGGGGTGCTGGGAGTTTCCTCCACAACATGTCCCCTGAGCTCACTACCATCTCATACCCATTTTATACAACATATGCATAGTTACACACCCAGAGCTGGGGGTGCCTATCTGACATTAAAGCCAGAGCTCTGAATTACCGTATTTTTAAAAAGATTTTATTTATTTATTTGAGAGAGAGAAAGAGAGCATGAGCGGGGGGAGGGGTGGAGGACGCAGGACTCGATCCCAGGATCCTGAGATCCTGACCCAACCAGATAACTGACTGAGCCACCCAGGTGCCCTCTGAATCACCGTATTAAGTAAGATTAAAAAGTGCCTGCTTCACCAGGCGCCTGGGTGATTCAGTCGGTTAAGCGTCCAACTCTTGATTTAGGCTCAGGTCATGATCTCAGGATCGTGAGGTCGAGCCCGTCATTGGGCTCTGCACTGGGCATGGTGCCTGCTTAAGAGTCTCTCTCTCTCTCTCTGCCTTGGGACACCTGGGTGTCTCAGTCGGTTAAGAGTTCGACTCTTGGTTTCAGCTCAGGTCATGATCTCAGGGTCATGAAATGAAGCCCCAAGTCTTTCCCTCTCCCTCTGCTCTTCCCCCTGCTCTCACTGTCTCTCTCTCTCAAATAAATAAAATCTTTTTTTTTTTTAAAGATTTTGTTTATTTATTTGACAGAGAGAGAGACACAGTGAGAGAGGGAACACAAGCAGGGCGAGTGGGAGAGGGAGAAGCAGGCTTCCCGCGGAGCAGGGAGCCGGATGCGGGGCTCGATCCCAGGACCCTGGGATCATGACCTGAGCGGAAGGCAGACGTTCAACGACTGAGCCACCCATGCGCCACCAATAAAATCTTTTAAGAAGAAAAAGAATCTCTTTCTCTCCTTCTCCCTATGCCCCTCCCCCCCTTAAAAAAAGTGCCTGCCTCACAATAGTGATAACTAATACATGGCGGTTTGCCTCCCCCCGCCCCACCTCCCTTCCTCCACATCCTGATACTCCAGACCCCCTGGGTGAGATTCCTCACTCCCTGGGCCTCTGCTTCCCCACACTGGGAAATCTCCATGTCTGCCAGTTCTAACGTTGGCCAAATGGTGAGAGCCCAGCCTCAGGCAGGGTGAGGAGCTGCATGCTTCGGGTCTCCCTCTTCCTCTCCCTCTGGGTCCAGGCCTCCAGGCCCTCCTGATTGCAGGGCACAGGTCCACCAGCCTCTCCTCCTGCTCTCAGAGAAGCATTCAGCCTGGCCCCGGCCTCATGCCCAGCGGAGAGACCTGGGCTCCCTGCTCAGTCCCCGGGGGTGCCCTACCTTATCCTCTTCTGGTCCCAGCACGGGGCTAGGGGCTACACATGCCTCATCTCCGGGACCTGTCCCCACACATTCTCTGCAAAGGAGGTACTGTTAGCACGATGTTGCATGTGAACAAACGGAGGCTCGGAGAGGCCAAGCCAAAGGACACACAGCTTGTGAGCAGCGGGGTCTGGTCTTAAATCTAAGTGTTCAAACTCCAAAAAGCCACACTGCTTCCTCCGCAGGGAGCCACCTGGATCAGAGCCCCTGACCCCTGTCACACCCTCAGGGCTTCATCTTTGCCTCATTAGACATCATCATTCACCCCATCAGTCATTCATCCGTGCACTGCTCGCTCCAGAACAGGTCCCGTGCTAAACCCTGAAGGAACGGGGGTCAGGGGGACACACTCACCGCCTCCCTGGGGCTGACAAGTCGGTAGAGGGTGACAAGCAGGGAAGCAACTGGGGAAAGTGTGGTTTGTGCCATGATGGAGGGAAGCACAGAGGAGGGCCCCCTAAGTCCAGCCTGGCATATCAGGGAAGGCTCTCTGGAGGAGCCGACATCTAAGTTGGGGTCTGAATGATAAGCAGGAGTTAGCCAGGCGAGGTGAGATGGTGCTCCCGCTGAGAGCAAAGCAGAGGCAGAGACCACAGCACGAGCAGGGAGGCACTAGGCAGGGGTGAGGGGCAAGGGGGACCAGGAGAGAGGAGGAGCCCTGTAAGACAGGCCACAGAAGACCTGTGGGCTTTACCCCAAGTGAGGAATTAGTTTTTCAGCAGAGGAGTGAGCGAGCAGATGTGGGCTCTGGAACCGTCCCTTTGACCACAGTGCAGAGAGGAAACAGAACAGGGGCAGTCCCCTGTGAGCAGGCCTTGGCAGGAAAGGGGGGGATTGGGATTTAAAAACAACAGGAGAGCTAAGAGACTGGCCACTCAGTGAATGGGAGACTGAGGGGGTGGGAGGTGCACGAGGAGCAACTGGGCAGGGTCCACCACCCATGGACAGCTGTCCTGTGGCTCATCCAGGGCTGGAGTCCCCATCCTCCCCTGGGCACTGTGACTGCCAAGTGCACTGGGAGCCTCAGGCTCCACCTCCGCCTCCCTGCTGAGCACCTGTCCTCCCTACCCCATCCCAGAGTGCAGAGAGGTGAGGAGGTCCTGACTTCACACACCCAAGCTCAGTGTGGCTCTAGCACCTTCAGAGTGACTGGGGGCAAGTGAGCAAACTTTCTCGAATGTCGGGCTCCATATCTATCAAACCTAACAGTCACTGGACGTGTCGGTGGTCAGGGGCTTCAATGAGATGAGACACGTAAGGCCCCCGGGTCTGCCCAGAACACGCCAAGCATTCAGTAAGTGGTGCTCCTGTTATTATTATGGCTCAGCCAAGCCTGCAGCTCCTCCTCAGACCCCTGCTCAGGGGAAGGGAGCAGCCCCCAGGTCCACGGCAGGGTCCGTCTTGTCCCCCCTCCTGCCCCCTGCTTGCCGAGTGCAGGCGAGCACAGGCAGAGGCCCCCTCTCTGGGATCAGGTCAGGAAGGCGGGCGGAGGGGGGTGGCCGTGACGGATGGCTCTCAGCAGTTCTACGATGCGTCAAACGTTTAATGGAAGTCAGCGAGGGAGCCCGCCCTTCCCACACTGCGGGGCGCGGGTTTGGGGTCCCTCTTCTTCTGCCTTGCTGATGTTCCCTGACGTTCTGGGAGCGTGGAAGGCACTTAGGTGCTTTGCTGAGAGGGAAAAGAATACCAAATGAAGCTGAGACCTCCTTTCCTCGTCTCTGACAAGGACACGTTCTTTCAGGAAAGGAGAGGAAAGTGGGCCAAGCACCCTCAAAGGCACCAAGGCAGAAGAGCTCCAGTGCCAGGAGCCGAGGCCCGCCTTTTCCTGGCTGTGTGACCTCAGTGAGATTCAAAACTACTCCAGGCCTCAGCTTCTTCGTCCCTAAAATAGGGATCATAACAATAATTCCTACTTTGTAGGGCTGTTGTAAGATTACACAGGGAAATCTACACATACAAAGAACTAAAACAGAGTCTGGCACACAGCAGGTGCTCAGTCCGAGTTGGCCGTAACCACAGGGGAAAGACTGGTATGAGGCCCTCTGGGCTGCCGTCCTGCCCTACTGCCCACTTACTGTGTGGCCCCGAGTAAGTTCCCTACCCTGTCTGGGCTTGGGTTTCCTAACTCTGCCCCTCCAGGGCTTCAAGGCTCCTCTTTGCACCTAGTCAGGGCCACACCTGCCCATGACCAAGAGGGACCCGCATACCTGAGTTCAGTGTGGCTTTCCCAGAGCTTTCTCAACACTGGCCACCTCAAAGCCAAATTCATCCTGAGATGAGCAATGATGCCCAGATAGTTGAAAGCAACAGGAGACAGGAGGGGCTGGCTTCCATCACCTCCCCCACTACTCTCCTTCTTCACCCCAGCACAGCAACCCCCACAGGCTGGCTTCCTTGACCCTCCCCTTCTGCTCATCCTTACCTCCAAGCCTTTTCTTTACTGCCCTCATTCCTCTGTTCCTCAAATCCTTCCCACCCCTCAAGCCCTGTTCAATCCACGCCTCCTCCAGGCAGCCTTCCAGCTCCACTTCCCAGCCCCTCCAGAACAGACCATCAGTATCATAGATCTTGGAAAGAACATGATCAAGTGGAACAGATTGGGCCAAAGAAGATGAGGCAAAATGGGCGGAGCTGATCAGAAATGCCATGCCTGAACCAGAGCAGGGTGTCACACCAGACAAGTCACGAGCAGAGGCAGGGAACCCCATTACCCCAGTATAATAATAGTCATCCTGTGGGGGGAACAGTCCAGCTGCTGGGCACTACTCCTTACGACCCATTTTGCAGATGAGGAAAACTGAGGCTCCGGCTGAGTAAGTCACACGTGGATTAGAAAGTCAGTGAGTGGCAGTACCAGGATTCCCACGGGTCCTGGCCATCAAGTCCAGGGGCCACATCATTAACCCAGTCACAGGCTTTTCGGGCTCTCTGGCCAGACAGGGCTGTGGCCAGAATCCACTGGGAGGTAAGGCTGGAGCTCAGAAACACAGCTGGTCTGGAGAGAGAGCCCTGAGCTCCTGCAGGGCAGACTTAGTCAAGTCACCCCACCCTGCTCCTCTCGAGGCCCAGTTTTATTAGGGAAATTCCCTCCCCTGGGTCTTGACAACACTCGGCCTCTGACGAACCCTGCTACGGTGATGAACTCAGTAGGCACGCAAAAGGATGTTTCCAAATGGGTGACGGGCAAGCCTCGGGCTGCCGGGAAGCCCTCTTGGGCACAGGCAGGCATACCCCAGGCCACAGCAAGTTCACAGAGCATCACCCTGGCTGGAGGCGGTTCTCTGAGAACCCAGGGGTTGTCCCGCCTCCTCCATGCAGAACACCAGCGCGTGGGATGGGGGTTCACCCCTCGAGCTGCTGACAGCCTGGATTTCTAACAGCCAACTTCAATTCTCTCCCCTCCCTCTCGGGCACCACCGCTCTCTCCCCCAGCAAATAGCCCTGAGCTGGCTGTCCTGATAAACTGGGGCTTTGGGGACTTTCTTCAAGTGCCTTGTAAATGGAAGCATCTCAGACCGACAGCTCTCAGTGTTCAATGAGATTATATTTCTTATTTAAATAGCTGATTGGAGGATTGGTTTCAAAGTAAGGGGCCGTATGCCCAGGGCCTCCTCTGGGCTCCCGGGGAGAAGCAATATAGTGTGGCATTGTGCGACGGGGCCTCTCCTTGCAGCTCTGGCTCCCATTCAGATGCCTCTGGGATGGGGGGAGCCAGTCACCATGGGGGATAAAAGCCGCCTCCCCTCTTGGTTTGGGGAGCCGGAGATTATGCTTTTCATTCAAGAGCGCCTTCTCCGGGGCTCCCCACCACGCTCTGCACCAGTTGTCTCCCCTCTCAAAGCGACGAGGAGATAAAAGGCAATGTGTTCGCTTCATCCCACCTCCGGGGAGAGCTCAAATCAGTCTTTTGTCAGTGGAGGATAAGCGCCACCATTTTAGGAAAGCTCGTTGTTCAGCGTGCTCTGTTGGAAGGTTTTGTACCAGCTCTCTCCGCCGTTTGTGCCGTGGTTTCCCTGGCCCCGTGCTGGGCCCCGGGCAGCCTGACGCATGCTTTCTGATTCGGAACCCACACCCGGCCCCTCGAGAGGTGGCATCGTCGTGGGTAGCAGGTGACCCCTGGCCCTTGGGGAAGGACGAGGTGTGCACAGGACCCGATCCTGCCTGAACAGGGCCACTCAGCCCCTGCGAGGGCCCGAGCTCTTTGCTTAGAGCAAAATCACAATTAATTGTGTGTCAAAATAACATATCTGTAACAGCAGCATTGGACCATGTGCAATCCCTCCCCTTTCAAGCTTTTGTCTGCCTCGGACCGGAGGGGCTTGTCAGGGCATCTTTGACACAGGCTGGCGGCCCCCGTCAAAAGCAGCCCCAGAATCTCGGTGACCGTCCCAGAGCCCCGGACAAGAGGAAAGGCCAGTGGTGGCCTTGCAGGGTGCCCGGCTTGGTTTGCGGGGCCGGGCGGGGCGCGCGGTCTTCGCTCGTGGCAGCTGCGGCGCAGGGGCGGCTGGTTTGGTATGCCAGGCACATCCAGCGCCTCGAGCATCCAGGCACCGCAATCAGGTAGCTGATGGGGATGCAAGTCACATCGCCTGGACCACTGCCGCAGCGAACTGATTCATGCTGCTACTTTGAGGCAGGGAGAAGGGACAGTGGGGCCCGGAGATGAACCAGCCTGGCTTTATTATACAGCTGCTGTTTTCAAGCTGGAATATTCCATCCTCTCCTGCCCCCTCGCTTTCTGCAGAGCCGGCGTTGGCTGCCTACCTGCAAAGACAGTGCTCATGCTGGCCCCTGGCTCTGACTGAACAACGGCATTATGCAATGCATAAAGAGTACCCAGGCAACGGACACAGGCATGGCTTAATTCGCTCAGTGCCCAGTGGCTTTTGAACGCCCCTGCATTCAGCCTTTATCCCGAGCGGCCCCGGGCCTCCCCTACCCTTTATTCCCCATCCCTCCCCATCACAAGCCTCCCTACACAGGTCTGCAATGGAGCTGATAGCCATGAAATGAGGGACACAAAGGCAAGGGGAGACAAGAGCGCTCTGTAACTGGGAAAGACTCTGGCTCTGGGTAAGGAGACCTGGCCATCAACTCCCCGGGTGGCCTTAGCCAGTCCCTTCCCAGCTCGGAGTTCCAGGTCCTGTCCGCAGATGAAAGATGAGAACCAAGTCCCTGGAGGGCTTTTGCAACTCTGACATTCTATAATCTGGGTAGACACAGCTCAAAGCCATTGTTCACTTACTGATCGTGTAGGTCCTACAGTGTATCGATGATATTCACCTTGACTGTGACCTAAGGCCAGGCCACAGGTCAGGACAGTAAATGCCAGGTGATGCCCGTGGCACACTGGTGCCCACCTGGCCTGTCTACGGCAGCGGCCGCTACCCAGATGCAGCTTGCATTTGCCCTGTAGGACTAGGAAGTTCAGTTTTGCGAGGTCCTCCAATTCTTAAAAAAAAAACAGAAATGTGAAATTTTATGCCAAGTGTCACAATTTTAAAATGTTCACTCAATTTCTTGTAAACACTGTCAAGTCAAACAAAATCTATCAGCAACTTTATCCGTTCAACAGGCTTTCAGTTTATAAAGTCAGGACCTGACAAGGATACCAGCTGTCTGGACTGCAGGGGCACCATCCTATAGAAGCCAAAGTCAGGTAATGGGTATTCCTGGGACCAGACAAATTCTACAGGGCAAGGGTGCCCCATTATGCTTTGAGAAGAGAAGAGGAAAGGAGGGGAGGGGAGAGCAGAGGAGAGAGAAACCAAAACCGGGCCCAATGTCTGGGCTAACTGGATGGCCCCCTTTCCAGAAGTAAGGGAAATATTCCTGTGGAGCCTGCTGGCTCTCACCTCCTCACTGCCCCTACTAGCTGACCAAGTAGGGCCAGACGACATGCCTAGACTCCCGGCTCCCCCACCCCCGTGTACCTGGGAAAGTGATTCTACCACTTAAGTTACCACCTGCCCACCCAGACCCTGGCTCCCTACACTTCGGGCCTCAGTCTCCAAATCCTGCCCTCCAGACGCAAGCCCTCCCAGCAGACAGCATTTGCGGGCACTGTCATATAAAGATCCCAGGACAAGCAGGAGAGCAGACCTCTGCCCACGGAATCCCAAACCAGCGGCAATGTCCCATCAGCCCAGCTTATAAAAATATATCCTAAAGAAGAGATGCCACATCTTAATAACATACCTGCAAGTCTCTGAGGCCACGAGTTCATATTATTTCAACAAATACTGAACAATTAATATTTGCCAGCAGGGAGGGAAAATATTAGGTACAAGGAGCTCCTTGAGGGCCAGGGGAAAGGACATACTCATCTACATGTTCCATTAGATGAAAACGCGGGAGTAGGCAGTCTGGGGCTAAAAGCAACCATCTTTTGTACAGATTGAGAAATCACTATATTACAGCACCAGACTTGCTGTCAAAAATATCTTCACAGACACAGCATTAATATAAGAGGCATGAGGCCATCTCCCTACTCATCACTGTAATACTAAATCAAGATCCTCTGTAGGACGTAGATCAGATTGCCATGGCAGGCCAGAGGAGAAAGAGGTGATATTTGATCTGTCCTCTAAACATACATGCGGAGGTGCAGGAAGGGTGTCTGTCCCTCCCCTCCAAATAAAGGGCACGGGCATCAGTGAGAGCAAAGATGGGGGAGTGTGCAGAAAGTGGGAGGGATAGCCTGCTGAGCGAGTGGACAGTCTGCTGGGTGAGTGCTCCCCAACTCCGGGGAAGTTCAGGCTGGCTGCAGCCAAGGGGACATGGGAGGAGACAGTTGGAAGAAGGTAAGAGAAGGTGATTAGAGGCCAATCATGAAAAGCCCCAGGCAGACGGAAGAGTTTATGCTTTATTTTGCAAGCAAT
Source organism: Mirounga leonina (assembly GCF_011800145.1). Taxonomy (NCBI): domain Eukaryota; kingdom Metazoa; phylum Chordata; class Mammalia; order Carnivora; family Phocidae; genus Mirounga; species Mirounga leonina. The sequence goes on along the minus strand of NW_023270265.1, from coordinate 6,011,130 downwards.
AGGGAGCCACTGGATGTTCACGGAGAGAGGGATTCCATTAAAACTGAGTTTCAGAATGAGCCTCCACTGGCTAGATGGGAGAGCAGTCTGGAGACTAGGAGAGTGACCAGGAGACAGGAACAAGGGAGTCGGGGGGATGACGGCCTGAACCAGGGCAGGCGCGATGGGGTGGCAGAGAGGAGACGGACATCATAATCAGCATAGAGTCCAAACAGCTTGGCAAGTGATTGGATACCAGGGGTAACGATGGAAGCTTCCTGCAGTGTAGGGAGGATTACGGCGCCACCCTCAGAAGGAGGAGGAACAGGTTGGGGAGGGAAAAAGATGGTCTCAGACCCATGCTCTGAAGGGACGACCAGTCGAAGGTCGATGAGCAACCTCTGGGCTTGGCTGTGTGCGTTGGAGGGCCCTGGCACAGGCGAGGGGGTCTGGAGCTGGGGGATACTGGGCAGCCGAATTCCCAAGGAGGCACTGCAGAGGAGGCACCAGCCCACCAACACTCCCCAAGCCCCCGTCCACTGGGCCAGAGGCTGGTCCGTAAGCTCCAGCTTCTAGGTCCTGGGAGGCCCTAGTGCCTTATGGGGACCATAAATATTTGCCTGGTTAAGAGCCCTAACTGGAGACTCAGCAACAGCTTCTCCACTGTGGTAATTGACACATCTTTCATGGCGGGCTTAAGGAGGGAAACCGTCTCAAGTGATGGCACTTCACACTCGGTACTTGACATTTCCGAGGCACTCCACAGGCATTAGCTAATTAATCCTTGAGTCTGTTTAGCCCCCAAAAGAACTCCCAGAGGCTGCACTTGTACCCCATGGGCAGGAGTCGCACACCCTCCTGAGGCTCAGGATACCGAGCGTCGGGGTGACAGCCTTGGAGATAGCCACTCGCCCGCTCCCTCCCTAGATGGACCCCTAGGCTACAGGCAACCGGCAAGGGAGCCTGAGAGAAGAGGCCTTCACTGTGCGGGTGTTTCCAGGGAAAGAGACGGCAAGGTGGGGCGAGGGCCAGGAGACTGACATGCGCTCAGCCGAACCAGGCGCTGCCCCACTGCGCACTTTACGTTTCGCTGATCATTTTTAGTGACTACGCATTTCGCCATCAAAACGATCCTTGTCTTACATTGGATTCCCCCAGGAGGAGCCCCTGAGACAAGGATTCAAGGTCAAGCAGTGTTTTGGGAATGTGATCCCAGGAAGCACCAGTTGGGGAGCGGGAAGAGAGATAATGAAGGGACAGAAGCCCACGCAGGATGTGTTGTGGTGCGCAGGCAGGTCCCACCCCGCTGGGGCCCTGGAGATTCACAGAGCACACTTCAGGGAGCCCCCACCAGCCATAGGTAGAGGCTTGCAAGCGGAGCGTTCACTCCCTCCTCCTGCCCACGCCACCTGTGCATCCAGATCCACCAGAAAGCCCTTCAACGAATACCCCCAGGCGCTTGCCTCAGACACCGCCAGGAACGGAGAGCCCGGGAACCGTCAGTGCCCAGAGACACGGACAAAGCACCAGCAGCATCGGGCATAATACCACCATTCCTTGCTTTCCAGAGAGGAAGTTCCCAAGGCTCCGAGGTGGGACCTATGTGGCCAAGCTCACACAAGTGGGAAGCAGTGGAGCCCGTGACCCAAGTCCCTTTGCCTCCAAAGCCTGGGTTCTTTCCACTGTGTCCCACTGTCTTCCAGGCCCAGCTTCTCCTCTCCTCCCGCCTTTCTCCTCGTCCTAGACCCACAAAACAAGGGACAGGCTGTCTGCTAATGGCGTCAGCTCCCCCCCGAATCAGTCTCTCAGACACCGGACTCTCGAGCAGGCTTCCCTGGGCTAAAGGCTTCAAGACAGGTCTGTCTGTTGACAAGGTCTGGAACCAAGCGAGCAACCCTCCCTCCGCATGATCTATTCCTCCATTCGCAAGTCCCATTTTTTTTTTTTTTTTACTTGGCCCTTTAATTCATCTGATAACTTTGCGAAGTGCAGATCTGCAGGGTTTCAAAGAGCTGTAAATTCTCCATCCCAATGCCACCGCTCCTGCTGCTGGGTTTGTGCTTTGTTTTTGCTTGCATAAGCCAGTGGTAAGCACTTATCGCTGGTTGGAGAACTGAATTTGGCAGGAGAGATTTCTGTGCATTTGGGGGATTAATTTGCCAAGCACCTTCCCCAGCAGAAATTCGAAGGACAGGAGCCAAGTGTAGAGGGGTGCAGGCAGCCTGGCAATCATGAGCCAAACCGTCTTCCGTAGGCGGCTCTCTCCAACCTCAAGACGAAATGCAACATGTCCCTGCTTTCACATCCCAGAAGGCTCTGTCTCTTCCTCCAATGAGCACTGTCCCATCAGAGTCCAGCTCAGGAGGGAAGCTGAGGGCCAAGGAGGTGGTGAGGTGGCCAGGCGGAAAAGGGAAAGGCCCCGGGACCAGGCATGTCCCCGACAGTGGGGCACATATTTAGCCCAGCCACCAGGCCCAGAAAACTCGCAGGTAAGCAGGTGCAGCAGTAAGTGAGGATGGTCAGCCATGAGCATCAGTAGGACCAGCTACAGGCAATAAGCAAGAGAGTGACCAGAAGTCTCGGAAAGGGAAATAGGCAGAGATCTGGCAGGTAGATTGGCAGTCATAATGTTGATTCTCTTTCAAAGGAGGGGCACCTGGGTGGCACAGTCGGTTAAGTGTCCGGCTCTTAGTTTCAGCTCAGGGTTATGAGATTGAGCCCTATGATGGGCTCCGCACTGAGCGCGGAGTCTGCCTGAGATTCCCTCTCCCTCTGCCCCTCCCACTCGTGCTCGTTCTCTCTCTCTCTCTCAAATAAATAAATCTTTAAAGGTGTGCTGGAAATGGCTTATACAGCTCTCAAAATGCAATTGTTATATTTCCAGAAAGTCTACAAGTAGTTGTTAAACACAGCCATTATTAAAAACTAAATTATAGGGGCACCTGGGTGGCTCAGTTGGTTAAGCAGCTGCCTTCAGCTCAGGTCATGATCCCAGGGTCCTGGGATCGAGCCCCACATCAGGCTCCCTGCTCGGCGGGGAGCCTACTTCTCCCTCTCCCTCTGCCTGCCTCTCTGCCTACTTGTTCTCTCTATCTCTCTGTCAAATAAATAAATAAAATCTTTTAAAAAAAAAACTTAATTATATAAACTTAAAATTCAGCGATTTATATTAAGAACAGAGGTAAAAAAAAAAAAGTACTCAAAATTTATTACTTCCTAATTCTTTTACTACATCTTACTATCATCAATATTGTTGAGTTTATTTACATCTATTGTATCTGTATGATGGTGATTCTTTACCCTAATGGCTGTCATGCATCTCCTAAAGTTAACCGTGTTGGTAGTATTTACACCATGGAAATTGGCAAACGCTAAACATTTGGGCTTCATTCCCACCCCCCTGGAAAACCAGTGTTTAGCAGGATTTACCAGCACATTACTGGTAATTGCTACCCTAAATCAAACACTTCCTCTCTCTCCAGCACCACCTATGCACCTCATGCTTATTACAGTACAACCTGGGCGTGTATGACATACCAGTTATTACAAAATACTGACTGACTTTCAGTTTGGTTGGTAAATAGCTGCTATCCCAAACCCCCTGTGAAAAGGGCATCTTCCCTCCAGCCACAGAGCCCCTCCCACAATGCCACGGAAGGATAGTCCCTGAGCCTGTTTTCTAGCATCAGCATTCATGCACCTGTCAAAATCTGCACCATAACCTCTGTTTACAACTATCCTACAAGTTAGGTATTATTATCATGCCCATCCTACAGAGGAGGAAACTGAGGATCCGAGGGAAAAAAAAAACCAGAGTCACACAACTAACAAAAAAAACAGAGCTGGGATGACCCCAAAGTTGGCCTGAGCCCAGCCAGTGTTCCCAGACATGGGGCCACACCATTTTTCACTGGCCTGGAGGTCTGAGGCCTAGTGGCAGGGACTGGGCTCCACGCCCTGGGAGATGAATAGAATGAGGTATCTGCTCAGGTTAGCTGAGTAGGGCCCTGGGCTTGAGGGGAGGGGGCATGAGAAGGGCCCACTTGGTAAAACAGCTCGGCTTGTCTCATGAACAAGGCACGCCCTGGTCACTAAAGCCAGACAGCACACCAGAGATGGCCCGACAGCAAAGATGTCCTGGAGGCAGAAGCACTGAGATCCAGCCTAGAACCCCTGAGGTCTCCAAACGAGACTGGCCCATGAGGTTCAGGTGGTCCAAGAGTCCTCACAGCTGAGCCACTAGACATTATGGGGGCCCTCCCCTCTCCTCCCCTTCCTTTCGGTGCCCGGTCTGAGTCCTTGAACAGTGAAGTATAAAACCCTATGTCTCTCCTCAGGAAGCTTACAATCTGTGCTAAGGAGAAGCTGCATGTACGTATGAATAATATAAATACTAAATATTTGGTTAAGGTAACACAGGTGAGGTCACAAAGCAGGTGTCATGGCTGAGAGAAAGCTTCCAAAACCAAGACAGATGCCCTCTGTAAGACATGCCATCTATTGGACAACACAAAGATTTTCCTATCACTACAATTCCCAGACATAGTGTGTGCCATGGTAAGACTGAATCACGAAGTTAGCAGTTTTCTGGAGGAAAAATACTGCCTTGCCGCATAAAATATGCAAAATTATAAGAGCCATCCTGATTTCAGAAATGTGCATCGTAAGACAGAAAAATATATCCTCATGTTCCAAGGTCACTAGGACAAGGGATATGGCAAAGAGCCAGTCCCCTCAAAGCTTCCCTTGAGAGTCAGTCCGTCATTCAGTCATTCAACCAACAGGCTTTAAGAAACCAGTGCTGGGGACATAGCACAGAGCAGTAAATGCAGACTTGCTCCCTGCTCTCCTAGAGCTCCCAGCTGAGTGGAGAAGGTGGTCATTACCTTTAATAAAACAAATACATACGCACTTACAAATAGGAGCATCTGCTATGGCACTGCTGGATGTTGCAAGAACGTTAGAGAAGAGGGACTCTTTAAACAGGTGGTCAGGGAAGTCCTCTCTGAAGAAGCCCCTCTACAGAGGAGGGTGGGGGTAGGGAGGGGGCTCCAGGGAGAGGGTAAGGCGGCCAGTCCAGCAGGTGCAGAGGGTACAAAGGGAGCGTAGTACAGAACCAGGTCAGACAGGTCAGCAGAAGTCAGACCAGGCACAGCCATGTAGGCCATGGCAACGGGTCTGGCTGTAATCAGAACTCAACTGGGAGAACATGGATAAAACTTTAATGCAGGGTGTGACATATGCTGATGTAGGTCTTAGAAGGATCCCTCTGATGCTGGGTTGAGAATAGACTAATCTGGGGTGGTGGGAAGAGAGACATGGGGGGGCGCCTGGGTGGCTCAGTCATTAAGCGTCTGCCTTCGGCTCAGGTCATGATCCCAGGGTCCTGGGATCAAGCCCCGCACCAGGCTCCCTGCTCAGCGGGAAGCCTGCTTCTCCCTCTCCCACTCCCCCTGCTTGTGTTCCCTCTCTCGCTGTGTCTCTTTCTGTCAAATAAATAAATAAAATCTTTAAAAAAAAAAAAAAAAAAGAGAGGGCGCCTGGGTGGCTCAGTTGGTTAAGCGACTGCCTTCGGCTCAGGTCATGATCCTGGAGTCCCGGGATCGAGTCCCGCATCGGGCTCCCTGATCAGCAGGGAGTCTGCTTCTCCCTCTGACCCTCCCCCCTCTCATGCTCTCTCTCTACATCTCATTCTCTCTCTCAGATAAATAAATAAAATCTTAAAAAAATTAAAAAATAAATAAAAAAAGAGAGAGAGACATAGGGAAACCAGCGACAGGGCTATTGCAGTGATCCAGGCATGCAGTGGTATCAGCTGGACTAGGGTCATGGCCATAGAGGAGAGAGTAGACAGATTCACGATTTGGACAGAGCCAAGAGTATGTTTGACTGATTGGGGATGGGGGAGAGGGGTGCTTTCATGGGCGATGCACTTGAGTAGGTGGAGGCGCTGTTAACAAAGAGACACTAGTATGTGCACACCCCTGTCTAACCCAAGGAGAGATGGAAAAGTGCCAGGACCAGCGTCACCACTTATTGAAGCCTCAACAGAGCCTGAGAGAGCAAGTTCTGATGCTGGACTGAACCCTTCTTATTTGTCCCCGAATCAGCAAGACACACAGTCGATGATTTGAGTAGCAACATACAAAATAAATGCTGCACAAGTATGTGAGATGAAGAAAACACAAATCAGGTGTGGTCCTGGAAGTCTTCATGGAGGAGGCGGTTTCTCCTCTAGATCAAGAAAGACAAAGTAGCATCTAAACAGGTGAGGAGAATTGAGAAGGTATGCCCTGGCAGAGGGGGCAGTGGGGGCAAAGGTGGACACATACAAATATAGGGAGACATTAGAGCCAGGTGCCTATTCCGTCTCTCCCCTCCCCTGGACAGGGCAGCAGCTTTCTTGGGGTACCTCATCTGGTCTGGGGGTTGCTTTTCTTTTTAAAACAGCATTATTAAGACATAATTGACATACAATAAACTGCACATAATTAAAGTCTACACTTGAGCAAGTTTTGACATATAGAGACACCCATGAAACCATCACCGCAAGTAAGGTAATAAACATACCCATCACCTCCAGAAATTTCCTCCTGCCGCTCCCCGAAAGCCCCTTGCTCTCATCCCCCAACAACCACTAATCTGTTTCCTGTCACCATCCATTAGTTTGCATTTTCCAGAATTTTATGTAAATGTGGGATGCCTGGGTGGCTCAGTCAGTTAGGCATCTGCCTTTGGCTCAGGTCATGACCACAGGGTCCTGGAATCAAGTCCCACATTGGGCTCCCTGCTCAGCAGGAGGCCTCCTTCTCCCTCTGCCTGCCGCTCCGTTTGTGCTCTCTCTCTGTCTGACAAATAAATAAATAAACTCTTTTTAAAAAATTTTATGTAAATGCAATCATATAGTATTACTCTTTTTTTTCCTGGCTTCTTTCATTCAAAATAATTATTTTGAGATTCATCCATGTTAGAGCATGTATCAGTAATTTCTATTACTGAGTAATATTCCATTATATGGATAGCCTACAGTTTGTGTATCCATTCATCTGCTGAAAAACACTGCGGCCGTTTCCAGCTTGGGGTTATTACAAATAAAGCTGCTATGAACATTTATGTACTTGGCTTTGTATGGACATATGTTTTCTTTCCTCTTGGGGAAAGAGATGGCTGTGGGCTGGCTGGATCATATGGTAGGTGTTTGATTAACTTTCTAAGAAACCGCCCAACTGTTTTCGACGGTGTTGTACCAATTTACTTCCCATCCACAGAGAGTTCCAGGTCCTCCACATCCTCACCAACATGTGGTGTGGTCAGTCTTTAATTTTAGCTTCTCTGAGAGGATGTGTAACAGAATCTCATTGTAATTTTAATTTGTATTTCCCTCGTGATTAATACATCGAGCACCTTTTCATGTGCTTATTAGCTATTTGTGTATCTTCTTTAGTGAAATATCTATTTAAATCTTTTGTCCACTTCTAATTGGTTTGTCTTATTATTATTGCAAGTTCCTGCTATATTGGGACACAAGTCCTTCATCAGATATACACTGTGCACTATTTTCCCCGTTGGAGGTTTGCCTTTTTAATTCCCTTCACTGTATCATTCAAAAAGCAGAAGTTTTACATTTTTGTGAAGTACAATTTATATTTTTTCTTCTTTTATGGATTATGCTTTTGGTGTCATATTTAAGAACTCTGCCTAAACACAGGTCACAAAAATTTTCTTCTGTTTCCTTCTAGAAGTCTTATACTTTTACGTTTTATATTTAGGGTTTTCATCCATTTTGAGCTAATTTTTGTATATGGCACAAGTTTTGGATCCAAGTTTATTTTTTTGGCGTAGGACTATCCCACTGTCTCATGCCATTTGTTTAAAAAAGACTGTCCTCTCTGCACTGAATTGTCTCTGCACCTTTGTCAAAAATCAGCTGCCCATGTATGCATGGATCTACTTCCACACCCCCAAATCCATTCCTTTGGTCTCTTTGCCTGTCGTGATGAATGCCACACTGTCTTGATTACTGTAGCTTAACAGTAAGCCTTAAAATCAGGCAGTATCAGTCCTCCAACTTTGTTCGTTTTCGAAATTGTTTTGGTTATTCTAGGTCCCTTTCATTTCCATATGAATTGTAGAATCAGCTTGCCAATTTCTACAATTTCCATGCTGCAGCACACCCCCTCTTTCTACTCAGAGCATTTGACAAGAAAACAAATAGGGAAAATCTGAGCTGGCGTTGGTACCGCAACTCTGAACAAAGTAAGTACTCAGGAAGACTGAACTGAATTGAAGGAATTCATCTCCACCTCCAAAATGGAACAAGGGTGGTTTTGTGCTTCTAACAAAGCATCCCAGGGTCAAAGGTGATGAATACATAAGCCCTCAGCAAGCCTGTCCCCTAACCCTGGGCATGGAGTATTGCCTCTTGATTCTCCATTAGAACACTCTCTCTTCCACTCTGCTCTTTATTAGCCATTGGGTATAGTTCCTGCCCATAAGGAGCTCCCCTGCTGTATCTGCATCTTCTATATCTGGGTAACCACAGAGTCCAGAACAGAAAAAATCCAGCCCTCAGTAGATAAGGGCGGGGAGGGGGTGCGTAGATAAAAGGAAAAGGAAGTAGGCATGCACACTGGGAAATCCAATGGAATGGCAATTGCTGGGCATTGCTTTTGTAGCTTTAAAAGCTGTTTGGTGGGCTTCTAGAAATAATAATAGCTGACATGCTAGGCCATGTGCTAAGCTTTGCTCTGTGTGAATTTTCACATTCAGTCCTCAAAAGCATCCAGTGAGCAAGGAGCATAATTATACCCATTTTCCAGATTAACTGAAGCCTACAGAGGTTGAATGACCTGCCCAGGTCATTGCCAGCAAGTGGCAGAACCAGAACAAGAATCCAGGTGTGTCTGATTCCAAAGCCCACACTCCAGGCTGAACCCCAGGATGATTCTGCCTTTAGGGATGGGAAGTGGAAAAACCCCCATAAATGTGGGCAGTCAGATTATCAACACGACTTAATAAGCTGCTGTTATGAGCCAGGATCAACCCCAGGACCCATCTGACATAGCCATATGTGATATAACACTCAGGGAAGATGCCCAACTCTCTTCTCGCCAGCTTGGGAAGCCACATCCTGACAAGAGGGAGGAGGCCTTCAGTGATGGATTTGATAACAGAAAGGAAAGATCTAGGGGAGCCAGTTTCTGTGGGAAGAGGTCACCTGGCAGAATCTTAACTCCTAGAGGGTGTTCGAACTGGCCTAAGCACAAAAGAGAATTTATGGGCTCTGGTACCAAGCGGCCAGAGATGGAGGAGCGTTGGGCGGATGGGAGTCATTCTCAGCAGGTTCTCTCCAGGTGGCAACTTTATGACTCACCCACACTTCCAGAGTTACATTTCTCCTACTTAAAATTCTCTTAAAGAGAGTTCCAGCAAAAATCCCAAGCCAGACTCTTATTGTCTCAAGTAGGCCATTCCAGAACCCATCCATGAGACTCCTGGGCCAGACCCAAGTTCCGTGTCACTCCTGGAGTCAGAGGATGGCAGCCTGCCTGGTGAAACTCCCCTGCCAGAGAGCAGGAGAGTGGTAGATCCCCAGAAGAAAACAGAGAGCTCCAGAGGCAGACTACAGATGAACTCTGATTTCTCTCTAACACGGATATGCAGGGCAGACCCGCCCAGTCCACAAAGCGTTAACTGATACGCTGTCTGCTTTGTGGGGTTCTGTGTTAGGGGCCCGTAGCTGGTATATGAAGTTACAAATATGCAGATTATGGCCTGCTGAAGGAGAAGACACAAGCCACTCACGTGGGGTCGGCAGGTAGCTCCCTCGGCATCCGAGCTCCCACTGCAGAGAAGTGAAAACTGCAAGGTCTCAGTACACTCACGAAGGAAGTAAAGTCATAAGATTTATTACTTACAAATCCCAGAAACGAGGAGGTGAAAAAGGTGGGGGGAGGGCGGTCCTCTGTCCCAGGGCAAGAGCGAGAACTTCTCATGGGCTCAACTCTAAGCTGTTGTTTTAAAAGGTGCCCTGAGAAAAAGCAAGGCAGGCACTTGGGGCGAGAATCCTCAGCCCTGGTCCCTACCTAAGTGTCTAGACTTGGGGTGTGAGCAGGGTTGTCATACCGCCAAATGCCTAGGAAGCAACTCGGAACAGCTGTCTTCTCATCACACTCTTCTGGTGTTGATCCTCACAAACTCAGAGCCATGTGCCTGCTTCCAACGGCTGGCTCCTCCCTCTTTGTCCTCTGCTAGCCAGTGAATCTCAAGGCCTGGCACCTACATGCTTGCAGAAGGCCTGGGCTGCTTTCTGTTCTACTGGCGACCCTCCTTCAGATTTATATGTTCCTGTGTGTTCTTCCCCAGAATCTGGGTCTGTAACTGGATATGCACCACGAGGGACAATGAAAAGGGCATGTGGAAGTGGAAATGTCCCCAAGCACCTGGGTGATATGGTCACCGTACCCACTGTCCTCTACCAAGCAGCATGTGGGCGAGGCCAGGAAAACAACACTTGGGTTGGCAACTCTACCCTCTCACTGGGTGCCCTTGCAGAATGACACCTTGTCTCAGGTCCCAGTAGGACGGAGGGGCTACTCCAAAAGCTATTGCTGGCTCCAATTAACTGGACAATTTAACACAGGACGGATGAGATCGAGTTGCCCATCAGAACATCCAGGATACACGACTTGGCCCCAAGCTCCTGGGTCTCCTCTGGCCCACCAATGTCCGGCCCCAAACAGGGTAAGGTAGACCCCGCTTTTCTAGGGAGGTACTGGGGTGCAAGATGTTTCACAATGCAGCAGCAACAGCCACTGCAGCAAAAAAGGCAAGTTCAAAGGTAATTGGACGAGGAATTTTAAGCACCGCTGTTCCCGTGGCAAACTGCTTCATGAATACCCATCGGGATCTGTCCATATGGACAGCAGAAGGGCTCCTGCTGTTCTTTTGCTAATAAAAACTGTTGTGATTACATTTCCAATCCTCTTGGAACAGGGTCTCCGTGGGGCCGCGGCACGGCATGCCGAAAATGTGTCTTCCAGGCTGATAGGCAGCTCCCCTCCCTGCCATGGAGGGGTGCAAAGACCAGCACCCACTGGGTGTGGAGGGAGGGTCCTTAGGGGAGTTGGGGCTGAACAGGTGTGTGAGTGTATCTGGGACTGTGTAGTCTCACACATACCACGCACACACACAGGAAAAGCCTCATTAATGGAACAATCTTCCATAAGTGGTTCCAGTTACTAGCATTTTCCGGTTAATTAGAGGTTAACCTGCAATCACTTTTTTATTTCAACCTCCTTGTTGAAGTTCATTAGTCTAATTTCACCCCTACCCTCGTGCCTGAGCTCTAGCCATTGTCTGTGTAAGGAATGCCCTACCCGCCCCCCCATTCCCTGTCAATCAAAATCCTACCCATGCTTTCTGCCCCATGACAACTGAAACACTGCCTCCTCCACGAGGCTTTCTCTGATTCCCAGCCTGGGAGAAAATTTCCCTCCTGAATTTTCCTAGCCCGCTGGGGCACCCCCTTACAAAATACTTACACTTCCTATCTTTTCCTCTAGGAATCTCCAAACTCCAGCAGGTCACTGTTAGGGACTTGCCTCAGAAACCCCAGTGCCAAAAGCATAGGACATAGGATACAGCAGGTGCATATGGCTAATTAATGTAACCTAAAGGTTTAGGAGACTGGGATGAATCAAAATTCAAGACCTCTGGAATACTGAAAATTTTATAGTTTTAAAAAAACAAATTCCTGATTTCCTTATTTTCTTTGTCTCATAAAAGGACTAAAAATTATTAAAAAGTTCAATGAATCAGAGGAACAGATAAAGAAGATGTGGGGTGTGTGTGTGTATGTATATATGTTATATATATATATATAATGGAATATTATTCAGCAATTAAAAAGAATGAAATCTTGCCATTTGCAATTATGTGGATGAACTAGAGGGTATTATGCCAAGCAAAATAAGTCAGTCAGAGAAAGACAATTATCATACGATTTCAGTCACATGTGGAATTTAAGAAATGAAACAGATGAACATAGGGGAAGGGAAGGAAAAATAAGATGAAAATTGAGAGAGAGGCAAACCATAAGAGACACTGAACTCCAGGTTTACTGCTTGTTCACAGAGCCACCGTGAGTCTGAGGTGGGCTCTGCTCCACACAGTCACTCAGGGACCCTGGCTGACAGTTTCCTCCACCTTAAGTCGGCACCACCTAAAACTGCTGGGCTCCTCCATCACTGTAACAAGGAGACAGCTGTAGGGTTGCACACCAGATCTCCTATGCTTCATCCCAGAAGTGACCCCCTCACTCGTGTTCACAGCCATCGGCCGGAGTAGCACATGGTCCTGGGGGAGCAGATGGACCCTCAGTGAGATGACCACCACTGTCTCTGCCACCCTCTAAGACACTCCTCACTCCCACTCTTCCATCTACTTAGGATAAATCCAGACTCTTCTCCATAAAATTATCCTCCATAAGAAAGCCAACAGGACATCAGTGTTCCCACCCAGAGGGCCAGTGTTGCCAGCCCTCACCATAAGCCAAAGAAGCCCTCTCTCTGTGACAAAAAGAGCCTGGTTGGTGCCAGTTCAAAAGTAAGCCAACCCAGCCATCCCCAGGCTCCAGGGCGGCCCCAACCTCCACTGCTGTAGGACTGACATGGTTAGGCCCAGCTGAGCATTCCCTACTTCTGGGTTGACCAAGTCACCCTATTACAAAAAGCTACCCCAGCCAGACCACTCCTCCAGCCCCTGCTATCTCTGACAGCTGCCAGCCTCAGCCCACTGTGGGGCTCTGTGCCTCCCAGCCCACACTGGCCTCCCCCCTGCCCCAGATGGCAGCTTCCTAGGACAGATCCTCCTCACAAACCACCAAGACCCTCCCTCTTGTGTAGTCCCCAGTCTTCAACCCACCGTGCTGGTGGGGCAGGGAACGGCCAGAAAGAGGGACACATTCAGAGCCCATCAGTCCTTTGGAGGGGTTTTTGAAATATATTTTTATTCCTCCTACTTTGCTGGTCCATCTGGAGGCCACATTCATCAAGTTCACAATAAAGAAGAAAGGCTGAAGGGAAATGACTGACTTCATCAATAAATAGAGGATCTCCCCCCCACACCACCACCACCTTCTCCAGCCAGAAGACAGCTTTGATCATGAGACAGGGAAGAAATGGGGTAGCTCCCACCCTTTTCTGATGCCCCCAGGTGAGTCATGTCAACTCTGAATGAATAAGAGAACGAGTGAATGAATGAAAGACTGTCACATGACAAGCACTTAATGAATGTCCATTCATGTATTCTTCATAATGTTAGCTGATGTCACATGGCAACAGATCCTTGGTCTTTCCAAGAGAATTAGGCAAGACTGCTGAGTAAAGAACAAGAATCTCCTCCCCTAATTTTTTTAGCATTCCTTATGCACCATAATATATAATACACATGGTCTTTATTTTCATTAGCTCTTTTGATCCTTACAACAACCTTACGAAATAGACTGTTCTTACATTATGATTACTCTTATGGTTATCATTCCTATGATACCTTATTCCTATGATATGTTATTCCTATGATTACTCCTACATTACATATTGAGCAAACTGAGGCCTAGAGATGGTTATGAGAACAGCCTAGTTCATCCAGCTTGCAAACGGCAGAGCCAAACTATGAGCTCAAAGGTCTGTTTGATGTCAAACATCACTCAGGCTCTGAGAAATGTCCAGCTATAGAATTTGACTGGAATTCAATTCAATCAGAACTTCTTGCACACCTACTGTGGATGAGCTCCTGCAGTCTATACTATGTGATGTGGGGAATATGGAAATGATGAGCTGTGATTCCTGTCCCAAAGGAGCTGTGATCCAGCAGAGGAGGAAAGATGTGGCCCTTAAGAACTGTGCCAAACCACGTCCCATCCCCATTGCATTCTGCACAGCATCGTGAAATGTCCATGCGTTCACATTCACCCAGAGGAATAAGAGAGGGTTTCCCAGAGAAGGAGGCATTTGAGTCAAGTGCTGGGCCTCAAAGGAGAAATAGAATTTGTGCAGGCAGAAAATGGGGCAGAACAGAGGCAGGGGCCATGAGATTGCGAAATCAGGACAACAATGATGGCTTAACAAGGAGTCCCGATCGCGGAAGCCCACAGCCTGGGTTCGTGTCCTCACTCACAGAGTAACTCTAAGCAACTCCCTGTGTCCTTGGAGCGTCCGTTTCCTTAGCTAGTACATTGGGATACTGACGATGATGCCACACCCCAAATCCATCCAGAGGATGCCGTAGGTGACAGTTATAAAAGCACTGGGTAAACGGGGAAATGCTGAACAAAAATGGAGCATCGTGGTTGCCATGGCTACACACAGGGCACCCAGGGAAGCCACACTCCCAGCCATGAGCATCACAATGAGGCAGAAACCACTATAGCTCCAAGGAAGGCAGAATGCCCCCTCCTGCCCCCTCCTGCCCCCTCCTGCCCCCTCCTCTCAGAGTGCTTGAGACAAAGGTTGAGTAAGGAGGGCCTGCTGTTCCTGGGGGACCCACAGACAACAAACACAGCGGAGGCAAAAGTGGTGTGTTCCCTCCCAACACCATGATGACTACCAGTGACATGGGAGGGACAGTGGGACACAGCTGTGTCTCCTAAATATAGCCTGACTTCAGCCCCCCATGGAGCCAGGAGCCTGAGCTCTAAAAATAAAGCTGCAAACAGGCCTCCACTCCCCTTGGCTGCTCTGGGCCCACAGGGCAGGTGTCTACACCTGAAGCACTGATAGGGAGGGTAGAAATGAGGCAGTGGGCCAGGGGCTGGCTTCACAGCCCTTGAGACCTTTCTGGAACCCACACTTGGACACGTGATCCTCTCTAAAGAGCAGAACTGGTGAATGAATCAATGTCACTGACTTCAGGAAGTTTACTGAGCATCGTGATTTGGCTAAGTGCTGGCAAGATATCTCAGTTCATCCAAAGTATTCATTATTCCCACTTTCCAGATGAAGAAACCAAGGCTACTCAGAGAGGGAACATGATGGGGCCACAGTCACACTAATAGTAAACAGTAGACTCGGGATATCATGGCATATTTCTACATCAGACCTACTAACGTGGGGCTGGCTTCACCCTCAGCCCCCCTCTCTCTTCACTGCCTCCATCAATTGCACCTGCCCCTCCTTCACCTTCTCATTCCACCCCCACCAGAGCCCCAGGTGCCACCCCAGTCCTCCTGAAACAGGCAAAGAAGAGTGTGGAGTGTAGGATCCATGAGGGATGGGATCATATCTATTTTATGCTTTACCATTCCTTCAGCCTCTAGAATAATGCAGGATAGAGAAGGCACTCGAGTCATATTTGTGGAATAAACAGCTTCTTTTCTTTCTCCCATAGCCCAGATCCAATCCATTAAAATTCCATTGGCTCCACATTTCCAGAGTATATCCAGAATATTTATTTGAATGGCTCAAATGAAAAAGACTGACCATACCAAGCTTTGGTAAAGACATGAGGAATTAAAACTCTCATACACTACTACAGGGAAGGTAAAAATGGAAAACAGTTCAGCCGTTTCTTACAAAATTAAACATACACCTAGTGTAGGATCCAGGCAGACCACAGCTAGCCATTTACCCAAGAGACAAGGAAGCATTTGTCCATACAAAGATCTGTACACACATGTTCATCACAGCTTGATTTCTGACAGCCAAAAACTAGAAACAGTGCAAATGTCCATGGGCAGGTGAATGGGCCCACAAACTGGTATCATGGAGTTCAACTCTGCAAGGAGAGGGATTGAACATGCAACAACGTGAATGAGTCTCAACATAATTATGATGAGTGAGAACAGTAAAAACAGAGAAAAGAGTATATATTTTTCGCATGATTTCATCTATACAAAATTCTAGAAAGTGCAAATCAACCTGTCGTGGCAGAAGGATCAGAGGTTGTCTGGGATGTGAGGGGTGGTGGGCCAGGGGTGGCGAGAAGGAGCAAGAGGGAGGGTCATCAAGGGCCACGATGCAGCTTTTAGGCATCAGGGATATGTTCATTATCTTGATTATTAGATGGTTTCAGGGAGGTATACATCTGTTAAGACACATCAAATTGTACACTGTACATGCAGGTTTCTGCACATCAATTATATCTCAGTAAGCTGTTTTTCTTATAAAAAATAAATAACCAAAATCCAACCAGTTCTCACCACCTCCATTGCTAACCACCCTGGTCTGAGGGCTACCACCGTCTGGATGTCTCACTCTGTACGACCCAGCCCTGCTGAGATTTCTCCTGTGCCAGAATATTCCATCCTCTCTGCGGTAGATGCTGCAGTTCCTGCTCACCAGGTCCACACCCCACCCCCAGCTGCTCTGCTAGTTGGCCGATTGCAATTCACAGCTGCCCCTCCTCCAGAGCATTGCTCTTGGCTGACAGAAGTCACCTTGCCAGGGAGGTTACACCCCCATCTCAGGGACACCGACAGCCAGGAGCTAGCTAACTGATGTAGGGTACAAAAGTCCAGTCCCCTTCCTTCAAAAGCAGATGGCTTTGCAGTGTGATTTATACTCCAGAGTCCCACCATCGTGGGTCAGACCAAAGCGAGACTTTATCTGCAACCACATCCTTGCTCAGCTCCTTCCCCTTCCCTATCCTAATTTATTCCCTTCCCCTGTAGGTTTGGTGGTGGTGGTGGTGGTGTTTTAAGTAGGCTCCATGCTCAGTGTGGAGCAGGGCTTGAGCTCACAAGCCTCACAACCCTGACATCAACACGTGAGCTGAGATCAAGAGTCGGACGCTTACCTGCCTCAGCCCCACCACCACCACCATAGGTTTTTTCCTGAAGGGCACTCCCTCAATAAATCACAGAAACCCGAATCCTTTCTCAGGTTCTGAGAACCCAGCCTAAGACCATCAGTGCCAGGGTGGACCCCTGAGCACAGGATCTGGAGGGGTCACCCGTGGGCCTGGTGGCATCCAGAGTAAGTGGTCGCAGGGCAATTGCTAAGCCTTCCCCCTGCAGTGACTGGGGGCGGGGGGGGGGGCACGTCTACTCATGCAGTATCCCTGGGGTTTGAGAGATACAGGAGAAAAGGTATAAGGACTAGCCAACTGGTGGCTGCTGCTGAGCACCAGTGCTCTGAAGAGAGAGAATGACAAGCTTGGGACAATGAAGCATTCATTTAAAGCAACTGTGAGAGGCAGGGAACTTCTTCAACAGCATTTAAAGGGTGCCTCACCTCCGGCAGTTAGCAGACACAGTGGAGACTAAACCCAGGACGGAACTGTAAGAGAAGCCTTCTCAGCCCTAGCAATTCGCATATGCCAGGTCAAGGCCCTGGGAGGAAGAAGTAGGGCCCCGTGATTTGGGACAGAGATATCCAAGTAGATGCACTTGAACCCCCAATTTCCCTGAAGCCCTGGGCCTGCTGAAAAGGTCCAACCCTCGCCCCCTTGCTTTAAGTCTGAATAGAAGCCTCAGCTGAGGCAGGTGCCTCAGAGGACAATGCTGGCCCTCTTCGTGATGCACCCCACCTCCCTTCCTGGCTCCACCAGAGAGCCATGACCAGGACCAAAGTGCAGCACGGATTCACTAGCCAGTACTCAGCCTGCTAGGGGAGAGAGATGTTGTGTGCCCAAGGAGCTGTTAAGATCCAGCTCATAGAAACCAGGAGAGCATATATGGAAGTGGATGCTGAAGGAGGGAAGCAAAATATAAAGCTGGATCAAGAAACATCTATCAATATGGAGGCACGCTCCATACCGCAGGATTCAACACCCTGATGAAGAACCCTGGGGGGTGGCCCTCTACACGGCTGGTATAGCTGCTGGCCACTGCTTTCAAAGACTACGAGGAAAGGGGTCCAAAGACTCAAACTGAAAACTTCAACTCAACTAATGCTGAAGGACCATATGGCCCTTAAAGCCTAAAATATTTACTGTCTGGCCCTTTACAGAAAAACTCTGCTGACCTCTGATGGATGCACATGGCTAATAATAACATGATAACATAATGTCCTCAGGGGCGCCTGGCTGCCTCAGTCAGAAGAGCATGTGACTCTTGATCTCGGGATTGTGAGTTCGAGACCCGCACTGGGTGTAGAGATTACTGAAAAAATTAAAACTTTTTTAAAAATAACATAATGTCCTCAAGAACCAACAAGGGTATGATCTACGTATAGAATCAAGTAAGATGAAGCATGAACAGAAGGCTAAGATGAGATATGCCAATGGAAAATCAGTCCTTTGCCCAGTTTCTAGACTTGAGCCAGTTCTCAGATCCAGAACCCCAGCTGAAAAAGAGGACTGGTCCCCATAAGATAGTACCTCGCAACAGTATAGTAAATATGGGCAGTAGTCATTCCCAACTGCAACTACTTTCATTTACTCAAGAGAAAAGAGAATTACAATGTGGAAATGGAACATGCAGACCTTTTAAGGGACGTTAGAGGATATAAGCTAATGTGGATATCCCAAGACCCGAAGTCCCATCATGGCTCCTTCATTAGAGTAGAGGCATACGGGGGTCAGATAAACAATGGAGCCATGGCCCGGGATCAGTGGTCATTTCTCAGTTCCCAAATACATAATTGGAATACATTTGCTTAGCAATGGGGCAGAACTTCGCAATGATTCTTTGTCTAATAGAATGAGCTCTTCTAGTACAAAAGGCCAAGTGGAGCTGAAGCTGCCCCCGTCCCTGGACCAAGATGGTAAACCAAAAATATTATCATTTCCTGGGGAATGGCAGAGATTATCGTCATCCCCAAAGATATAAAAAATGCAGGGGAGTTGGTCCCTCTGTCCTGTCTCCCACTTAACACACTAGTCTGGCCTCTGTCACAGCAGATAACAGTGAATGACGACAAACTTTACCAAGTAGAAGCCCCAGTTGCAGCTTGAGCTGGATGTGGTTTCTTTCTTTTTTAAGATTTTATTTCCTTATTTGAGAGAGAGTGCATGCATGCATGTGAGCAGGGGGAGGGGCAGAGGGAGAGATGGAGAATCTTAAGGAGACTGTGCTGAGAGCACAGCCCGACATGGGGCCCAATCTCACAAGCCTGAGATCATGACCTGAGCCAAAATCATGGCCAAAATCACTTAACCGACTGAGCCACCCAGGTGCGCCTGGATGTGGTATCTTACGGAATAAATTAACATAGTTGCAAGTAAGTGGTATGTGGCTATTGATCTGGCAAATGCTTTTTTTCCACAAGCAGCAGAGAGGAGGACCCAAAGCAGTGGGACAAACAGCAGTGTTCATTCACAGCTCTCTGTTCAATCTGTCACAGGACCCTGTTCATTCTCCTTCATTCTGTCCAATATATCCAAAGGGGACTGGACCATCTACACATTCCACAGAACATATTGGTTCACTGTATTGACGACATCATGTAAATCAGACCTTTATGAGTAAACAGTAACAAGTATGACAACACGGAAAGATCTAGAGGGTAGAACATAAAACCTACGAAGATTCAGAAGCCTGCCAGCATCATTGTTTTTAGAGATTTCATGGTCTTGGGGGACGTTGGGACATCCCTTTCAAAATAAATAGCAAGTTATTGTATCTTGCACCTTGGGACTGAAACTATCTCTTGGCTGTTTCATCTGTATCACCAAAGTCTCAGCACCCAGTACCGTGACACCTACCACAATAATAAATGCGTGCATGAACGAACGGAACTGAAGCAGCCCAGAAGTCAAAGCCTTGGCCAACGTCAACCATATCATAAGCAGCCAAGCCTTGAACTTGCATCTTTTGAGGCCAAACTCTGGCACAGTCATGTCTGAATAAATGAATAAATAGGAGAAGCAATTCATGCTTAAACAAAGGTCATCCTCTAAAAAGAATCATTCCAGGTTCCTCAGTTCCTATGACTGACTAACTCATACAAATAACTCTAAGTCTCAAAAGCTTTTATTTTTTTTATTTTTTTCAAAGATTTTTTTATTTATCTATTTGACAGAGAGAGAGACAGCCAGAGCAGGAACACAAGCAGGGGGAGTGGGAGAGGGAGAAGCAGGCTTCCCGCTGAGCAGGGAGCCGGATGCGGGGCTCAATCCCACGACTCTGGGACCATGACCTGAGCCAAAGGCAGACACTTAACGACTGAGCCACCCAGGCGCCCCTAAGTCTCGAAAGCTTTTAAAGGGAAACAGAAAGCAATATTTTTGAACCCCTGTCATGTGCTAGGCACTATGTGCATCACATTATTTCATCTTAATAATTCTCTTGGGTAGATTTTACTAACATCCCCACTGTACAGATGTTTAAGAGGTTGCCAGTAAGCAGGGATCTCAGACTCAGCTGCCTACAAGGACTGGTAGGTATAAAATGAGCAAAGGGGCCGCAGTCACAGCTGGGAGACATGGGGACGGTGACAAACTGGAGAGTGTATGTCCTGTCACAATGAAGCAGCCCTGCTCAGTCCCAACCAACAAATGCAGTGAAAATTCCTCCTGCTGACTGTTCAAAAGGAGCTAGAAATCACAACTTTGGGGGGAAGTCTCCTCGTTGGTGACTGCTACCAATCAATTCAACAAATTACAAAACCCTCTGAGGGTCAACCCAAATGCATGTCTGGGCCTTACACGGCCCATGGGCCATCGGTTTTCAACCCCAGCAGTCAAGGATTCAAGCATCCGGAGATACTAGAATAAACCCCCAAGGGTCCTTCATCCCCAATATTCTGCCATCCTGTGGCTCCACAGGCCCTTCGCTGCTCTGATCACCAGGCCTGTGGGGAGAGGCCTTCTCCTCCCCTGCCCCAGGCAGGACGGCCCCCAACCCCATAATTTCTGTGTCCTCCTGCCTGGAGACACCCTCTAGCCTCCGGGGTGGGCAGGTTATCTCAGAGCTTCAAGGATCTAGTTCTGCTTTTTCCAGGGAAGGGAGGGGGCAGAGCATTCCAGCCCCGAGGAGGAAAGATTCCGAACCCCTGACCCTGTCATTGATCCTGATGCCTTTCAAACTTCCACACGCTCTGGTCTCTTTTGTCCCTCAGCTTGGCAAGGTGGGTGTTACTACCTATCTGACGGGTACAGGAGCCGAGGCTCAGGAAAATTCAACAGTTTACCCAAGGTGACACAACAATGTTGCTGGGGCCAGACTTGAGTTTCCTGAGATTCTTTTCTAGGGCTCTTTTCACACAGCCACACCATCCAAGACAACAGATGCCCCTGTACAGAGCTGGAAGAGACACATGGAGCCTTCCAGCCCGCAACGTCTGCTGTGTTTGCCTGGGAGCCCCAGACGGTTCTGCCGGCCCTCCTGCCCACACCCTGGGTCCTCTGGGAAGCCCCCCACCCCCAGCAATATAGCCCCTGATGTGCTGGCTTCCACTGCAGCCCTGCTATCTGTCCCCCATCCCCAGCCCGGGCTGAGAGGTTCATTTGCCTACTGAAACCCTGGGCATTAAAAGGGCCAAGGAGGATTTTGTAACCACTGACTGCTGCTGTTGCTAAGAAACAGGTCCTTTAAATTCAATTTACAAAAATGATAGAGAGAGCGAGTAAGTGAGCGAGAGCAAGAAAGAGATGCTCGAACATCTGGTTATCTTTCCTGGCTGTCTCCGGTGACTATGAAAATGAGATAAGTACCTTCCAAGATGCCTGCCGACCCTCTTCAGGCCGCTTGCTAACTTTCCTCTGAGCTAATATTCTACATCAGTGGTGGGGTGGGGGGAGGGGGACGGGGGTGGGGGGCCTTGCCAGAAACTTGGTGGGTTTGAGACGATTCCAGTCCCCTTTTCCCCTCCAGACGTGACTCAGTGCCCTAAGACAGTGAGCTCCCTGGTTCT
Organism: Mirounga leonina; assembly: GCF_011800145.1. NCBI lineage: Eukaryota > Metazoa > Chordata > Mammalia > Carnivora > Phocidae > Mirounga > Mirounga leonina. The sequence goes on along the minus strand of NW_023270265.1, from coordinate 5,989,357 downwards.
TGAGTCCAGTGCCCCTCACCCCTACTTCCACTGTCAGAATAATCATTCTACAGATTTGCCTAATCCTCTTTGGTTTAGGATTTCCACACAGGTTACATTAGCTCTTATGCAGTAAATATAATTTCCCATATGTCATAGATGAGGAGGGGAAGAATATGGCCATTGGAAAATACACCTGTACCAGGAGTGAAGGGGCATGAGCCTCTTCAGCCACTCACTTCCCTCTTTGGGCTCACACAACTCAGCCATCTGCTGCAAAGTAGGGTTGAACCATGACTTCCCACAGTGTGTACCACAGAAAAACAGTGTTTCACGGTAAGTTACTAGGTGCTTGCCAAAAAAGTATTCTCTGGTCAAACAAGTTTGACCTCCCCACTACAAGATTTCTCAGAGCCTTTCATGCTTTAATGTGCTATAGGAATCTCTGAGCAGCTATCTTGGCTTGGGTCCCGCCAGAAGCAGGCTATGATACAAGGGTTTGAGCACAAGTAGTTGATTTGGAAGGTGATCCCAGGGAACCCTAGTAGGGAAATAAAGAAGAGAAGGCAGGGAAAAGAAGGTGGCCATGATGGAGGAGTTAGCAAGCAAGTCACCTCTGTGGGCAACGGGAGCTTTGTCCCGGGGGGTTCTCTGGGAGATGGCATGGGATGCATGTCTCAGAGTTATCCCGCCTGGAAGCAAGGGAGCTAGGGTATTCATACAACAACTGTGGCCAATCATCAGTCAAGGCCTGCTCTTGCCGGGCGGGGGAAGGGTGTCAGTAATCCTCATCAATTGTCTGTCACTTCCTGTTGCTTCCCAGGCATGAGCAGAAAGACCTCAGGCAGAACTGGCAGTTGGAAGTCCAGCCCAGTGCACTAGCCTGGCAGGGCCTGGAAGAGACAGGAGAGACCCGGACAGCGTCTGCTATGGAAGGGGGAGAGAGCTGCCCTTTCCAAGGCTTATTGACCCCAAGACTCTTTAGAGAACAGCTCCCAGGACTCATGGTCCATGGAAGAGTCCATGGAAACATCAAGCTAGAAGCTCTCCAAGCGCTGGGCAGCTCAATGAGTCTGAAGCAATACTCTCATAATGGCCAGAGTCACATTTGCTTACCACCTCCCAAAAGCTGGACAGATAAATTCTCACAGACATGAGGCAAGTTTGCCTCTGATCTGCTCCCAGTTCATCTTTCATAACATTCTGCCCCATTTCTGAGACCCTGCCCCCGACCTAGGTTCCGATCTGACCATCCCAGCATGACCTCGCACCCATATAGTAAACTCCTGCTACAGCAGGGCTATCGTATTCTTACCCCCCAGGGTCACTACCTCCTTCTGGGTTCCTTAAGTTAGCCAAAAACAGGGAAACTATCTTAGAGTGCCTCCTCCACTCACCCCTCTCCTTCCACTGGTCAGCCGGACCCGCAGCCTTGCTTTTGAAAATAAATAACAATACTAATCCCAAGAGAAGCGATAGCAGGATGGTTAAGAGCTTAGGTGCCTGAAATCAAATTGTACCTCCACTACTCACTACCCACATGGCCTTGAGCAAGTTACTCAACCTTCCTGTTCCTCAGGTTTCTATAAAATAGGAATAATAACAATACTTCCATCAGAGAGTTATTACGACTTGTTAGTTATTATTAGAATGCAATGCACAGTGCCCGAGGACAGTAAGTACTCAGGAATGATGTCATCAGAAATCACAATACGATAGCAACTAGTGTGCATTGAACGCTATCACGTGCCAGATACTATGCCGAGCACTTTGTATGCATTAAATCATTGAATCCCAACTATCCACCCACCTGCCTACCTATGTTATTATTCTCCTTCTATCTATGTAGAAATGAGGCTCAGAGCAGTCATGCCACTGGCCCAAAGTCACTATGTGAGTAAGCAATCAGGAGGTTTGGTGCTGCTCAAAGACTACTGGGGGTGCCTTCTAGATGATCTGACTGGGATCTTTCTCTTCCCTCATCCCAGAAAGCTATAGAAAATGAATGGTTCTCCTTGGGCCCCAAGATAAATAACTGATCTTTGGAAGTAGAAGCTTTCCACCTATGTTTTCTCTGCCTATCAAAGCCTGTCCCACACCATAAGGTCCCTTTCTCCCAGGAAGTCTTCCATGATCCTTCCCATACCCAACCACAAGGAGGTCTCCCTCTCCCCAGGTAGAATACTACCCACACATCACATCCCTTTGACATGTTGACCTCCTGTTATCTTCGTGTAGGTCTCTGCACAGTTGATCTTATGAGCAGGCATGGCTGCCCACAGAGGCAGAGGCATTGTCTTAAACCCCAGGCTACAGTCCCGAGTCCAAGTGTATCTGGTACTCAACAAAGAGTCAAGCATCTGAATGAGATCTGAGAAATTACCAAGCACTCCCATCCCCTCCCTGCATTTTACAGAGAGGGGCAACAATCTGCGCCGGTCACCCAGCCAGGCAATGGAAGAACCAGACTCAAACCCAGGATTCCTGACTCCCAGGCCACAGCTCTCACTCTGAGGATGCAGAGGACTGTTTCCAGCATGATTTATGATCTTGAATTCATCAGTAATATTTCTAGCAAGGAACTTGCTCCCCCTGCCTACCTACCATCATCACCCATCAGAGAGGAGACACCAAATCCCCCTCTCATCTCCCTGGCCCACTCGCTCCTCCTCTCCTTGTGACTTCTCTGCAAGCCCAGTGTCTGAAGGTTTATGTCCCACCCACCCCTGAGACACTGGAATGTCAGCCATTAGTCTCCATTCTCTGCACTCTCAAATGAGAGAACCAAGATTAATGAAGCATCTTCTCTCAATCAAGAAGCCATTTCAGGCTGTGCTTTTAAGCCCAGTGAGTTGTGCAGATGAATTAACACCATGTGACCTTTTTATTTTCCATGGGAAGATTTGTGGCGCTGCCCTCCACCCTCACCCCATCTGAAGAGCAAGCATGCTCCCAGCCACTTGCATTCAGCAGCCTCAAGCGTGGGCCCAGAGGGAGGGTATTGTGTCCCAGCACTGCAGTCAGATTACTCCTTGAAGTGGCTGGGTGAGGGGAAAATAGGTGGATGTCATTTCTGGGGGCTCCTCAAACTCAACACACCCACACCTAACAAAACACAAGAGACCTTCCTCTCTCAACAGGCAGACAGAACCTGAGGAGGGGCCCCCAAAGGCAGCTCTTGCCAAGCCCAGTCCTTGACATGCAGCAGGGGAACCAGAACTGAGTCTGAGGCTAAGCCAGAGCAATATTTGAAACAGCTAACAACAAAGTATGGCATGCACACCAACCTATGAGAGCAGACGCTTGCCATACACCACCATAAGGCTACCCAGGCACATCCCAGGGGCTATCAGCTGCAAACAGAGCATTTGCTCTTCCCAAGAAATAGGAAGGGTTGGGGTGTTGATCCAGAAATAGAGCATGCAAAGAGAGAGGAAGACCAAGTAACATGGCAGAAGCCTAGAATTCGAGTCACAGAAATAGTCAAGGGGCATTAAAAAAATAAAAATGTCTAGTCTTAAATTTTAAGTTGTTTATGTTTTTGCAATATAAATCACTCCTTCACAAGCGTTCAGTGGATGCTTCCACACACACAAGTGCCTGAGATAATGGGGTATGCATATGTATCTGTGTGTGATGGAGCAGGGGTGGGGAGTAATGGGGAAAGGGCTGAAGTCTACATCTGACCCCCCACATTTCTGGACAAGAACAGCGCACTAGGGTCCCTAAGTCATCACTAGACTAAACTAATTCAGCAGAAGCAGAAGCTCAAAGCAAGAGATGACCATGAGCAACCCAGGCATTTTTAAAACTCTTGGGGTCACATTTGCTCCTAACAAATCCATTCAAGGTTCAAGGAACCTTGGTCCAAGAAAGTCTTATTCAGATCTGAACAAGCAGAGTAATCCAAAGTGACATCTGAGTTACACATGCAAGATTGAAGTCACCCTCTCTACTACCATCATCTACCCATACCCCCATTATGTGGCTGAATGCCACCCAAGTCAGGAGGGGCCAAACCCTGGAGTCACACTTTTTGACCTGTGCCCTCACTGCTGGTGGCCAATGCTGTTAGATGCCTTCCCAAAATCAATTCCCCACTTCTTCCCAACTAACAGAGCTATAATTTGGTTTGGGGGCAATGTGCCCAGTCCCAGAAAATGGACTGTAATTGGTCTGAGCCAACCGGACAATCCCATTCCTCATATTCCCCGCCTCCCTTGCATCTAAGAGTGGCCATGTGAGTCAGGCCCAGCCAACATAGCCTAAGCAGAAGTCTGCTGAGGATGATTCTGAGCATTTAGTTGGATCTTCTGATACAAGGAACTGATGGGGCACTGCCTTCCTCTTCTTCTGGGGAGGGATGTAGATGAGATGTCTGGAGTTCTAGTAGCCATTTCGTGACCACAATGAGAAAGCCAAAAGAGCATCACAAATGTAGGCTCTGACGGTACTCAACAGCTGAACCCCGGCCCACAACCACCAAGACTCAGAGATATTCTGACATGAGAAAATGAACTCTATTTATGTAAGTTAAAAGTAGTCAAGTGTTCTGTGTCTTGCACCTGAACACACCTTAAGTGATCCACTCCCCTTCTCACATATCCAAATTGTCACCAAGTTCTATTCCCTCCACCTCCTGAGCACATCTCCCTCCAAGCACCTGGTCTCCACCTCTGCTCAGCCCAAGTCCTTTATGGGAACACCAAAGGAGTCTTCCTAAAACATAGATCAACGTGAAGCCCAGCTCTCGTTGCTTTAAGAGAAGATTAAATTCAAGGTTCTTTATGACATTCCCCCACCTGCCTTCGAGCATTATCTCCCATTATTCCCTCCCACTGCACAAACACCCTCAAATACATGCACCAGCCACATTAACTCACTCCTCCTAACCCAGACACAGCAGGCTCCCTCAGGCTTCTACGCCCTGGCATGTGCTGGTCACTCTGTCCAGAGCCCTTCCCCCACTTTTGCTCTTGGGGAAAACAAGAAAGGCTTTATAAAGTAAAGGCCATTTGATGGGCGCCTGGGTGGCTCAGCCGTTAAGCATCTGCCTTCGGCTCGGGTCATGATCTCGGGGTCCTGGGATCGAGTCCCGCATCGGGCTCCCTGCTCAGCTGAGGGCCTGCTTCTCCCTCTCCCACTCCCCCTGCTTGTGTTCCCTCTCTCGCTGTGTCTCTCTCTGTCTCTGTCAAATAAATAAATAAAAATAAAAAAAAAAAGTAGGGCGCCTGGGTGGCTCAG
>NW_023270265.1:5978377-5979134 GCF_011800145.1 Mirounga leonina | reverse complement strand
GACTGTCTTCCTGGCTTGTGAACAGCCGCCTTCTAGCTACATCCCCGCGTGGCGGCAGAGAGGGAGCGCTCCCGGGTCTCTTGCTTTTTTTATAAGGGCGTTCATGCCATCATGAGCGCCCCACTCTCACGACCTCATTTAACCCTATTTAACTCACAAAGATCCCACCTCCAAACACCATTACACTGGGGCTAGGGTTACAGTATATGAATTTGGGAGGCTGGGCATACATTCAGTCCATAGCACACACACAAACAGACATGCACACCCACACGCAGTCACACGTATGCACAGACCCCTGCACACTTGTGGATGCAATCACACGTGCACATGCTTATATCAACACAAAGACTCGGGTACACAGTCAAAACACATGCACATCCACACAATCCCCTACCCACACATACACACCCACACTCAGACACACCCATACACGTACACGTGCTCACAAGTACACAGACACAGACACGTCTACTCATGCAAACATATCCATACAATCCCACACACTGAAAGACACTGATGCACATATACACTTCCTCACATGCACACACTTCTACAATTACATAAGTGCATATATGAGCATACAAATACTCAATCACATGCACACACATATATATGCCCATTCTCTCTCTCTCTCTCTCATACATATACACAGACACAGACAGCCTGCTGGCCATCTTTTCTTCCCATTAAGAAAAATCACATTCACTGCCAATATGCAGGAGGCTCCGGTGGGGCGGGGGGGGGGGGGGGGGGT
>NW_023270265.1:5672384-5978277 GCF_011800145.1 Mirounga leonina | reverse complement strand
GGGGGGGGGGGGGGGGGGGGGGGGGGGGGGGGGGGGGGGGGGGGGGTTACAGCAGTAAATCTGCAGGAGTGAGAACAGCTGCCATCATTCCCCCCTATCCCCAACATGAACCCACATTTACCCTCCCCTGCCTTTACCACCTTGGCACCATCTGCTGTCCCCCAGGGGGACACCTGGTTAGTGTTCCCAAGCCTGGCCACATAGCAGAATCACTCGGGCACTGTCCACCAACACTGACCCTGGGACCCTAATTCAATTGATCTGAGGTGGGACCTGGGTACTGAGTTGGGATTTTTAAGTTCTACAGCCTCTCTGGCATAAATCCCATCCCAGCTCCATAACTTCAGAGAACTTAAGCAGAAATTACTTTCTCCATCTCTAAAATGGGAGAAACAATAATGCCTATTTTATATGTTGTTCTATGGATTAAATCAGATAATCCATCCAAATCACACACTACCTAGCCCCTAGTCAGAGTGCATAAATGTTAGCTATTGTTACTATTACTGGTTTTATTCTACCACAGTATTTTCCTGGAAAATGTTGAGTCCAAAATTTTAAAAAAAACTGAAAGTAACCCCTGAAATCTGTATGACCCAGAAACCATCTGGGGCCATCTGGTCAACCTCCTTCTGACCCCTTTCCCCTGCAGGACCAACAGCGCACTGGTACTTGCACCACCCAGAAGTCAGCCTGAGGGATTGAGCATCACCCTCTCCCTGCTTGTTGTTTTCTTCTCCTCTTATTTTCTTTAGTACAATAACGACAAAGACATCCTCCTACACATGCCTAAGGATGCACAATCTAGAATGGGCTCCCACCATCCAGGGCTGCCATCCCTCTGATGTGTCAGAGGTGTCCAGTCCCCACTTTTGTGATGAGAAAGCAGAGCCATAGAGAGCTTAGCAATGTGCCCCAAGTCACATAGTTCTCAAGCAGCAGATGTGTCTGGTTCCACCTCCAGAGTTTTCTCCACTGACATCCTGCCAGGCTGTGAATCCTCCACCGCCATTCTCTGTGCCCCCTTCATACTCTGTACTCCCCTCCCCTCCACTCAGAGGTCCTTCACAGCCAGGGTGGCCTGCCACTCTCATCAGGAGAACAAGGGGTGTCACAGACTTGATGGGTAAGCATTTAACACCATAGTGAGAAGTAGTTGATTACAGTCCTATTCTGGAAATGCTTAAAATGGAGGGAGAAAGAGAAGGCAACCAACACTGGTCAATGGACCTCTGATTTCACTACTTTACTAAAAGCAGGAACTAGACAAGAGGGAAGAAGCGGACAAGACCAGTATTTCTGACTACCTCGTAGGCCTGAGGCACTGTGAAGACACGACTTGATATTGTAGGGAAGATAGAAGAAAATGCGGGTTCAGAGCACCAAGTTGGCTTGCGTTCCAGCTGCACCACGTCCTAGCTATGTGATCTTACTGTCGTACCTTCTTTGAAGGGTACAGAGGGGTCTGATAAGGTCATACCTGGAATATCATCATCTGGTGCTGGAACACCCAAAGAACTCAAGAAACCTTGGCTATTTCAATCTTATTAACTATTATCCATATTTCAAAGTTTTATTAAAGAACCACGGTCCAAGTGGGACTCCAGATAATTTCAAAATATATTCTATTTTGAGGGAACACTGGCTGGACTCTGTTGCTGGTACCGAACTCTCAGGGTTATCTCATTGTTCCCCACGTGTAACCATGGAGGCGGGACAGCCCTGTTCCCAAGGAGTTTAGAGGCTCCTAGAGAAGAAAGACAAGTTAGGAAGAAACACAATATAAGGAACTAGGTGAAAAATGAATAAAATGATCCATGCCCACATGCAAATAAGGCAAATGAGATTCGGAGAAGCAAAATAATTTGCCCAAGGACACGCCGCCAATAAAGGGCAGGGCCTGCAACTCAGGCGTGTCCTGATGCCAAATCTAATGCTCTTTGCACCAAACATATGAGCTCAGGGGACTCGATTTTTAGAGCAAATAGAAACTCTCGCAGACTGGGTGGTGGGTTCTGATAGAAAGAGTGGTCTAAACCCCTGAGTGACTCAAACTTGACGGAAATCAGAAGTCTTTGAGAATGACTAACGAAGATCAAAAGGGAAGTTTTGAAACTCCCATCCATAAACACAGCAAAATACATAATCCATCCAGGAGTGACCCTCACAGGAGATAACATGGCACTTTCGGAGAGGTCTCCAAGAGCTGAACAAACAAACACATCGTCTTTCTACATTTGAAGAAGGCCTATTGAGAAAATGTTCATTTTTCCAATTTAGTGCATGGCTTTAACTGATTCTAACCAAAATCCTAAGGGAGTTTTCTTTAGAACTTGTAAAAATGATTCTAAGTTTCATCTGGAAGAATGAATAGATAGAGTTGGGAATGAAAATATTGAAAAAAAGGAACACCGGGATGGCTAGGTACACTGGATACAAAAACTTATTCATACATGTACAAAGTTCAACGTGGGTATTGGTGCAACAACACACAGGTCAACACAACAGAATATGCAACCAGAAACATGCTGGCAAATGCAAGAACCTAATATCAAGTCAAGGACACTTCACGAACCAGTGAGAACAGGATGGGCTGTTCAATACACGGAGTTGAAAAAATTGGCTATCTGGGAAAAAATCCTGTTAGAGCCTCATCTCACAGCATTAGATCTTTAAAAAAAAACACTAGAAGAGAATGTAGTTGAATATCTGGCATCTCTCTAAGTACAAACGTAAACATTAGGATGAACTACAATGGAAAACATCAAGATTCAACTATGTACAAATTCGAAACTTCTGGAAGTCAAAAATCAATATATGACAATGGTTGAAGCTGGGTGGTGGGTACGGGGGTGGTGGGTTTAAATTATGCTATCTGCTCTGCTTTTGTGTATGCTTAAAAACGTCCAAATAAATAAAAATATTTAAAGAAAGTAAAGGGGACGCCTAGGTGGCTCAGTGGGTTAAGCGTCTGCCTTTGGCTCAGGTCATGATCCCAGGGTCCTGGGATCGAGCCCCACATTGGGCTCCCTGCTCAGCGGGGAGCCTGCTTCTCCCTCTGCCTGTTGCTCCCCCTGCTTGTGCTCTCTCTCTCTCTCTCTCTTTGACAAATAAATAAATAAAAATCTTTTTTAAAAAAGTCCATGGTTATAAAGAAGATGTGTCGTATATATATTTATATTTATATATAATGGAATATATATATTGTATACTTATATGTAATGGAATATTATATAGCCATAAAAAAAAGAATGGGACCTTGCCGTTTGCATCAACATGGATGGACCTAGAGGGTATTATGCGAAGTGAAACAAGTCAGACAGAGAAAGGCAAATACCATATGATTTCACTTATATGTTGAACATAAAAAATAAGACAAATGAACAAACACAAAAAAGCAGAAACAGATCCATAAATACAGAGAACAAACAGATGATTGATAGAGGGGAGGTGTGTAGGGGGATGGGCAAGATGGGTGAAGGGGAGTGGGAGGTACAGGCTTCCAGTTATGGAATGAATAAATCACAGGGATGAAAGGTACAGCATACAGAATATAGTCAATGGTATTACAATAACACTGTATGGCGACAGATGTCTATACTTTTGGTGAGCATAGCAAAATGTATAGAGTTGTCAAATCACTATATTGCACACCAGAAATTAATGGAATGTTGTGTGTCAGCTATACTTCAATTTTTAAAAAGTCCATGGTTACAAATTAAAGTATTTGAAAGTTTTAAAAATTAACATAAATTTAAAAGGCAAACAACCACCAATATAGCATATGAACCATTATTATCTTTGAGGTATAAAGAGCTTCTCCAAATGACTAACATTCACTAAAGCATCAGTATATAAGAAGTGACCATTACCCTTCATATCCAATCCTCCTTCCACTTCCTCATGGCCTTGGATTTCCATTGAAAGACCCACAAGGTTCTGGGAGGCTGACTCCATCCCCCACCCCAAGGGGATCATGTGACTTGGCTACCCCAATCACTGCATCCCATTCCCCAGCCTTTTTGACTGACTGAAGAAGAGGCATGTGACCAAGCCAGCCCCAGCAGAATCAATCTCAGAGTTTCTGAGACCAGGGACAAAGAAGCTCTTTCTTTCCATGGATCTTAGTAGAGCCCCGGGAGCTTCTGGGAGAATGCTGGGGCCTGCGGGAAGCACCACCACCACTGCCAGAATAAAGCCAACACTAGGAAGCAGAGCCAAGAAGTCAACAGCAACAGAGAGAGGGCTCCATGACTGTTTTTTTTTTTTTAATTCAGGACCAAGTTTCACGTAAAGCTGAATCTACTCCTGTTTAAATGTATTGGACAAAAATCCCATTTTTTTTTTCTCAGTTTCTGTTACTTGCAAACAAAATTGAGCTACCTTAAAGCCTGAATGTGTAGAGATCTCAATCATGCCCCCAAGTAGAGTTCAGAGAGCAGATTTTTCACGTGGCCCCTAGGTGGTCAGGGAAGTTCAGGGAGGGCCAGTGTGGGCAGGCTTCCCCTCCCTCAGAGGTTGAGTAGGGTCTCACCTGTGCTCTGATTTCTGCTCTGACTCATCTCCAGTTTCTCCACAGCCCCGGTTCTCTCTCCCTCTCTCTGAGGGAATAGACTCAAATCCCCTGGAATCCCCATGACAAGGCACACCTCCCTCAGTACCATGACTTGTCTGCCCAGGAAGGTGGAGAGACACCTAGAGGCAGGTACTCTTGGATTTCGATAGAGATCCAGAATCTCCAGTCTGAAGGTCTTTTCTCCTGGCCTAAGACTAGAAAGCAGAATCAGGGAATCTTGCAGCAGGATGCAGCCAGTTTGGGGGTGGTCAAGAGTGGAGGCCAACTTCACCAGCCATCGAGATATGGCCTCTTCAACTTGACCAGACCAAAATGGGACCTTCTCCATATACCCACAGAGGACCAAATTCTCAGTGACAGACCATTAAATCAGAACACCAGTTGAACAAACCCAACAGCCAATGCATTCATCCACAGTGGTAGCCTTCTCTTTGTAGACTTGGAATGTTCATGCCCATATGCAGGATCCCTCCAGGTATCTCAGTCCCTGAAGTGGCCTAATGAGCATGATATTGGGGCCAATGAGGACTCAGGTCCTCCCCGGGCATGGGGGTGCCTAGTGATCTGAAGTGCCCCTGCTCACTACCTGTGCCTTCTCTTCCAGGCCCCTGAACTCGGCCCCAAAATGTATTTTGCCAAATTTGCCTCCAGGAATCCTGTTTTCCTAAGACAACTCTTTTCCATAATCACTTTTGTCTATTTTTAAATTATTTCCTTTCCTAGTTGTCATTTCTGCATTCTAATTATATTTTGAGCATATTTGATAGAGAATAAAAAGGATAAATACAACAAATAAGTTAAAATGTATATTAAAATGACCCCACAACTCCCCATCCAACTAAGAGCTAGAACATCACCAGTAACTTGTATCCACCTATCCCATCCACAGAATAGCCACATCTTGAATTTTTGTGTTTATCATTCCTTTATGATTCTTTGCACAGTTTGCACATATAAATGAATTCTACAATTGGAGTTATACTACACATAGTGTTCTACAGACTTGCATATTTTGCTTAATATTATGTTTCTAAGGTGCATTCATGTTGTTCCAAAGAGCTGAGGTTTGTCCATTTGAACGGCTGCATGTTATACCTCTGTGTAAAAGTGTATCCTGATGTCTATGTCCCTTTGCCTGTCTACAAACGTTGATGTTGTCTCAGTTGTTGAGGGCTTTGTGCTGTACTAAATATGCTGCTATAAACATTTCTGCACATGTCTGCATACGTGTAATGTTCATATGCAATGTTCATATGCAAGAGGCTCTCTGGGGTCTACACCTGGGAGGGGCATGGCTGGGTCAGTGGATATTCAAATGTTCAATTTCACCAGACAATGTCTAACTGTGTTCCCACAGCCTCTCTTCATGTGGTTGCCAGTATTATTGTACCCCATGTATTCACTCCCCAACCTGTAAGAGGATTGATAATAAATCTCTACCCCTGCCTGTGGCATGCAGTGTCTTGCTGTGGATGGAGTATACCTCCCTGCCATCTGACTTGCATGGACCAACAGAACATGACAAGAAATGAGGAGTACCTTATCTAAGCAGAAACTTTAAGAGCCTCCACAAGGTGCTGCCTTTGTTCTTTTTCCCCTCTGCCATGAGATTATCACGTCCTTCCTGGAGGCTGTTCCACCACTCTGGATCCTTGGATGAAGATCCATGGAGCAGAGCTGTAGCCATCCTAAGTGACAAAAATTATGAGAGAGAAATAAACCATTGTTATAAGCCAATGAATTGGGGGGCTGTTTGTTACTGCATCATAATACAGCAAAACCTGTCTGACACAAGATATTCAACAAAAATTTACTGAGCATCTCCCACATGCCAGGCATGGTGCTGGGTTCTGTGAAAGCAATGATGGCCAAGATAAACAAGGTCATGGCTTCCTGGGGTTCACACTCTACACAAGCAGCAGGTCCCAAAGGCCCCCAAGATTTTCAAGTATAGCTCCCAGGAACAAATTCATCAGTTAAGACTCCTTCTGTCAGAAGTGATGCACTTGATAAAGAAACATGGAAATTTGTGGATTCTTATAAACAGAAAGTCCAGGCATGAAGCTTGAAGCGGGGATGGATCCAGGAGCAAACAATATTATTGGGGCCCATGCTCTCTCTCTCTCTCTCTCATTCTTTCTCTCTCTCTGTTGTTTTCCTGTGTTTGTCCCCATGCCCAGACACCAGTCGATCCAGGCTACACCTCCTTAGCTCTAAGATCACCAATTCAAACAAAGTCCTGGCCTGACTCCCAGAGCCAGATTGGTGCACAAGCCCATCCCTGAGCCAATCAATGTCCAGGGAGATGGGACACACTGATTGGTCCAGGCCTGGGTCACATACCACCCCTGGAGCTGGTGAGGAAATCACCCTACCCAAACCACACGGGCCGAGAAGATGGTAGGGGGTGGATACCTTCAGGAAAAAATCAGGCCACGCTTACCAGAAGGGAAAGCAGATTCTGGACAGGCAAACCAGCAATGCCCTTACTGAAGCCAGCTCCCACTGGCTCATGAGACGACAGTACGCATCTCTTCCAAACTCCACATTCAGGGACATCATGTTGGCCGTATGAGATCAGCCACTGTGGGGGTGTTTACACCAAAGGAAGAGGCAGGCACTGCACATCAGGGCTGTAATCTCCCCAGAGAACCAGTTGTTGTGCATTTACCAGCACACCACTGCCCCTAACTCTGCTGCAACCTGAAAGAGGTGTGTGTGTGTGTGTGCACACGCACGCACACGCATGCATGCAAGTTTAAATTTGCTTTCTCTGCATCAGAAATCACAAATGCAGGCATTGGCTATAAACTCCAGTATAATTTGGTGAGCTGTACCTCTTCACTTGGGCTATTAAATCATTTCCCCTCCAAAGGTACACATGTTGCGGCATAAGGAGCAAACTGTTGACAGATGGTGGAGAAACTTCACAGGCCCATAATTGAGACTTATTTTCATACATTTGTGCCAGTTTGAAATCTAATTGCCAATAAAACAATACTGTGATACTGCCACATCTAATACCTCTGCCCCTCTCCAAAGTTACACTTGAATCCACTAGTAAATTCTAATCTCCCAGAGAAAAATATTTCCCCCTCTCCATCGGAAAAGCAGAGCTATAAATCCACGTACAGTGGTTCATTTTCAAATGCGAACTTCCTTTCCCGGGTCCCCAAAGAGCCCTCACTCGGCTAATGTTAGTGCCTGCCTGAGAGCAGTAGGTATTCTTTGTTTACTTGACAGAAGCACAGATGTGGCTTAGTGAATCTGTGATGAGGTCTTTTGCAGAGAAATGCTTTGATGGGCTAGGTTACCCTCCCTCTTTGGAGTGACTCGGTACCATGTCTGGAGGTATTTTGCCCCAGTCGTAGAAAAGTGGCCAGAGGCCCATCACTGTCCACTGAGCAAGGGAAGGTGGAGGAACTCAGAACCCCCCTCCTTGCTTTTCTGTTTTCACTCTCCTGATGAAAAGGTTTGAGGATAGATCAATCCAGATCAATTGAGACTGTAAATAAAAAACGGGCTTTCAGTTAGATGAAGGAGAGCAGGGGCTGGGTTCATTTGTGTCTACTGAAAAACACAACCTGTCACCTCAAACCACAAGCCTGCTAGTAGTAGTCATGGTCATCGTTCACAAGTCAGAGCTTTGCCCAATGTACAAAGAAATCGTTATTGCGGGCTGAGTCTGTGCCAGGTCTGTGCCAAGCCCAGAGATGGTATAGTGAATACAGCAAATATGGCCCTTGCCTCCATGGTCTTCACATGAGCCCTGGATGGGGGTTTTTATCTTCCCTATCATACAGACAGTAAGCTGAGGCTCAGAGTGGCCAAATAATTCTTCCTCCAGGATGCACAGTGATTAGGGGAGGAGTGACTTAACAGACTGAGATCCATCTGATTTACCTCCCGGTCCAGTTCTGTTGTTACAGGGATTCAGTGAGAGGGGCACCTGGATGGCTCAGTTGGCTAAGCATCCAACCCTTGCTTTCAGTTCAGGTCATGATCTCAGGGTCATGAGATTGAGCCCCACATTGGGCTCCATGCTCAGTGTGGAGTCCTCTTGAGATTCTCTCCCTCTGCCCCTCCATCCCCTACTCTCTCTCAAATAAATAAATTTAAAAAAAAAAAAAAACAAGGATTCAGTGAAATAGTTAACTATGGAAGCTTTAAAAAGTTTGGTTTCTGGGGCACCTGGGTGGCTCAGTCATTAGCGTCTGCCTTCGGCTCAGGTCATGATCCCAGGGTCCTGGGATCGAGCCCCGCATCGGGCTCCCTGCTCCACGGGAAGCCTGCTTCTCCCTCTCCCACTCCCCCTGCTTGTGTTCCCTATCTCGCTGTGTCTCTCTCTGTCAAATAAATAAAATCTTTAAAAATAAATAAATAAATAAAATAAAAAGTTTGGCTTCCTTTTTCCCACCCCAGCCCCACCTCCACCTGTAGTCCACGCTCTTCTACTTGGGACTACATCTCCCTCACCTTCCACACACAGGGCTTTAAACATGGGAAGGTCATTATACAGCTTCCTAGAGGCTTCTTTTCCATGCAAAATAATACCCAATTGCTTCAGACATTCCCCAAATCATGGCCCAACATCTAACCACTGCTTCTCAAACCATAGTAATGAGCACAGAAATCATCCAGAGAACTTGCTTAAATGCAAAAACCTCAGCTCAGGAGGTCTGGATGGGGCCTGAGACTTGTATCTCTAACCAATTCCCCGGGGAGTGCGGATGCTGCTGATACAGAGACCACACTTGGAGCAGTAAGCGCAGGGCACGGACCTGCGCTGTCTGCTGGCCACATGTGGCTACCGAGTATTGGAGGCAATGCTAGTGCAAGTGAGGAGCTCAGTTTTTATTCATTTAATTGTAATTATTTGAAATGTAAATTTAAAAAAACTAAAGCATTATAATTAAATTTAATTAAACTTAATTAAAATTGAGGTATTACATAGTTTCCCATTAAACACAATTTATTGTTTTGGTAGGACTCTATTTTATTTTAACCACTGAAAATTTAGCATATGAATTGAGATGGGCTGGAAGTGTGAAATATACACCGGATTTCAAAGACTCAGCACTTAAGGGGAAAAAGTTTGCAATATCTCATTAATAATTTATTTATATTGATTAACACTGAAATGAACATGTTTGGAAGACACTGGGTGGCCTAAAATCTCTTATTGGCTACTAGAAATTTTTAAATGTTGGTAGATGGTAGGTAGTAGAGTGAGTGAGCTTACGTTATGTTTCTATTGAACAGCCGTGGTCTAGATCATTCACCAGCCTGAACACCTTCTGTTTGTCTGAGCTCCAGCTTATCAACATTCCACTGACCCATGGTCTGGATGCTGTACTCAAACTGACACATCCTGAGGTTATTGGGTTGTTTTGCACGAGCTTGAGGAGCAACCACATCATATCAACCCCATTGTCTTTTTGTCACCTGATATTCATTAGCTCTCCCCTAATGTCCACATGTGTGGTCTAGATTTGTGAGCTGTTACCATTGTTCAGACAGTAGAGTTTGCCCTCATCAGTTTCTCCTGCTTGTTTCAGCCCATTCTTCCTGCCAGTCAGGGTCTCCCCTGCATCTCGACTCCATCATTCAACATCTCTCTCTCAACTTCACAGCTTCCTCCTGTTTGATAAGCTTGCCCTCGTGTCTTCGACGGGGGCAGCAAATAATTGTTAAAGGGGACAGGCCACATCTAGAATAGAAAATAGTAAGGAGCCACTGACACGCTGTCTACAATCAGGAACTGTTTAAAACAGAGTCTGATGAGTCCTTCTGCTGGAATGACCTACATTCATTTTTTTTTTTCAAATGGTGTTATAGAAAAACATTTAATGACACGGAACATTGTCCTTAATGTATTTAAGTGCTAAATGCATGTAACATAACAGTATATAAAGAATACTATTTTCAAGTATATATTTACATAAGTAGAAAAAAGACTGGTACACAAATATATCAAAATGTTAAACATGGTTATCTCTCAATGATGGAACTGAAATCACTTTTATTTTCCTTGCAGAATGTTCTGCTTGCATCATCTTGTTTAATACTTGGGATCACTGGCATTTTATTTAATTTTTTTAAAATATGGAATGCTTCAAAAATCTGCATGTCATCCTTGTGCAGGGGTCATGCTAATCTTCTCTGTATCGTTCCAATTTGAGTAAATATGCGGTCAAAGCAAGCACAGGATCATTGGCATTTTACAAGAGACGGAAACCGAGTCTCAGAGAGGTTACCCAGTCTGTCCTGGGCCCCTCTGCTGAAGCACAGGGCCCTGGGGGATCTAGTCTCTCGCTGGCAAAGCCTCAGGCCTTCCCCCAGACCCACTGCTGCCCTCCTAGGGGGTGGGGCCCGGAGGGTCTTGTAAGTACAGGATATCCAGATTTCAGCAAAATGTCTAATTATAGCCTATCTTCCTAGTTATGCTTTAAATCCATTTGCCTAGTTGACGAAACGGCTTTAGCTTTCTTTCCTCTCTCTCCCACAGAATCATGCTCCTCCTCTGTATGAGATCACCCCTGTCAGCATATAAACAAGCTCTTCAAAGAAAAAACATAGCCTTCCCTAACCCTATGTTTCCCTCCAGAGACCACCCCACTTCTCTCCTTCTTTTTACAACAAAAATCCCTGAAAAAGGCACATACAGGAGTATTCAACAAACGGTACCAATTATTAGGTACCCCATCAAACATGGCAATGAGGTGATGGGGTGGCCAGCTTGGCTCTGAGCCCATGTATCAATGCACAGAGCACTCTGCCATTTTACACCTGACCCTTCTGGCAAGTATGAGCTGGGGTGGCAGGAGCAGCTTCAAGCCCATGGCTCCTGGTGCCCAGAGGAAATCTACCCAAAGAATACAATGAGACCCTCGGGAACCAAGCCCCAGAGCATACCCCATCTCTTTAAGAACAATAGCAACAGAACTAGTCAGAAAACAGAAAAGTAGTCAAAGACATAAGAGAAGACAATCTTCTAAAATAAAGACAGACCCGAAATTGCAGATGAAAGAGTAGTTTGTCCTCCCAGATTAATTCAATTAGAAGTCAAGATCCCAGTGGGCAGAGTAATCGGGTCAGCTACCCGGGGACACAGTCTGGCTGCCTCCATGCTCCTCTTTGTAACAATCAATGTCAAGAGATGGAAAACCACCCCTTACAGAATTCAAGGGGGTGGGGGCAAGCAGAATGTGACTCCAAATTCTTATTAACCCAGCCGAGGTGTCATCGTGTATAAAGACAACAGAGAAGTTCTCAGAAAGGTAGTACCCATCAAACCCTTCCTAGTGATAAAATCTAGCCAACCCATAAATGAATCCAAAAGAGGTAAAAAGAAGAACTTGTGAGTACAAGGGCTATGCTCTACAAGACTTGGCAGAAAAAAAAAAAAAAACAAAAACTGAATGCAGTTAACTACAGAGCAAAATCTAGGAAATGTGACAAACTGGGGTTACAAGAGAACTTAACTAGTATAGGCCATGACAATGCCAACATCTGAACAGAACGAACAAAAATCAGAAGGCAGAGGGAGAGGAGGGAAAAGTGGAGGAAGTCTGTGCGTCCAGAATCCCTGCTGCGTGATGGGAGGAGTCAGTCCTTTCTATGGCTGAGCTCTGTTGGTAATTTCGCAAACATTGTGCCGTCAACTCCTCAGGCTCTCCTGGCCTCAAAGTCCTCCGGATTCAGCTTTACCCACAGTCAGTTAAATGACTTATCCATTTCTTGAGAAACCAATTTTCCCAAATTCAGCTCACTGACCAGGTTCTGATTAAAATGCTAGATCTAAACAAGCTGGCTAAAAGAGCTCCAAGCATCCTAAGAGACGGGGTCGGGGGGGTCTCCCCACCTGAGATCTTGTCCTCCCCCCAACTCTGGGCTGCCCCCCATCCAAGCCCCGCCATTCTGCTCAATAGACCGCTTTGCCAGTTCCTGTACTCCTCAACATCCCCACCCTCCTCACCTCCCCTTACACCTCTGACTCCCTGCTTGAGGAGAAGGGGTCCATTCCTCAGTGCCCACAGCTACCTGGAGACCACTGTCCCCCTGCGAACACTCCGGAAGTCTCTTCTGCCACTCCCCAACCTCATCACCATCCTCTTCTACCATGTTTCCCAAAATATGGTCCACAGATACTAATCCCACAAAATGTTCCACTGAATAAGGGCACCACAGTCCCATCTATTTGGGAATCGCAGGTCCTATACCTCTGTCCTGAGAATCACCAGGTATAAAAGTGTGTTAAAAGTGAGAAAAATCTCGTAGTATAGATACTGGCATTTCCCAGACTTCCTCCTCCATGGAACCCTTGTCACAAAAACCCCTGTTAACATTTGCTTGAATTGGCAATCAGTGGAACACACTTTGGGAAACTGTTCTACCACCCTCCATGACACTCTCTCACTCACTTAGTAGCCTCACCACCTGGCACAAATTCTCTTTCTGTTTGCCTGCCTTCTCCACAGTCCTTCTCCACTTTGTCCATTCTGCTGGTATAGTGGAAATGATTTTCTGCTTGCCCGGTATCCTTTATCCTTCCTCTAATAAAAACACCTCATTATCTTTTGGTACCATCCTACCCTCAGACCATGTGATTCAGCTCTAAAGGTTAAGTGTGACTCAGGCCTGGCCAAGGACAGCACTGAATTCCCCTGGCCACAGTAGTCAGATCACTGATGGGCTGGGAACACCAGTCAGGCCAGTAAGAACCAGCTCCAAAGCCCTCTGCTGGAGCTTTCAGGAAAAAGGTGCTCTGTCTTCTGCGGGCATCGCCCAGCTAATAGGATGTAAACACAGAGAAGCTGGTGGTCATCTTCCAGATAGCCTGCGTGAAAAGTAAACCTACACAGAAGAAAGTGAAGTCTCAAGATATTCCAGAGAATAAAATGGATCCAGCAACACCTGGTTTCTTATACTTTTCACTTAGAAGAGTCAATAAATCCATCCTTTTCCCTAATCTAGTTATACTGAGTTTCTGTTACCTGCAACCAACTCAATCATAATAATAGCTAATATTTATTTAATACTTATTATGTTCCATACACTGATGTAAATGCTTAACATAGATTTTCTCACTTAATCCTAACAAATATTAAGAAATAGATATTAATATCACTGTGTATACTACAGGTGAAGAAATCAAGACACAAAGAAGTTAAGTAATTTGCCAAAGTCCACACAACCAGTAAATGGCAGACCCAGGATTCAGATCCAGGTGGTTGCCCCTGAGCCCACCTTCTTAACCACAAAGCCATCCACCTCCATCATTAAGGATTCTAACCAGTGGAGCAGACTCAGCCCAAACACCGCACCCAATCTTATCCTTAATCAGGAGGGAGTTCAGTGGCTGATTAATTCAGGAAAAGTTGGCCTCAAGTAATCCCAGGCTCAGCTGAATTTCCTCATTGCTCCTCCGAAAACCCTTTCAACCCAGTTCTTGTCAACTCCCAACCAAATTCCCCACCTCAGCTGTTCTAAATTTTCTCTCTTACTTTACAGAGGCCCTTTGACATGATTTTCTTCAACAGCAACCTTCTCAAACTCAAAATTTGTCTTCAGTCATCCTTCACTTGTCCTCCCACACAACTCCTCAAGTGAGGCCTGGCCTTACTCCTCCCTTCCAGCGCTAACCTGGATGGGGATCCTTGTCCATATACTGTCCCCTTCCGTGGGATCTCATTCCCTCAGCTTAATTATCCCAAATGGAAAAATGACTTACTATACAATGAGATAGAATGAGATAGATACAATGAGATACTCTAATTATATGATGCTATCAACACAAGGAAATAATATGCAGTGTCAAAAGCAGACAACAAAGTTGTGCATGAAGTAGACTCTAATATGTAGAGATAAACAGGTAAAGAATAAAGACTGACAGAAAACCCACAAAAACACTAATAATGGTGTCCTTTCTCAGCAGAACAATGGGTAATGGTTTGTTTTTGTCATCTACTCTTCTTTATTTTTCCAATTTTCAACTTATATTACTTTTTTTTTTAAGATTTTATTTATTTATTTGAGAGAGAGAGAATGAGAGAGAGAGAGCATGAGACGGGGGAGGGCCAGAGGGAGAAGCAGACACCCCACCGAGCAGGGAGCCCAATGCGGGACTCGATCCCGGGACTCCAGGATCATGACCTGAGCCGAAGGCAGTCGCCCAACCGACTGAGCCACCCAGGCGCCCCAACTTATATTACTTTTAAGTGAAAAAATATTTCAAATATATAGAGAGACTATAGACAATTTACTTAATCAAAACTCCTTTCAATTACTATTATTTCCTAAGCCCCCAAAATCTTCGAGAAAAGACATCTGTACTAATGCCTCCACCTTCCTCACTCCTAACACCCCTCACTTTCTGGGTTTTCTCCACAACCTTTTCCTAAAAAGCGCCCCCATCCCAGACATTGCCAAGTTAACTGGCATATTTCTGAACATCTGCATCAGATAATACTGCTGACCACCATTCACTGTGTCAATGGGATTTTTTTTTTTTTTGAGTAGTGACTCTAGTATAACGAAGCCCCTGATCCCAGCCCCCAGTGTTCACCATTATTGACTTATACAAACCCAGCTCAAGTCATCTTAACTGGTTCATGGGATGAGGAAATCCAAACAGAGTGCCATAGCTTCAGAGGCATGGCGATTTCTAGGAATTCAAACAATGTCACCTGGACCACGAAGGGGGTAGGAGGAGAGACAAGAACTCTAGCTGAATCATCCACTACAAATAGCCAGAAGCAAGATGATGGCCCATATTCCCCTTACTCAAAATAATCACACCTGATGCTTTGGTATATTTGTTTCATCTCTTTTATCATGCTCACATGCATATTTTCAACCAAGCCAAGTACTGCATCCTATAAGGGGGCAATACAGACACAGATTTTCATCAGCTTCATCCCAAGAAGTAACCAGTGCACTGATACATCACTTACAGTCCTCACTGGAAGCTGTCTAGGAGGGTGTGCAGTGCCCGCCGGGCTCTGTAGCTGCCATCCGGCAATTGCAGGGCTGTCCAACAGAACTTTCTGCGATGACCCATACTGTACAGT
The DNA here is from genome assembly GCF_011800145.1 of Mirounga leonina. Lineage (NCBI taxonomy): Eukaryota > Metazoa > Chordata > Mammalia > Carnivora > Phocidae > Mirounga > Mirounga leonina. The sequence continues at coordinate 5,962,629 of NW_023270265.1, read as the reverse complement.
ATGATAGCCATTAGCCACATATGGCTACGAGCCCTTACAATGTGGTTCGTGTGACTGAGTAACTACACTATTAATTTTATTTAGTTTTAAATAATTTCAAATGTCTAACAGCTTTATTGACCTACCATAACATTCAATCTTTCAAAGTGTACAATCAGTGGGTTTTAGTATATTCACATAGTTCTATAATATCACCACTATCCAATTATATTTTTAATGTAATTTTATTTTATTTTTTTAAGTAAGCTCTACACCCAACGTGGGGCTTGAACTCATGACCTTGAGATGAAGAGTCACATGCTCTACCAATTCAGCCAGCCAGCTGCCCCACCACTGTCTAATTTTAAAACATTTTCATCACTGCCCCAAAAGAAACCCTTTACCTATTATCAGTCGTTCCCCATTCTCCCCTCCACCTAGCCCTTGACAACCACTAATCTACTTTCTGTCTCTATGGATTTGTCTATCTGCATATTTAACATAAATGACATCATACAATTTGTGATCTTTAGTAAAAGACTTCTTCCATTTAGCATAATGTTTTCAAGATTCATCCATGTGGTAGCATGCATCCATACTTCATTCCTTTCAACTGCCGAATAACATGCCTTTGTATGGATATACTACTTCTGTTCAATGATGGACATTTGGAATGCTTCCATCTTTTGGTTATTACAAATAATTCTGCCACTATGAACTTTCAAGAGGATGTACTCTTGGATATATGCCTAAGAGTAGAATTTCTTGGTCACATGGTAACTCCATGTGTAATATTTTTTGAGAAAGTGTACAACTGTTTTCCAAAACAGCTGGGTGCCATTTTACAATCCCACCAGCAACACATGAAGGTTCCTATTTCTCCAGATCCTTGAGACACTTGTTATTGTCTTTTTTATTACAGTCATTCTAGTGGGTGTGAAGTGGTGTCTCACGGTTTTCATTTGCTTCTCCTTAAGAATGAATGATGTTGAGCATCTTTTCATGTGCTTGCTGGACATTTGTATATCTTCTTTGGAGAAATGTCTATGCATATCTTTTGCCCATTTTTAAACTGGGTTATTTATCTTTTTATTACTGAGTTATAATAGTTCTTTCTCTATCCTGGACACAAGTCCTTTATCAGATATAGTTTTGTAAATATTTCCTCCCATTCTGTGGGTTCCTTTCATTTACTTATTGATGCCCTTGGAAACACGAAATTGTTATATTTTTTATTATGGCCAATATATCTGTTGCTTGTATTTTAGCATCCTAATATCTATTGCCTAACCTAGTGTCACAAATATTTAATTCTGTTTTCTTCTAAGAATGTATAGTTTTAACTCTTAACTTTTGTAAATGTTATCAGGTAGGGGTCTAACTTCACTCTTCTGCACATGGATATTCCGTTTCCCAGAACCATTTGTTGAAAAGAATATTCTTCCCCCGGTCGAATTATTTTGGCACCTTTGTCAAAAATCAATTGACTGTAAATGTGAGGGTTTATTTCTGGACTCTCAATTCTATTCCATTGATCTATATGTCTATGCTAGTACTACACAGTCTAGATTACTGTAAGTCTATAGTACATTTTAAAACCAGGAACTGTGAGTCCTCTAACTTTGTCCTTCTTTTTCAAGATCTTTTTTGTCTATGCTAGGTTCCTGGCATTTGCACATGAATTTTAAAATCAATTTGTCAATTGGTGGAGAGGGGAAGCCAGCTGGGATTTTGACAGGGATTATGTGGAAGTTGTGGGTCAATTTGGGACGTACTGCCATTTTAACAATTCTAACAACCTTGAACATGGGAAGTCTGTCCATTTATTTGGCTCTTATTTAATTTCTTCCTACAACATCTTGAAGTTTTAGTTGTACAAGCCTTACATTTCTTTGGTCAAATTTATTCCTAAATATTATGTTCATTTTGATTCTATTATAAATGGAATTGCTTTCTTAATTTCATTTTCAGATTGTCCACTGCTAGTGTATAGAAATTCAACTGATTTTTGTATTTTCATCTTATATCCTGCAATCTTGCTAAAGGCAAGAGAGCCTTTCTTGCCTCATCCCACTTTTGATGACCACACGCACTCAGTGGCTTATGGTTGCACCACTCCAATTTCTGCCTCCATCTTCACATGGCCTTCTTCCCTGTGTCTCTGTGTCTTTTCTGTCTCTTAGCAGGACATTGGATTTGGGGGCCACTTGGATAATCCAGGGTGATCTCATCTCTAGATTCTTAACTTAATTACACCTACAAAAGAACTTTTTCCATATAAGGTAATATTCACAAGTTCTGGAATATGGACATATTGGGGAGGGCGATCTTCAACCCCCTGCCATCTTTTTTTTTTTAAAAGATTGATTGATTGATTGATTGATTTGAGAGAGACAGCACAAGTGGGAAGGGCAGAGGGACAGGGAGAGAGAATCCCAAGCAGATTCCATGCCCAGCACAGAGCCCAGTGCAGGGCTCAATCTCAGGGCCCCAAGACCATAACCTGAGCTAAAACCAAGAGTTGGACACCCAACCAACTGCATCACCCAAGTGCCCCTCACCCACTACATCTCCTATTCCTAGTTTGTTGAGTGATTTTAATTTATAAAAGTGTGTTGGGTTTTGTCAAGTGCCTTTTTTGTGTCTACTGAGCTGATCATGTGGTTTTTATCTTTTCATTCTATTGATAAAATACACTGGATGATTTTCAGATATTTAACCAACCTTGCATTCCTGGGATAAATCCCACTTGATCATGTATATGATCCTTTTTATGTGTGGCTGGATTTAATTTACTAGAATTCTGTTGAAGATTTTTACATCTATATTTATAAGGGATACTGGTATGTAGTTTTATTTTGATGTGATGTCTTTGCCTGGTTTTTGTATCCACATATTATGATATCTGACTTTATAAAATGTGTCAGGAGTGTTCCCTCCTCTCCTGCTATTTGAAAGAGATTGTGATAGGTATTAATTATTCTTTAAATATTTGGTAGAATTCATGAGTAATGCCATCTGGGACTATTATTTTCTCTGTGGGAAGTTTAATTACTAATTCAATCTTTTTACTTGTTATAGATCTGTTCAGATTTTCTATTTCTCTTGAGTCAGTTTTGGTAGTTTGTGTGTTTCTAGGAATTTGTCTGTTTCATCTAGGTTATCAAATTTGTTGATGTACAGCTGTTCATAACACAGTTACAATCTGGTTTATTTCTGAAAAATCCATCATGATCTTATTCTCCTATAATCTATTTATTTCTGTAAGATCAGTAGTGACATCCCTTTTTCATTTTTCACTATACGCACCTGATTCTTCCCCTTTTTGCTTGGTCTAGCTAAAAGTTTGTCAATTTTGTTGACCTTTTCAAAGAACCAACTTTTTGTTTCATTGACTTTCTCTATTTTTCTATTCTATTAAGCTTACTGAGATTGTTTCATGGTCTAGCAAATATTCTAAGCTGGAGAATGTTTCATGTGCACTTGAGAAGAACATGTATTTTGCTTTTGTTAGATGGAGTGTTCTGTAGATAGTTCCTTATCGATCTCTGCCTCATTCTATCTGTTATTGAAAGTGGTGTATTGGAGTCTCCAACTGTTACTTTTGAATGGTGTATTTCTCCCTTCATTTCAGTCACCTTTTTGCTTCATGTATTTGAGGTTATATTGTTAGGGGCATATATTTTTATAATTGTTATGCCTTCCTACCCTTCTATCATTATTAAATGTCCTTCTTTGTCCCCTATACTTTCCATCTTAAAGTCTCTTTTGTATGATAATAGTATAGCTAACCCAGCTGTCTTTTAGTTACTGTTTGCATGGTGTATCTTTTTCCATCCTTTACTTTCAACCTACCTGTATCTTTCAATCTAAATTGTGTCTCTTTTAAGACAGCCCACCAGTTTGTTTTAAAGCAAATACCAAACATGAGATCATTTTGCAATACCATTAACACACCTAAAAACACTCATGAAGCCTCTTAATATCATCAAATTCCCAATCGGCAATCAGCACTCATTGTTAATTTCCACCTCATGGGCTCCTAGACATGGTGTCCTCCTGGTCTCTGCTGTAACTCAAAGCACTCTCCTCTCTCAGGTGCTACTCTAGCCTAAACCTCCCAAACCTGTCTCTTTTCCCCAGAGATTCTGTTCTCAGCTCTCTGATCTGTCCCCACATTCCCTCAGGCATCTCGTCCTCTCCTAGGCTACCAACAATCAGCTCAACACAGGAGAAAGCCCAGATTTGCTCTCGGCCAGGAGTTGCACACTTCCAACTGCCTGGTAGGACATCTGTATGGGAGCCTCCACCCTTCAAACTTCACATTTTCCAGATTTTAATGCTTCATCTGGCTCCCAAATTTGCTCCCCTCATAACTACTCCATCCTGGTCATTCACCATCATCCTCCCAAAAAAGCTACACTCAAAATTCCTGTCACGTTGGTCACCTGCCTACCACCTCCACATGTGACCATCCTGCCAATTCCACAATACCTGCAACTGCCAAAGCCTCTCTGGTAGGTCCCTGGGGTTTCGGCTCTCATAATCCATCCATCCTGCAGGAAATTCTTATCATCAGACTAATGAGCAGCTTACCTCATCAGCAACATGTCCTCAGTGAAAACTTACTTTCACCAGGCCTTAGGTTTGTGCAGGGTTTGGCATATCCTATTTGAGTCACAAAATGCACAAAAGGAAGTGATGGCCCAGAGAAGTTAATTTAGTTACCCAAGGACACACAGCCATCAACTGGGGGAGCTGAAACCTCAACAAGGTCTACCCATCTCCAGGTTGTTCCATCCAGCTTAGCAGTGTAAAGTGCTTCACCAGTCTTCTGGAGGGAACAAAGATGACTAAGCCACAGTCCCTGCCTCCCAGGGGTTTATGAGTTTGATGGGAGCCAAGATACAAACAAGAGAAAAGTATATTTTGTTAAAAGGATTTAAAGCTCAGCAAGACAGCAACAAAAGAGTCAGAGAAGGACTCCCCAGGTGCCTGAGAGTGCCATGTGCTATAATATAATTATCAATGATGGGCCTGGGGCCTATGTCCAGGAGCTGTTCCAATCAGCCATGGAGAAGCAGGACTGGGGGACCAGCCTATAAGGGTGTGGCTTGGATAGGGCAAGAGGGGGAGGAGTCTGAGGCAACAGTAAGAAAGGCTAGGGGAGGGTGGTGGATTCACACTGGGGAGGCTTGTGCTGCCAAGAATGACCCTTTGTACTTAATTTAGCAATGGTCATGTTTCCATTTGTTTAGAAACTTCACATGGTAGAAGTTCATAAAAAGGATTGGTGCAGGAGTCCCTGGGTGGCTCAGTCCTTAAGCATCTTGCCTTCGGCTCAGGTCATGATCCTGGGGTCCTGGGATTGAGCCCCGCATTGGGTTCCCTGCTCCACAGGGAGTCTGCTTCTCCCTCTTCCCTCTGCCTGCCGCTCCCCCTGCTTGTGCTCTCTCTCTCTCTGTCAAATAAATAAAATCTTTTTTTAAAAAATCACTTTAAAAAAGAAGAGTTGGGGGGCACCTGGGTGGCTCAGTTGGTTAGGCGACTGCCTTCGGCTCGGGTCATGATCCTGGAGTCCCTGGATCGAGTCCCGCAAAGGGCTCCCTGCTCGGCGGGGAGCCTGCTTCTCCCTCTGACCCTCCCCCCTCTCATGTGCTTCTGTCTCTCTCATTCTCTCGGTCTCAAATAAATAAATAAAATCTTTAAAAAAAAATAAAATAAAATAAAATAAAAAAGAAGAGTTGGAAGATAAAGTAAGGGAAATTCTCCATATCGCAAATCAAAGAACAGGTACAAAAATAGTTGAATTAGAAAATACGGTAATTAATCTGTGGGCTCCAACATTTGACTAACAGGAGTTCGAAAAAGAGAAAAGAGAAGGGAGGGAATCCTCCACAGAGATGTCATCTGGTAGGGACAGACAGGCACTCCGGGCAGAGGAAACAGCATGCGTCTGCCTGAGAGAGCATGAGCTATTTAGGGAACCACAAGCAGTTCCGTGTGACAGAAGGACAGGAGTCCTGAGAGGAAGGGCAGGGAGATGAGATCTCAGAGGTAGCACCAGAAAGGCCTTGAATACCACACAAAGGTGTCTGGTCCTTAACCAGCAGGCTTCTGAGGAATTTTTACACAAAAAGGTAAGATGATGAGGTTTGCAATAAGGAAAGATTGGTCTACAGTCCAAAATATGGAAAATACGCTGTTCTGGTCAATTGATATGTAACAAATCGCCCCTAACTTAGTAGCTTAAAACAACAATGGTCTTCTTTTTGCTCATGAATCTATAATTTAGATAGGTTTCAGTGGGGACAGCTGTCTCTGCTCCCCGTAGTCCCAGCTGGGGAGGCTCAAACGCTGGGAACGATTCAATGGCTTGCAGGCTGGAATCACAAAATGGCTGCTGCAGCTCCTACCTCACACCCCTTCGGGAACAGGGAGAGAATGGGCTTCCCTAGGTTCCCAGCTAATGTCTCACTGAGTCTCAGGGTATTCTCATTGGGTCACACAGGTACATCCGTGAGCCAATCACTGTGGCCCAGGAGATGCAGTACACTGATTGGCCCAGCTTTGGTCACATGGTCTCCCTCCCAACTTGGGCTAGGGAGCAGCCCCGCCCTAGCATAGACTGAGAGTGGCAAAGGGGAACATCTCCAAATGATAAGCTGCGGAGGAAGAGGGATGGAAGCTGGAAAGGCAAACATCAGGTATGCACGCTTTTCCGTCTCCTTGTTCCTCCCCTCCCCCTCTGCCTGTTCTTCCATGGAAGGAAGCTCACTGTTCCCATGTCTTGCTGGGTGGAAGGAATGCTAATTCCCCTAACTGGAGAGCTCTGTACTCAGAAGGGCCATTTACACTCTGCTCAATACGACTGATGAAGCATAAACTAATTAATTCTTAGAGTGAGAGCATCCCTATCAGGTTTTTCCCAAATAGTAATGAATCATTATCAGCCAAAACCTTAACATCTGCTTACTCAATCAATCCACTGCTAGTCACATGCTATTAATGTCATTTGCAGTGTTGCCCCAGTGCCAGGCAGCCTGCATCCCCAGCCCCCAGAGTCTCATTAGGCTGTGTAGCCAAAGGACCTCAGGCCGGCAAGAGGATGAGGATTTTACTCTGGGCACCGGGGTGCAGCTTGTTGGGGGGATGGCTGCAGATGCAGTGAAAGGATGACCTATTCCCAACTCTTATAATCAGAAAATCTCAGAACCAAAGGGATCTTTGAGCCAAACGATGCTTCAGTCTTTTCTTACACACCTCTGATGGCAGTGAGCTCATGACCTCACAAGGCAGCATATTACATTGTTCTGCACATCTGACTTAGCATTTCTTAGTCTGTGCCCAATTAGTTATAGATTAGTTAACTATATCCAAATTTGAGGCAGCTTGAATGAATATATCAAATGCTGAACGAGAAAATGAACAGCAAAGGGACAGAAAGGCAGGAAGAAACAAAGCAAGGGCTAAGATTAGCATGCAGAAAGGCAAACCATCCCATTTTATAGAGCCACAAATTTGACATTAGACTTCCTTGTGGCCAAAAGGAAGAGGGAACAATGATCAGTTATAAATTCACATCAATAAAACATAGATAAATGACAGAAAGATACAGACCTCAAAAAAAAAGGGGGGGGGGTTAAAACAACTTGCTGCAGAAGTCTGTTTTTCCTGAAAGCATTTGCTCATATTTAACCAAAACCTAATTTCCCTTCAATTTCTACACATCAGTTCAACTCAACAGACATTTAAGAAATCCCAAGGACTGCCTCATTCCAGAGACTTCCAGTGTGTGCTGGTGATGAACAAGACACTGGACTATGTGTTCTATAGAGTTCATCTTCCCCAATTTCTACCACTTATTACCCATGTGACCTTAAGCAAGTCGTGAGCCTCAATCTCCTCATCACAAAAGAAACAAATAACCCTGGAATACCTACTTTACAGGACAGAGAGATGTAAATGATGCATGAGCCTCCCTCCCTGTGGATTTAGCCCCACTCTACCCTTCCAATTGTATTGTTAACCACCCCCTTTCACAAACACTCTGCTCAAGGTCAATCTAATTGCCTGGTGTATCCCCAGTTTCCAGCTTCTCGGTCTTACTTCGCTCAAGCTGTGCAGTCCACCTGGAATGCCTTTCTCCCTACTCTTATGCCCACCTCAATCTCTAAATCCTGCCCACCCTTCATATCCCAGCTCACGTGCCAGCTCCCATAGGAAGTCTTCTGTGAATCCTGCAGCTGCCCATTATATTTACCTTCCCCAAACCCACTATCTTGTATGTGGACCTTCCTCAAGACCAGGGTCTCCATTCAGAAACTCCTTCCTGTTCTTTCTCAGGAAATTTAAATACTCTTCCAGATCTCAACTCCTGAGAAAAAGCAACTAAGAAAACCAGAAACAGTATCATATTCCCCTGTGAGAATCAAAGCTTATTAGTATAGAGGCATTACTGGTTTGAAGGAATCTGCCAATGTCAAGTCAAAGCAAGAGTAGGAAGGGGTGACAGGCAGAGTTGAAGATTAAGGTTGACGTGAGTCAGTCTTGCTCAAGGCTTTTGTGTTATCAGTGTGTGTTTGATGCCCTTTTTGCTGCTAATGGTGAGTTATTCTTGCGAATAAAATAAATATTAATAAGTTTATATGCACAGTATATTTTACATAAATCCTATGTTCCAAGAAATAACAAGTTTTGGAAGACAAGGAATTCCTTAGTGCTGCTAACCTTGCTAGGAGATCTCAATGTGACATTATTCAGACACTACCCAATTATGTTCACTGGCATTTTCCTGTGTTTTAATACACATGATAGGCTATAGTTCTACTCTACTAACAATATTTCTTCATCAAAACGTTTAGTTATATATAAAAATGCATAAAGAGAATGAAGAACATTGGAAGTCATAAGAATAACTTAGGATTTTGCGACGTCCCTGAAATTCTCATTTTTTTGGTCCCTGTATCCCAAAGATTCACATCATTACATTTAGATGCTCCTCCTTCTCCTCTGCATTCAGTTATTTACTCATTGTCAGCTCCTCTAATGGGCTGCTGGGTTGGATGACAAGATTCACACCTGGTCAGTGTTCATCCTCCCTCCACCTCCTGCACTGCTCAGCATGGCCCTCATACACAGGAAACCAAGACAGCTTCTCAGAATACAAAGAGCAGGGGCACTGGAGGTTTAAATGTCAGCTCTGTCACCTTCTCATTGTCTGGACTTAACATGTGGCTTACATGCTCTAAGCTTCAGCTTCCTCGCCTGAAAAAATGAGGGTAATAATGCCCACCTCAAAGGGTTGCAGTAGAAATCCAATAAGATAATGTATATGGAACACAGTGCATATTTTACCTTTCTTTCCATGAAACGTTCAGAGCTCAGAGAATGGATGACTGGGTGGATGGGTGGCTAACCTAGTGGCAAAAATAGCAAGTGCTTCCCATATACACATTCCCCCACTCCTACCCCCAAGTCCTTCCCCCACCACCAGAGGGACAGTCTAAACTGAAAGAATTTAATGAGAGGCAGCAGCATTCCCTGGGTTGCAGAGAAAGCAGCCCTCAAAAGCTAGAGTGCTTTTTGTGATGCCACAGGCCCGAGGAGGGACAAAAATAAATCCCACGTTCCTCAGCAAAACTGAGGAGATCTGTTGTATCTCAAATGGCAGGACCACAGACCAGCTAACAGAGGCAATGTTGGTTTTTAAATTCTTTTATAGAGGTTTAGACTGTGCTTTGGAGGGAAAGAAGGAAGGAAAGAAAGAAGTGAGGGAGAAAGGGAGGAAAAAGAAGAAAAGAAAAGGAAAGAATTAAACAGTGGGCTCACTTCATAGTTCCTTACCTCATGAGGAAACCCGAAGCCCCATAGCTCTCACTCATGGGAAGAGAGAATAAATTGGTGATCCATGTTGTGTCTTTTCTTCACTGGCATGGAACTCATACCCAGCTACACACTAGTCTGCAAGGCTGGGCCAAGTCAGACACTGGATTAGTCAGGACTCCTTCAGTTGCAAGTGAGAGGAATCTAGCTCAAAATGGCTTCAGCAAAAATAAATAAATTTATGGTCTCCAGTAATATCCATGGTAGACCTGGCTTCAGCCAATATGGAATCTAGGAGCTCAGATCTTTTCTTCAGAGCTCTCTCCTTCTATCTCTCTCCCTGTCTCTGTCTCTTCCTCTGTTTCCTGCCCCACCCCCACCCTCCATCTTTCAGCTCTTCTCCCCTCTGTTTTGAATTCACTATCAGGGAGACCATCTCCCCATGATGTCTCTTGCATGACTCACCTCCCACCAGCTTAGCAGACACTAAAGAGAGAACATCTATACCAGCCACAAACAACTGGAAAATGAAATTTTTAAAAATACCTTTTATAATAGCATCACGAAATATAAAATACTTGGTAATGAACATAATAAAAGACTTCTACATTGAGAACAAAATATTGCTGAGAGGAATGAAAGAAAACCTTAAAAAAAAAAAAAGGAGAGATATACCATATTCATGGTTTGGAAGATTCAATATGGATAAGATGTCAGCTTTCTCCAAATTGATTTACAGATTTATTGAGATTCCAATCAAAATCCCAGCATGCTGTGTTGAACAATTGGAAGGGTAATTCTAAAATATATATGAAAATTCAAAGGACCTAACTAACAAAAACAGTCTTGAAAAAGAACAAAATTAAAACATTTATACTGCTTAACTCCAAGGCAATATATCAAGGTACTGTGATGTTGGATTAAGTATAGGCAAATAGATAAGTGGAACAGAATGAAAAATCCAAAATGAAAAGTTCTAGAACAGGAAAAGTAATCTATAATGATAAAAGTCAGAATAATGATTGCCTTTACTGTGTGTACTGGGAAGAGAGTGATTGACTAGAAAGGGACAAGAAGAGACTTTCTGGGATTGACTGGAAAAGGGCCTAGGGAACTTCTGAGGGTGATGGGAATGATCTATACCTTTATTTGGGTGCTAGTTACACAAATGTGTATACATTTGTCAAAGGTCTTTTTTTTTTTTAAGATTTTATTTATTTATATGACAGAGAGAGACACAGCGAGAGAGGGAACACAAGCAGGGGGAGTGGGAGAAGGAGAAGCAGGCTTCCCGCCGAGCAGGGAGCCCGATGTGGGGCTCGATCCCAGGACCCTGGGATCATGACCTGAGCCGAAGGCAGCCGCTTAACTGACTGAGCCACCCAGGCGCCCCCATTTGTCAAAGCTCTTCACACTAAACACTAAAGATCAGTGCATTTCCCTCTATGTAAATTATATTTAATTGTTAAAATTTTTTAAAGGAGCTTCTCTGCTATAAGTTGTTTTGTTTTTAAAGATTTTATTTATTTGGGCGCCTGGGTGGCTCAGTCGTTAAGCGTCTGCCTTCGGCTCAGGTCATGATCCCAGGGTCCTGGGATTGAGTCCCACATCGGGCTCCCTGCTCGGCAGGAAGCCTGCTTCTCCCTCTCCCACTCCCCCTGCTTGTGTTCCTGCTCTTGCTAGCTCTCTGTCAAATAAATAAATAAAATCTTTAAAAAAAAAAAAAGATTTTATTTATTTATTTGAGAGAGAGAGAAAGAGCACAAGCAGGGGGAGAGGGAGAAGCAGGCTTTCTGATGAGCACAGAGCCCAACATGGGGCTCAATCCCAGTACCCTGGGATCATAACCTGAGCCAAAGGCAGATGCTTAACTGACTGAGCCACCCAGGCACCCCTATTATAAGCTTTTTTTTTTTTAAGATTTATTTATTTGAGAGAGAGTGAGAGAGCACAGGGAGGGGCAGAGGGAGGGGGACAAGCAGACTCCCTACTGAGCACGGAGCCCAAAGCAGGGCTCAATCTTACAACCCTGAGCTAAGATCATGAATTGGATGCTTAACTCTCTAAGCCATCCAGGCACTCCTCTGTTATAAGTTCTAATAAGTTCCCAGAGCTATCTCTCATTGCACAAATATGGTCACAAGTCCATCCCTGAACCAGTCACTGGCCAGGCGAAAGGAATGGGGTAGTTGTCCAGGCCTTAGTTATCTGTCTGTCCCTGGAGTTTAGCATGGAGTCAGTACCCCTGAACCACATGACTTGTGGTACCATATTTCCCCAAAGTAGAAGTCAGGATGTTCATCCCTTCACATTCACAAAGCTGTGAGAACAAAAGATGGAGGGAGGGAGGGAGTGGGGGAGGGGAGCTCAGGCCATTGTGTTACACCTTCCCCCCCTAACTGCAGTCTCAGGTTGAAGAGATAAATTAGATAGGTCGAGGGGAAAGCCAAAGCCATCCAAACAACTAAAGGCCCACTCACTTCCCATGTCTAGCAGCAAGAGTTTTTCTTTAAGAAAAGCCACCCAAAAGCTTTCCAACATGGCAGAGGGTGATGGCAGAGCAGCAACTGTAGGAAGTGGCCAGAGGAATGAGTCTGAGGCAGAACCCCTGACCCTCCACCAAAGAGGCGATCAAAGGAGGGTACACAAAGGTACTGAGAGGGCAGAGGCCTAGGATCAAGAGAAAGAGGCCATCGTGGACAGGAACTTCTTTGTGACCTGAGGACAAATGGCCAAAACCACAGCCTCCACCAGCATATCACCCAGAAGGTCGGAAGAGATCAGCCTCACCTAGTGGCCACCAGTCCAGGGAGCAGACCAGACTAGCTCCTGGATATGGAAGACACCATGCAAATCCAAGGCCCGGCCCTCTGTTACCTGGAGAATGCAGTGAAGCCCTCAAATACCCAGGTGCCATCTTGGACAGAAGAAGGGAAAGAAGTGAAAACTCTGAAAGACCAGACATTTACTTAAAGAAAAGAGTTATTCATTAATCCCAAAGGAACTATTTAAGCCAGCTCTGAGAGAAAGACAGAAATGAAGAGTGGGAACATTTTCACTGAAAGGTGACTGAATAGGCTAGTGGAGCCTGTCAATAGACATGTGAGGTTTCCCTGTTCCCCAGTAGGAAAGGGGCTCCTCAAGAAGGTCAGACACAGATACTAAAGGGGCTACTTTTTGAAGCATGTTAAAGTGAGGAAATCTGCAGGTTCTCTCACACAGAGCTCATTTAATTTCAATGTCATCAAAGCAAGTTATGTGTCCAGGTTCACAGAGCTGAGACCTGAAAGAGGTCGGTCATGTGCCAAAGCCACAATCTTTCCTCTGCCTTATGCACCCTCAGTACTTCAGTGCCTTCTGTTGCCTGTCCTGCTGGATCTGAAATCCCCCTCCCCCACCCCTGACCATACTTCGTCTTGAGGGACATTTCTGCCTAAACTAGCCCTTTCCAGTTCTCCACCTGCTGCGGGGGAAGGATGGCAGAAAGCCCCAGAAACCCCACACTCCAGGCTTCCTGTTCCTCTTCCAAATGCACACTAGACCTCACTGCAAATGGTCTCCCGTGGCCTGAGGAAACAAAGCCAAACTCCTCAACCTGACATTCCCAACAACTCCCCACCTGTCTCCAAACTGCTTTTCTTCCTGCCCCCACTGTTCTCACACACTCTCTGTGCCAGTCAGACCTGCCTACTCCTGGCCCCAAGCTCTTGTCTGTGCACCTTCACTTGTCACCCTCCCTGTTTCTATTATGTCCTCTTGGCCTGGAGGCCTTCCTCAAGACTGTCCCACCAGACAGTGGCCTCCTCCAAAACTCATTCACTGGGAAATCGTTGCTGGATGGAAGGAGTTTCGAAAATCTGGCAGAATTGGATTCAAATCTTGCCTATTACTTGTGTGACACTGGACAAGTCAAGTCATCTCTTTATGGCTCGGTTTGACTCATCTGCAAAACTGGAATGGAATGGCCCTGGGAGTTAAATTGAGATAATGTATGCCAAGTATGTGGCAGGGCCTGGCACATGGTAGGTGTCCCAGAAACGTCCATTCTCTCTGGCTACATCCTGAGGATCTTTCTAATTTTACCCCTCTACCCACAAAGGGCTAACTCACAGCGTGAGCGTGTCTCTCTTTGTCCACTCCAAAAGTAGTAGTACTCCACTTACATCAGAGTAGTGTGACAGCACAGCAAGTATGGCTTTTTAAAGTGTACTTGGGGGGCGCCTGGGGGGCTCAGTCGGTTAAACGGCTGCCTTCGGCTCGGGTCATGATCCCAGGGTCCTGGGATCGAGCCCCACATCGGGCTCCCTGCTCGGCGGGGAGCCTGCTTCTCCCTCTCCCTCTGCTGCTCCCCCTGCTTGTGCTCGCTCTCTCTCTCTCAAAAAAAAAAAAAAAAAGTGTACTTGGAGTCAGACAAGTCTGAGTTTTTGAGTTTTGGCTAGCTGCTGGAGCTGTGTGCCACTGGGCACGTTACTTACCCTCTCTGAGCCTCAGTTTTATGATATGTAAAATGAAGGTAAAAGGGACTGATTCAGAGGATCATTCTGAGGATTTAATGCATGCGTAGTTGGGACTCAGTAGAGTCTGAAACTAGCCAGACGTTAAAAAACGGCTTTCAAAGTACTGCCTTCATTCATGCCCTGATGAATCTCACATTCCTGTTTTATAATGACATCTCAGGAAGACCCCTCAGTCTCCTTTCATTTTCAGTATCTAAGTGGAAATTCCAGTCTGGTTTAAAATCGCATTCACCAGGGCGCCTGGGTGGCTCAGTCGGTTAAGCATCTGCCTTCGGCTCGGGTTGTGATCTCGGAGTCCTGGGATTGAGCTCCATTGGGCTCCCTCCTCAGCAGGGAGTCTGCCTCTCCCTCTGCCCCTCACTCATGCTTGTCCTTTCTCTCTCTCTCTCTCTCTCAAGTAAATATATAAAATCTAAAAAAAAAAAAAAAAAAATCTCAATCGCCTATCTCATTTAGCACGCACACCCTTCACATACCAGCCAGGTATCAACCTGAGAGTCTTGCCAAGAGGAAATGCATATGCTCTGCTCTTCCATTCTCCTCCCCCTTCCTCTCCTGGGGCCCTTTCTCCTTGGGAGCTTTTGGGCCGGGAAAGGATAAAAAAGAAAAGGGGACTGGTATACATTAGTGCTGATCAATAAATATCCCCAGCTCTAACCCCAGCACATGTTGGATTACCCTTTTCTGTCCCCTTGAAATTAGGTGCAGCCACATGGCTTGCTTTAGCAAATGACACGTGAGGACAGATCCCACTAGGATGAGTAGAGATAGACATGGGAAGGAACAGGGAATATATCTCCATTGTCATAAAGGTCTAAGATTTGGGGGCTGTGTGTTTACTTAGCATAACCTAGCCTGCCTAAATGATGTAGGTGGCTAATGGCTCTTCCATGGAATTCTTCAGTCTCTATGTGGTAGATCCCAAACTGATCCTGGAATACATGAATGAGCTCTTCAGGAGGCCCTACAGGAAAGAGAACTCTCCACCACACATCCCCAAGGGGGATATACCTGAAAGCCTCTGGCTGCTAAGCTTCTTTCCCCTGCATCCAGGGTCTTAGCAGAATGGCTTAAGCCTGACTATGTTCCAAGAGGTCCACTCAACTCATGAGCAACTCATGCAGTTTTATTTTGCCAAAACGCTGTACTCTCTCCAAGCCGGTGTCTCTGTATTTGTTTCCTATTGCTGCCATAATAAATTACCACAAACAGTGGCTTACCACAACACAGATGGATTGCCTTACACTTCTGTAGGTCAGACATCTAGCACAGATCTCCTGGGCCAAAATTAAGGTATCAGCAGGGCTGTGTCCCTTTCTAGAGGCTTTAGGGGAGAATCTGCTTCCTTGCTATTCCCAGCATCTAGAGGCCACCTGCTCTGCTCAGATCATGGCCCCTTCCTCCATATTCCAAGCCAGCAATGGTAAACCAAGCCCCTTTCACACCTCTCATTTTTCCTGCCTCTTCTTCCATCATCCTAGTCATCCCATCTCTCTCTGATGGCAGCCGGGAAAGGCTCTCCACCTTCAAGAACTCATGTGATTAGATTAGGCCCAACTGGATAATCCAGAATAATTTCCCTATCTCAAGGTCTTTACTTAACCTTCATCACATCTGCAAAGTCCCTTTCACCATATAGGGTAATTCACAGGTTGCTGGGATGAGGACATAGACATCTTAGGACAAGGTGGGGGGCATTTTTCTGCCTAGTACACTCTCCGATGATCTTTTCCCCCTGTTCAAATAAGCACCAGGAACAGATCAGGAATTCCCCTGCTAAAGAGAAGCTAAACCAAGAACTAAAATGTCAATCTTCCTTTATCCAGGACCCTTCCATCTCTGTGATTCTCTTAGAATCCCTTACATGGAGTGAGGACAAATGCCCCTCTAGCCTCCCACATGAGAAATGGGAGGGAGAAAGCCACATCACTACCCTCCTAGTACTCCCTACTCCCATCAGAAAAATTATTTGAATACTTAAATATTCTTTGAAATAATGTAAATATTTCTATTTCCAATAGAAATATAATGTAAGACATATATAACTTTAAATTTCCTACTATTCACATCAAAATAAGCCAAAAGAGGGGTGCCTGGCTGGCTCAGTCAGAAGAGTGGGCAACTCTTGATCTCAGGGTTGTGAGTCTGAGCCCCACGGTGGGTACAGAGATTACTTAAATAAATAAAACTTTTCAAAATGAGCTGAAAGAAACAGGTAAAATTAATTTTAATATTCTATTTCATTTAACTCAGTATATCCAAAATATTACTTCAACATGTAATCATATAAAAAATTATTGAGATACTTTATATCCTTTTATTGTGCTAAAAATCTTTGCAATCCGGTGTGTATTTTACACTTAACAGCACATCTCAATCTGGACTAGGCACATTCCAAGTGTTTAATAGCCATGTGGGGCTAGCGTCTACCATGCTGAAGAGTGCCACATCTGGACTTTCATCTGTCTAGGCTGGGACAGTGTGGGGCCAGGGTCCCGGCTGCAGTAACGGATGGAGGTAGAAGAGCCCGTGCAGTAGCTTCTGGGGGCGTGTCTATACCTCTTTGCTTTTGGTGTTCTTTATAACACAGGTGTTCTCTGCCTCTTATTCCTACCTTTGCTTCATGGTGGCCCATTCCCAAGCAATGGGAGAGTCTCATTCACCATGCTCTTAAACACTGAAGTGCTTAGTACATAGTCTGTATTCGTATATGTTACTATTATCCTATATAATGCTGAGTACCCCAAAAGAAGCTGTTGAATGAATCAGCTTTTATTCATTCCCCAAATATTATTTCCCAAGTTCCATGAAGTCATGCCAATACCAGGCCCAGGACCAGGCTCAAAGTGGACTCAATTAAGTATATTGAGTCCCAACACACCTCCCAACAGGGCCCAGACCTGGGCACTGACCACAGCAGATGCTCAATAAGAGTGTACTTTCACCATAAAGAAGTTCGAAGAAAGGGTTACAGTCTGGAAACCAAAGTTAGACCTCCTTTCTCAAAATATGAAGCCATAGCCAGTTGAGGAACTTAGAAAGTGGATGATGATGTGGAATGTCAAAGCAAAAATAAGGGAGGTTCTGAAAGGTCATCTCATCCAGCCCCTTAGTTGTACAGACAAGGAAGCTGAGGCTTAGAAATGGAAAGGGACCTGCAAAGCCAGGAGGGCAACCCAAGTCCCCCACCACGGAACCTAGGGCTCAGTTCTGGACTAAAGATTCTGAAATGCTCCCCGTGGCTTTTAGTGCAGATGAAAAGTAATGTTCTGATTTGGGGGATAGAGGAGTCATGAGAAGTGGGTCTGAAAGTTACATTGACTCTGCCTCCAATTTCCCATTTGGTTTTGAGAAAGCCCCTTCCCTCTGGGGTCCCTATCTAGAAGGCAAGGAGCAAAATCCAAGCAAATGACACGCTGCTGAACTTCTACCAAGATTTCATAAAATGACACAGACCACCCAACTCAAGACCCATTTTTCAGATGGGAAAACTAAGGCCCAGAGATGGGAAGAGGCTTGTGTAAGATCAGCTAAATAGCGGCAGATCTTCACTTAGGGCTCTTTCTTCTATGCCAAGAAGTGTCTCCCCCGATGATGGCACTCACCCCATCTCGTCCTACCACTTTACTCCTGACTTCCGTAGCAGGGGCAACCACCACTCCTTTGAAAGGCAAGAGAAAGAAGCATCTGGAGGAAAGGCAGGCAGTCAGCTGACTTTTCTAAGCAGGGCTCCGACTCGGGGGGAAGAAAAGAGAGTTTAAGAGCCAGGCTGAGGTGAAAGCTGGCAGCCAACAATCAGGCCTAGAGAAAAATGCAAATGAAACGCAGCCAAGAAGGAGAAATGCAGAGACCTGAGGCTGGTTACACCAAGCGTGCTTGCGCGTGCACATACATACACACACATAGACACACACACACACACGCTCAGTCTCGCATCCCGCGTCATTCAATTCCCCTGCGTGTTCTAAACCTAGATGATCAGATAATAAGAGGTTGAGTGGTATGCATAACATCAAGTTGATTAAATTTGTTTACTGATAATTCTTTCAGGTTCCCATGAATATCGTGTAATTTCCTTGCTGTATTTCAAACAGATTTGGGCTAATGCATTATTGACAGCACCCTTGCAGACCATCTCGACAATGTCATTCAGGATAATTATTTCACAACAGATTTCCAGAGCCCCTGGTTCCTGTTGGGATTCACTTGGGCATAAATTACAGAGCCGAATATTTAATCAGTGTCCCCATTAGAACCCCGCGGCTTATTTTTAGGAATGGAGGAGGGAGACCGGGTGGGGGAGAGGGTATTTGTCTTATTACAGCATGAATACATTTCTTCTGTTCTGGGTGGGTTGGTTTTTTTTTTCCCCAAAGCTCAACCAAGCTGAAAAGCAGCCTGAAGCATCCTTGCCTTTTTTAGAAATAAACACAAGCATTAATCTTTTGACTGCATTAAATTAAATATTAATGTTAACGGATCACATAATGTGAAGTTAAAAAAGCAATTAACATTTATACCACATTCTCTCTCCGTGACTTTTCCATTACACAAATTAGTCCCTCTCTTAACTAATACTTAACTAATAACACCTAAGCAATGGTACCTCAGAAAGGTAGGACCAGGAGGCAGGGGCTGGGTGACTGTTTCTGGCATTTCTTAAAGAGGACGGCGTGGGGGTGTTGGGGGGGCGGGGGCAATGGGCAGCCACTGACCAGACCTGCCTCCCTGCTCCGCTTGTTCAGCCAGAACCGAGGTGCGATGTAGTTGCTCCCTTGCAAGGAGTAATCTCAGGGCTAATTAGCAATGCCAAGGGGCGCTGTGCCGGATCCAGCAGTGTTTACATTTCCGGCTATTTGTGTTGTTCAAGCAGCAGAATCAATCAAGCAGGGAGTCTGTGCTGAGCGCCCACTCCTAGCCTGTGCTCCATGCCCCCGCTGCCGGCCTCCCACTGCAGTCTGGCTTTGCTACCATCACACCCCAGAAAGCGGTCACGCGGGACGGCCAGTGGCCTCCCACCTGCCGGCTCCAGCCACCTCTCCCCCAGCCCTCCACAGACTGACTTCTGAAGCCTGAGAAGTTGGCCATCGCCCCTCCTTTGGAAAAGAGCGTGCCCCTCCGCTGTTGAGACTTCCTCTGACCCCTCTTTTTACTTGAAATTCTGTCTTACCCACCGCAAAGCCCGTTAGAAGCCACCAGGCACTGGGAGTCCCCCTCCCCTGCCCCATTCCCTTTCTTCCTTCCTCCTCCTCTCCCCCAACTGCTGACCCCAGGTCTGGCTGCCCTCCACCAGCACCCCCCCACCCCCCACTGCCTAATTCAGATCCATGCAGGGGTCTTAGGCCTGCTGAGTCCCTGCTGATCATCTACATCCAGGCTCTCCCCCGTAGCCCCAGGCTTCCCACCTTACCGCTGCCAGAGAGGCTGCACCCCTGATGGCTCCCCAGGCCTCCGGGATGAAGTCTGCCTGCAGGCTGCAGGATAAAAGGCATTCACAACCAGCCCCAACTCCGAACACTAGTCCCTGGCCACTCCCTGCCACACACCCTCTGTTCTAACCATATGAGAGACTCATCATCATAAATGATTTCCATCTGGAGAGTGGAGAAATGAGGGCAGAAGACCTTTCAGCCTTCACAAAACATGGGCACCTATAATTTGGGCACCTATCTGGGCACCTATAATTTGCCATAGGGTGGGAAACCTCAAGGAATCCAATCCTGGCTCTCTGCTCGGAGGAGGGCTCTGAGGGGACTGCTCACTCTGCCTGGGGTTCCCGCAAGGTCAGAATAGAGCGATCCAGGCCACTGGGGCTGATCAGAGAATCTTCATGGAGGACAGGCATTTGAGCTGGACCTTAAAGGAATAAGAGGATTTCAACAGGCAGAGAATGTTCATCTTATCATTTATCAGGTCTGACTGGCACTGCAGTGAGAGGAGGATAACGGGACCAGGCCGCGGGAGAACCTCTCACAGGGTCCCAAGACCATCTTCATCCTCCCTGTGAGGAAGCAGCCGAGCCCCAGCCCAAGGCAGTTGCTCTGGGTCGGCAGCTGCCCGTGAACTGCCTGCTCTACCAAATCCACTTCTCAAATCTGGGACTCTGAGTTCTTTCCTATTTCTACACTCAGTAACCTAAGTTCCAATCCCAGCTCGGCCATTAACCAGCAATGCAAGCTTGGGGGGGGGTCCTTGGAAAAAAATGAGAAAGGGGTTAACAATAATGCCTCTCGTGGGCACGCAGGAGATCAGGTTGGGCGAAGGGCACCGTGATCAGGAAGCCCTGTCAGGATGGCCTGCGAGCCACCATGCTCCAGCCCAGCCTCACACCCCGCCCTCTGGCACCTCTGGGGTCCTGGACTCCATCATGCGAGTGCCCCACTGGGGTCCACTGTGAGGTCAGTGCCCTGACTCTGCCCTCCAGAGCTTTGGTGCACGGCCCAGCCCACAGCCTATGCGCAGAGGCCTTCTGCACGTCCACGTCTCCCTGTCCTTGCACGGTGCAGACAGGTGCCTGGACAGGGGGCCGTTCGTGAGCGTGTCACAGTGAACTCCACCGACCCCCGCCGCCCTACTTTCCTCGCTCTCGGGCCACCACATGATCCTCGTTCATCTTTGACTTGCAGACTTGGCTGCCACTGCTCCAAGATCAAAACATCAGAGAGCCAGACAGGACTGTGGTTCTCTGTTGCAGGCGCTTTTTTGTTGCATTTTCATTTTTTGACTAGTACGTGTACAGTTGGTCCTTGAACAACGCAGGGGGTTAGGGCGACCGACCCCCTGCGCAGTTGAAACTGCACATGTAACTTTTGGCTCCCCAAAAACTTAACTACTAATAGCCTGCTATTGTCTTACCAAAAACTTAAACAGTCAATTAACGCATATTTTGTATGTTATATGTATTATATACTGTATTCTTACAACAAAGGAAGCTAGAGAAAGAAAATGTTACTAAGAAAACGATAAAATACATTGACAGTATTGTACTCTAGCCAAAAAAAAAAAAACCACATATAAGTAGACCCAAACAGTTCAAACCCATGTTGTTCAAGGGTCAACTGTAAATGCTTTAAAAATTGGAACAGTACCAAAGGGAATTTGGTGACAAGTGCGTCTCACTCCTATCACCTCCAACCCCAGTCCCTACAGGGCCCTTTCCAAGAGGGATCTGCTATTGCCAGAGATATCTTATGTAAATTCAAACATATATTTATATCTTTTCACACAAATTTTAGCTTATTATACATATTGTTCTCCACCTTGGTTTTTTTCACTTACTGTATCTGAGAGATGAGCCCAAATCAGCACATATACATTCTCCTCACTCTCTTTGACACTGCAGAATATTCTATGACATGGATGCACCATCATTTTGTGTCCTCCTTGTTGACCCGTGGCTGTTTCCAGTCTGGTGCTGAAGCTGCAGCGAACCACTTTGCAAACACATCATAGCACCAGGGGCCACAGGTGGCCGGCAAAGTCACCCAATCCTGTCCATGCCCCCAAGGTGCCGCCTCCTTCATGAAACCATCTGAACACCTTCCCTTTGATGAGAAAGTAAACTCTGCCCAGAGAGGTTTTGTGACTCACCCAAGGATGCTCAGCTAATTGATAACAGAATCAAGTGAGGAACCGGGCTTTTCCATTCCATGGAATTATTTCAATCTGTATTTTAAAAAATCATTCAAACTCTCCACTTTACAGAGGGGGAAAGTTGAGGCCCTTCGAGAAGGAGAGCATCTCCTCAAAATCCTAAAGCAGTGGTTCTCAAACTCAAGCACCAGCATCCCTTGGAGGGTTCATTAAAATAGAGGGCTGAGCCCCACCGCCAGTTTCTCATTCAGTGATTCGGCCATGGGGCCTGAGAACTTGCATTTGTTACCCAGTGATGTTAATGCTGTTGATACAGAGACCATACTTTGCGAACCAATGTCCTAAGGGTTCCTGGTATTTGGGTGAGGCAAGGGAGGCCATGTGGGTTCTGACTCCCCATCCAGCCAGCCACCCACCCACAATTTGAATGGAACAGCACTACTTTTTTCTGCTGTGTGGATAAGATTAGCTTTCGTTTTTTTACTGGTGTTTGACTGCTTCAGTGCTGTTGTGGGGAAGCGACTGGAATATATCAGAGTCCTTATCATTTGGCAATGGGAAGCTACCTTTCATTTCCCTGGAGCTCAGTGGTCACGCCCGCCATGGGGGGCGGGGGTGGGGTGAAGACCCTGGGACACGAGGTGAGCTGTCAGAGCAGGAAAAGGGCCTTTCCAGCCAGTCTCCTCCCCACTGAACACACCATCCCATAGAGTGGAGCCTGGTGAGGAGGGGCATCACAGCCCAAGTGTGCCCCCCACCTTGGCCGCACTGCCGGCTCTCCCTCTGTAACCTGGGCTCTGATTCACTGGTTCTCTGGACAGCTGGACTCTGCCCTTGGCCTGAACGTTTTGACCAGCTGCCTTCGAAGGCAGGGAAAAGTCCAGCCATTACTGGTTCCCTCACTCTCCTTCCCCACCCCAGAGTTCCCAAGCAGCCTGTCGATGCCATTGCAAGATCTGGGCCTCAACTTCCAGGAGCACAAGTCCCTTTCTCGACACAATAGAAAACACAGAAGTACCAGTCAATGCAGAAATATGCCAGAAATGTGCCAGGGAAGGCTTCAACGTCCTCATGGTCCACTGGATGGGGATTTGGAAGACTGCTGGTATTTGTCACTGACACATGTCACTTTATGGCTGAGGCTTCCTACTATGGAATACCCTACTGTGTGAGTCTTCGGGAGGCACAGCCCTCCTCCTAAGCCAGAAAACAATACAGGCCTGATAGTTGTTTCATATTTCCATTCTCCTCTTTGCAGCTGAAGCCCAGTGTGTCATCAAAGAAGAGTGGACCAGATGCCCATGACTTGAAGAGGCATGGTCAGGAGAAAATGCGTCCCAGAAATAGAGGCAGCTCCCAGGTCCTTAGGGCATCCGCGTGGGGACAGAAGTAGCACCAGCTCCACACCAAGCCTACCCTGCAGCTCAGCTCAGACTGTGGTCCCGGTGCCCGGCCACCCTTATCCCGCTTCCCTAGCTCTCCTGCTGATGCTCTGATAGATCATATTCTCTTTCAACAAATTCTTTTCCTACTTAAACCAGACTGAAGTCATTTCTGTTACTGACACTCACGCCAATGTCAGAATCCTCTAAAACCGAGAGGAACTTTTGTCCTGAACTAACCCCCGCCCCCGCCCCCGCCATGTCACCAGAGCAAGCCAGCCATCCCTGCAGGAATCTGCAGCCTTCGACTTAGCTTGTTGGTAACAATAATCCCTTTTGCTTAAGCATCAATTATGTCCTTTTCAAAGCTTTCTCTTCCACTATCCTGCTATCACCAAGCACAGGTGAGGTTGAAAGAAGCAAGCAGAGAGAGACTGGGACTCGGGGTATTTTTTTTTATCACTACTATTAACAACAATAATAAAAGCTGCTATTTGTTAAGAGTTGGCTATTTGCAAGCACTGGGCTAAACACTTCATTATATGCTGTGCAATCCTGCAAGGTAGATGTTTTGCCACGCATTCTAGTAATACAGAAACAAGCTCAGAGAAGTTAGTTAATTTGCCTAAAAGCATCCAGTTGCTAAGTAGAGAACTTGGACTTGAATCTGGGTTCAAAGCCAGAATTCTTAGTCATTATATTAAGTGGCCTCCCACTGTTCTGCCTTTGCCTACCTTTCCGACAAACCACTTAATCCCCTCTGAACTCCAGGGTCATCAGCTACAGTAACTGCTCTGACTGACAACACTGAAGTTTACATTCTCCAGGAAGAAACTGAGTGCCCTTGAGACAAGGTTCTCTTCAGCCAAGCTGTGCTGGGGGAAGGAATTTAATTAGAACCCAGGTGTTTCAAACCCCAGCATCAAAGCCTACCGGACAGGCTCACATCCAGCCAACCATGGAGCCCTAATTTTGCAGTCTCAGCATTAGTATATCTTCTCTCGGGTTCTTTGGTAGTCTTGCGCAAGGTGGCTGGCTGGACAGGTGGGCCTTGCCACATTATTAATTTGGATGCTGATTCACCCCACCTCCTAGTTGAGAAGGATTCTAATTACAAAACCCTGGAAAGTGGCAGGTCTTGGGAGCTGATACAATCAGCCCATCACTGCTCCTTCCCTTGCCTTGCCCCCGGGGGAGGGGGTGGGCAGGATGGAGAGGGAGCACAGAGCAGAAGGAGTGTGGTCAGAGGGCAGGTCTCTGCCAGCTGAGGGAGGGCATGGTGGGGTCTGCTGCCTAGCAGAGGAGGGGTGCTGAGTTCTGGGCAGCTCAGCTGGGGACCCAAATCGCTGACTCTGCCTTTTCACTGTGCTCGGAGGAGCCACACCCCACCCTCAGCCCAGTGGGACCAATTAAAGCATTTACAGTAAAACACAGGAGGGGATGTACCTCCCCGTCTCCATCTTGCCACGTTTGTTGAAGGAGCGCCTATGACATTACACAGATTAATACTCCACTGAGCAAATTAATCCTTGGGATTTCACTCACTACCTGTGGCTTATAAATTTTAATTGGCTCTAAACCACCACCTGAATTGATGTGGGAGTGTAGTGATGCAAGTCAAGACATCAGAAACAGTGCCAGCCACACGTGTAGCTTCAGGAAAGAGGAAGGAGGGGGGCGCCATATTCCAGGTGCCAAAGGGGTGCGGGAAGGAGGACATCTTTCAGTGCCCGCCAGCAGTATTTCCTTGTGCATTCAAGGGGGTAGGCAGAAGGATGAAGAGGCAGCCCTTGGCCTCCTCCTTCCCTCTGCTTGTCTCAATTTTGCCCGTCGTTCAAATTTCACATGAATTCGACAGTTCGACAAGCACTGATTGAGCAATCGGTATGTGCCACGTCCTGGGCTAGGCAGTAGGGAGTCGGTGTGCTTAGAGATCGCTGGGTGGTAAGAAAGGGAAATTCACTGAACTCGCCCCACCTCCCCCAACCCCCACCCTTGGTTAGAAGTAGAGACAGCACGGCTGTGAAGATGCGCAGGTGTCAACAGGGAGAGGCGAGGGCCTCGAGGCAACTGGAAGGTGATCAAGCCATACTCTCTGCCTCGGTCCCTTTCAGGGGCGTGGGCCTCTTCCTTTCTGTCCGCACACCGACAGGCTGCGCACTGCGCATCTTCCTGCACAAAGCCTTCATAGCCTCCCATAGAGCAGCCTCAGCTGCCACAGTTAAGGCGCTCAGTCACTGTGTCCCGATTCAAATTTCCAGGAGAAAGATGCTGACTGGCCCAGGCTGCGTCTCTCCTCACCGTTCCTGCCCTTTGCTAGGCTCACCAGTGGTTTCTACTTACTGAAACTTCCTTCTTGGCTTCTAGGACTCAGCTGGTGCCATCTTTCCTCCAACCTCGGATTAGGCCTTTTCCGGCCACTCCCATCATTTTGACCCTGTTAAGGGCCTCTGAGGACCGCTTCAACTCCACCCACAGGCTGTCCTTGAATATGGCTCCACTCGGGCCCCTCCTGCCACACCCATCTCTCCCTGCAGCGAGAAGTGCATGCACCCACCCAGGCGCCGTGGTTCCATTCTACACTAGCGCTGTCCAATAGAACATTCTGTGATGATGAAGTCTACATGCACCGTCTAGTAGGGGCGCCTGGTGGCTCAGTCGTTAAGCATCTGCCTTCGGCTCAGGTCATGGTCCCAGGGTGCTGGGATCGGGCCCCACGTTGGGCTCCCTGCTCGGCGGGAAGCCCGCTTCTCCCTCTCCCACTCCCCCTGCTTGTGTTCCCTCTCTCGCTGTGTCTCTGTCAAATAAATAAAATCTTTAAAAAAAAAGTCTACATGCACCATCCCACGGCAGCCACTAGCTACGAGTGGCAAACGAGTCCCGGAAACGTGGCGACTACTGCTGAGGAACTGAAGCTTTATTCATTTACTGATGATTTTTTATCTTATTTTCATTAACTTCGCCTCCCACAAGCCTCCTAGCCCTGCCAGACTTCTCTTCTAATCCCACCCCCGCCTTACAGCAGTCCTGAGTCACTCTCCCTGACTCTGTCACCTGTATTTCAGAACAAAGTCTGGCTTTTCAGCCTCATAGTCAAGGTTTTCATAATACTAAAATTGGAACATAATCCTGCTTCATCTCCCACCCTTCCTCTTTCCTCTCCTCCTGCACATACAGCAATATCTGCACCCCTTCAACAAGCCCTGCCTTTTCTCACTTCTGTGCCTGGCAGACTATTCTTTCTGCCCAAAATGTTCTCCACCCCTCCTTCCCTCCAGTGCTAGCAAACTCCTATTCATCCTTTGAGCCCCAGGTGGACTGACCTTCCCTGATCCTCTTCTCTCTCCAGGTTAACATGCCTTCTTCCATACCCACGTATCAAGGTCAGGCCTACATAAGCTTTGGGTAGACCGGCGGGGCTTGTATAGATTTAACACTGAGATGGCATTCGTATCACTGCTATTTAAATATTAATTCCACACAGGGTCCCCTGTACACGTGAGCATCCCTGGAGGCCTCTGCAAAGGAGTAATTTGTCATTTTGCACAAGTGTGGACTTGAATCTCATTCTGGAAGGCTAGTGTGCAGGGGGATGTACAGCTGTTTCCTGAGCCTGACTAGCCACTCGACATCCATTTCTCGACACATATTGCTTATTTTCCATTCATTATTTATGAGATAAAAGTGATTTTTTAATGGAAAAAACTTTGTGAAAAAAATGCCTCTCTCATCTGCCAGCCAAAAACAAGCTCTGTGATAGTGTATAAATAAATTTAGATACAAATCTTGTTTTATTTTTTATTGAAATATAATTAATCTATAGTGTTAGTTTCAGGTGTACAATATGATTCAACAATTCCGTACATTTCTCAGTGCTCAAGACAAATGTACTCTTAATCCCCATCACTTATTTCACCCATCCCCCCACCCACCTCCCCTCTGGTAGCCATCAATCTGTTCTCTGTATTTAAGAGTCTGTTTTTTATTTGTCTCTTTGTTTTGTTTCTTAGAGTACATATGAGTGAAATCATATGGTATTTGGCTTTCTCTGGCTGATTTAGTTCACTTAGCATAATACTCTCTAGCTCCATCCATGGTGTTGAAAATGGCAAATTTTCTTTTTCTTTTTTTTTTTGGCTAATATTCCAGCGTGTGTTTGTGTGTGTGTGTGTATTCTTTATCCATTCATCTATCGATGGACACCTGGGCTGCTTCCATATCTTGGCTATTGTCAACAATGCTGCAATAAACATAAGGGTGCATATATCTTCTCAAATTAGTGTTTTCATTTTCTTTGGGTAAACAACCAGTAGCATAATAACTGGATCATATGACAATTCCATTTTTAATTTCTGGAGGAACCTCCATACTGTTTTCCACAGTGGCTGCACCAATCTTCATTCCCAGCAACAGTTCTCCACATCCTCGTCACCATTTATTTCTTGTGTTTTTTATTTTGGCCATTCTGACATGTGTAAAGTGATATCTCATTGTGGTTTAAATTTGCATTTCCCTGATGATGTCTGTTGGCCATCTGTATGTCTTCTTTGGAAAAATCAAGACGGTCTTGGGATATAATTTCTAAATCCCATGAGTCTTCCAGTGTTTCTCAGAGGGTGACCCCTGGACTAGAGCATCAGCGTCACCTGGGTGCCATTTCAATATGTAAATCATGAGCCCTCCCTAGTTCCTAATCAGAAACTCTGGAGTGGGGCCCAGCACCCTGTGCTTTAACAAGCTTTCCAGGTGGTTCTGAGGCCCTGGCCTATTTCTGTATTATGAGAGCTCCTGAGTGGGGTGAGTGGGGTGAGTGGAGTGAACTCTGCCACCCTCAGCTCTCCATGCCCAGCCCCTAGTCCAGTGTTCTCGTGTGATAGGCCTTCATAGCTCAATATGTGTGTACTGAATGAGAAAATGAATGCATGCATGAGTGGATGAACAAAAAGTTAAAAACAAATAGAAAAGAAATTGAGCAACAGATGCAAAAGAAACTAGAATATAACTTCTTGTTAGGCATTCACATTCAGACCTTATGGTCCAATGAGTAGGAAGAGAAGTGTGAATAGACGATACAGGCATTGTAGACCCCCCCAGACCTGCTCCTCTCCCATCCCCCCCATCCCCTCGCCTTGTACTGAGACCTGAGAGGCAGTGCTTGGTCACTCACCCTCTCCAACCCAAGTCCCAGAAGAAAACTAAGTTCCTCAAAAAAGAACCCAGGAGTAAAGGAGCACTGGGTCCTAAATGGCCTGTGCAGGACCCATAAATTAATTACTTAATATCATTTACAAAAGGCCAGTTGGTCTCGAGATGAATGGAGCTAATGCTGTTCCTGGCATCCAACTTAAAGATTCAAGGCGCCAGAAATACAAAGGAAGGCTTCTTTCAACTTCCAGACTAGGCTGCTGAATAAAGCTGGAAGGATGGGTTGGGGGGAGGGGGGCTATTCAAAGAAGGAAGAAAGGTTTCTTTGGTGAAGAAATATTAATCTCAA
Organism: Mirounga leonina; assembly: GCF_011800145.1. NCBI lineage: Eukaryota > Metazoa > Chordata > Mammalia > Carnivora > Phocidae > Mirounga > Mirounga leonina. Next base: position 5,933,839 of record NW_023270265.1, on the reverse strand, counting down.
TATTCACATGGCGTTAAAATATATGTTTGAGATCTCCAGAATGAGATGTTCATAAATAGATAAGCTCTAAGTGGATGATTTTTTAGCCTTGATTTTCCTTTACTGAAATATAATTAACACTTCCTGAAACCAGCTAGCTTGGAATAATTTAGTTCAATTGTAAGTATGCAAAACACTTAACAATTAGCTCCATGAAATGAGACCAGCCAGCACTGAGCCGACTTCATTAATGCCCTAAGTGCATATGCCCTATTATAAGAGCTTTCAGAAATATTGTATAAATCTGAAATGCCCCCATAGAATGAAACGGGGAGGGAGTTTCCGATTATTTCCATTCATTTGAAAGCTACATCTCATAAACGCAGCGGTCTGAAAGATGACGGCAATTGGTTTTAATATTTTTACAGCCGCTTCGAGGTGGTAAAAAGAAAAGAAACTAAGGTATTGTAATGGGGTCTTTAAAGCCAGAGTGATTTAACCTCCCATAAAGAGGAGCAGCTTGGGCGGGAAAAGCTCATGGGTCCTCAGAGTCAAGGGCCTTGGGTTCAGCTGCAACGCCTGGCACATGTCCTTTACCTACAGGGGTTTTCTCATCTGTAAAATGGGGATGACCAGGGATACTATTCAAATAAGTAGCCATCAGTGTGGCACAAGCCCAGAGGAATCGGAATGAATGCTGGCGTGAAACGACCAGAACCATGGGCACAATGGTATGGTCTGCACACCCAGTACCCTCGCCTGTTCGTCCTGCTTGAACATCAGAGCGGCAGAATGAGAATACAGCCCTCAGAATACAATAATGCTGCTGAGAGCATTACAGGAGATACTGAATGGGACAGGGCTTCAAAGAGGGAATCCTCCTCTTCAAATACAGATAGATACTGGCTGGAGGCAACACCAACTCAGGCGACTTCTATCTTGGAGCTCTGAGTGGAGTGAAAAATGAAGAACTGCCAAAGCAGAATGAAAAAAAAAAAAAGTGGGCAATTTTCAGTGTGCACATTTACCAAAATATTGTTCTAACCCACCAACCCAAAACAAGTGCAATCCATGTGATTTTGCTAGTCCTGAAATAAAGCCTGTATTCCTGAAGAGTGTGGAGCCCTACAGGAGTGGAAGGCCAGGATGGAGACACAAATTCCAGACTGCAAGATGCCCATCTTTCTTTCAGCCCCACCAGGAAGCTCTGGGACAACATAAGACTGCACGGGGTGCCAACATCAAAGATCCACACCTGAAGTCCTAGGGGCGGGCAGCCATAACACCTGGGTCCCCTGAAAACAAGGGGGACAAGTTGCTGGTTCCACCTCTGGAGAGCGCTGACTGAAAGTGAGTTCTTCCCCACATCTGGCCCTAACTCTGTCCTGGGCACTGCTGGGCAGGCTGGCTGCCCATTCTCCAGGAGAGCCCCAGGGACAAGAGGCACTGAACACAAACCCACAAGTCTGCTTTCACCGGACAAGGGCTCTCCTGGGGAAGCATGGTGCGATGCATCTGAGTTTGGGGGAAGTAGGTAGCAACGTGAACTAGGTTAGAAGCTACTGAGTACCTGGCCATGTCAGGTATTTTTCATGTGTAAAACTCTCTCCTTTACAGACATGAAAACAGAGGCTCAGAGAGGTCAGGTGACTGGCCCAAGATCATACCACTAATGAGCAGTAAAACTGGGATTCCTGCTTTCCTCTTCTGCACTGAAGCTCCTGCTCTCTGCACCCACTCATCACACTGTTTATAGAGATGCATTTAGGTGAGGTACCTAGCACAGTGCCTGGCCTAGAGGGGGTGCTTGTAAATGCCTCTTGGATTTGATTAGAAAATACTAAATATGGATCTTGTATTGATTTCCTACTGCTCCATAAACAAATTAACACAAACTTCATGGCTTAAAACAACACAAATCTATTACCTTACAGTTCTACAGAAGTCCAGAATGGGTTGGTTGGCAGGGCTGCATTCTTTATGGAAGCCCTAGGAGAGAATCTGCTTCCTGGCCTTTTCCAGCTTCTAGAAGCTGCCCACACTTCTTAGTTTGTGGCCTTTTCTTCCAACTTCAGAGCTAGCAGCAAACCATCTTTAAATCTCTCTCTCTCTCTCAGCTTTATTGCTTCCATCATCCTATCTGCTTCTCTAACTCTGACCTTCCTGTTGCCTTCATATAAGGACCCAGTGGGCCCACCCAGGCAATCTCGGATAATCTGCCCATCTCCAGAGCTTTCATTTAACCACATCTGCAAAGTCCCTTTTGCCATGTAAGGTAACATATTCACAGGGTCCAGAATTAGGACATGGACTTTTGGGGGCCCACTATTCAGCCTATCACAGACCTTAATAAATGAAATCGTAATAGCCATTCCCTCTTTGAAATTAGCCAAAGGCTTTAGCAGATCATTACAATAAGCTCAATTCCAGATTTTTAGGATAAGATTCAATATCAAATATTGGTACTCCTTACCGATAATAATAATTTAGTGGCTTTCACCTGCATACTTGTTGTCATAATAAATGCCTTCTAAGGATTTCATTTCATCCTAAAAAATTCCCTGTAATTTAGCCATTATTACCTCCAATTTACAAAGTAGAAACCAGGGCTTCAACAATTACACGATTTGCTCAAGTTAGTACATGGTAGGGCTGGTATTTGAACTTGGACTAGCAGAGGAGGAACTGGCCAACCTGATTGTTGGTTCAGGAATTATTTCCACCAGACGGCCTTTGAATGGAAGAGAAAGAGCTCTGGAAAATATAAAGAGGTCTTAATCTTAAAGGACACACAAGGAATATAAGTAAGAAAGCATTTGGAGCCGAATTCCGGTTCTGCCACTTGGGCCTCAGTTTCCTTATCTGTAAACAGTCTTAAGCTCCTTGGGTTGGTGTGGACAGTAAGTGGAGACAGTGCAGGCGAAGCTTGGTAACAGTGTTCTATCTATGTTAGCTGGGCAGGCAGGAAGGCCAGGCGTAGCCCTAAGGGTCCCAAGGCTGGAACTAATGCTGGTCAACCTCAAGCCACTCCTTCCCCTGTCTGGACCTGAGGCCCCCTGCCCACCCACCCCCAATGTGCAGTGAGAAAGATGGGTGCAGCAAGCAAGCTCTCCCTCTCCAATTTCCAGTAGAAGACAGGACAGGCTTCCTGACTCTAGACCAAAGGCCTTCCTGGTACTGTGAGTATTCTCCTTTCTCAGTCCCAGGGCAGCCTCAAAATGGATAAGAATGAATAAAATGGTCTTAAAGAATCTTGCTCAGAACCACTTCCCACAGATGCCCTTCACACCTCTTCCAGCAGAATCGTTTATCAGGCACAGGAAAACATGAGAGCAACTACTGGGTCTGGAGCCTGGTCCCAAACTGTGTTTTACGTGGGGATTAATGACTAGTGTGATCAACAGGGAAAGGCTGGCTCTGGAGGCTTCACGATGACATCATCTGGGCAGTTCCTTTGTCCCTGGGAAGAGAGCTCCACCCCTCGCCATCTCACACCCTCGGGAGAGTCCACCGCCAGACTGCCGCGTCCAAATGTAGCAGACAACAACAAGCAGGGTGCTACAAGACAAGCTACCCTGTGGGAAGAGGCCCAGAGGCCTGCCCCCGGGTCGCACAGCCAGCAAACACAGCCCCTGACTGTCTGCTCAGCCACTAAGGGGCTACTGTGACCTTGGGCAAGTCACTTACCCTCTCTGTGCCTCAATTTCATCAACTCTAAAAGAGAAGCAAAAATCAACCTATTTAATAAGGTTGTCATGAACACTAAATGAATTAAAATATGTAAGGCGCTTATGTAAGGTACCCAGCCCAAAATAAGACTGTTATTATTAACAGCTACCTTCCTACAACTTGGCTCTAAGCCTCCTGGATCCTGTACTCATACTCTTCCCATGACATGAAAGCACGTCCTTCTGCCAGGTCAGGGCTCTGACATTGTCATGTCTTCTCTCCACAGCTAACATGGGGGTCCTGGGCCAGAAGGGACCTCAAGATCTCCCATTCTCCCAACTTAGCCAAATAAGACTGTTGCTTCATCAACACTCTCCCTGGCAGTTTCTGGGATCATTAGAACATAAGGAGTTAGAAGAGCCTAGGAGTTACACACTCTCGGCCAGAATTTCCTTCTCTAAGTAGTGATGAAGGCCATCAGGCAGAAGGGAGAAGGCCCTCACCCCAGTTCCAGAAAGCTGGATTCTCAAAGCCAGAGGGAAGGCTGTCCCTTGTTCTCCCACCCCGCCTGATTCTGGCTGAGCTCTGAGAGCTCGCTGCCACATAGCCACCAAAACAGCTGCCCTTCAGGGAAGCAGGAGGACTGTATGGATGTAGCAGGACCCTGGTTGGCTGTTGTGCTGGCCAATTAAGGACCGTCACCTTGTCACTTTGCCCATTAAAAGCCCTAATGCCAAGGCCTGCTTTGATGTCTAACCATCTCTCCCTCACACACACAGCTGGTCTCCTCAGTGAACACATGACCCCAGTGGAGGGGAGGCCCACAGGAGCACAGAGGAGATGGCTGGCAGGGGCAGCCACAAAGACGGCCCCACTCAGCCAGCGGGGTCAGCAAGGGCTCTCACACACACACGGCATCCTAGTCCACTCAAGCTACTATAACACAACACTACAGGCTAGGTGGCTTATAAATGCCAGAAATTTATTTCTCGCCTTTCTGGAGCCTGGAAATCTCAGATCATGGTAGCAGCACTGTCAGGTGAGGACCCGCCTCTGGGTCACAGACTTCTCACTGGGTCCTCACCTGGTGGAAAGGATGAGGGAGCTCTCTCCGGCTTCCTTCATGAGGACATTAATCCCACTCTTGAGGGTTCCACCCTCATGTCCTAAACATCTTGCAAAGGCCCCACCTCCTACAACACCACCTGAAAGATTGCAATTTCAATACATGAATTTTGGGAGCCACAGACATTCAGACCACAGCACACGATGTGACGATGTGGCCTACAAGAAAGCCAAGAGTCTTTGTGACCTTGGGATGGGGAAAGCCACACAAGGAGGACTAGGAATGTAGGGAGAAAGCAGAAGGAAGCTCTAGCTTTGAAGGGGCAAGGGGGGAGGGGCATGCCCAGGACCCCTACTCCCCACCGCTCCTTCAGGAATGGAAGGAGCCAGCTGAGACAAAGGCCATGAGAACACTACTTCCCAAGCACCCCTTGGCCAGCAAAATCTATCTCTACCCAGAATTCCTGGATTAAATGACAAGAGGCCAGCAGGCCTGGGTTCATATTCAGACTGTGCCACTTATGAGCTGTGTGACCTTCTACAAAAAGTTAACCTCTCTGGATTTCATTTTCCCTATTTGTACAATGAGTTAAAAACACAAATTCTCTCATTGGGTTGTTCTGAGGCTTGAAGGGGATAAATACATATCATCCTCTCCCTTCCCATGGTCTCTGCTCTACAGTGCACTCGCAATAATGTTAACCACTGCACACCGCCGTGTCTTCGACAGCCAGCACAGCCTCGGCCCCCGCTAAGCACTGTAAATACCTAACCAACAAATGAACATGCCATCATTTGTGTGATAGTTAGCAGGCCCATTTTTCCTGGCAGGGTTATGAGAATTAAATGGGATTCCAGGTGGATATGTGTCTCTCCCAATGCCCTCCCTCCCTTATAGGCTCAAAGTGAGCTGAGTTCAGGAAGAACCCACCAGCAAACTGTGCTCTTTAAGGCCTCCCTAATGGTACAGACTTCCTGCCCAGAGCCTTGAGGAGGCAGCCAGCTGCCCATCAGGAGAAAATCAGATCCCGAGAAACTGGCCAGTTCTGCTCTCCTGCTCATGGTCTGGAGGGAGACAAAGAGCTTCAGCTGACCCTTGGCCTGTGGCAGAGGCGGGGGTGTATTTGCCCTGCCCGCGGCCCCAGCTGAAGGGGCAGCCCTACGTGGCCCTGCTTGTAACACGTGTTCTCCTCTGACTCTATCAGAGATGGATACCCGGCCTAAAAACATCAAGGTCCTTAAGACACCTGTTGGTTAACCAGTAATCCATCAGGTTTTTTCCTCTCAAGAATTTGGACCAAGTTAGACAGGGATAGGCATGTGGGTTGTATAGTCATGGCCACAGTTGGCCCCATAGCAAACCAAGCCATCTGCAAACAAGCTGGCGGGGGGGGGGGGGGGGGAGGCGGAGCAGAGAAGCCAAGAGTAAGCAACGAATCCCGCCTGCAGAGCAGAAAATAGCAGAGAGGCTGCTCAGAGACGGGCAAAGGACAAAGGCCATAGAGCCCAAGAGAGATGGGAGACTAGAGACAGAGACAGAGGGGACCTGCCTCCCTCTCTGGTGGCCTCCTTGACCCCGCCACCATAAGCCCCACTGGCCTCACTTTCCATCTACAGATCCCTGTCCTGTTCCAACCACCATGTCCTGCCCAGCACACAAGTGGGCTCATATGGACTGTAGTCTGTGCAACCCAATGATCCCCACCTACAACAATGGGCGTGGTGCCTCCCAAGGGGCAGGGGTGCCTCTTGGCCCCTCTTGTCCTAATGTCCTTCTTCCCATCCTTCCTAGGGGCCCAAGCCCCTTGTCTTACAAGGACTTCCCTGAGTTCCTGCTTAGTATGTGGATTAGGCTGCCAGAGAATTCAGGGCATCATGGCTCAGCTGTCTAGAGATAAAGAGGAGGCATCTGTAAAATATTCCTAGAGTTCCTGTCTTTCAATGAAGAAGGTTCAATGCAGGCATGACATGATAGATTATTTGTTTGGGTCCCCCAGAACTGAAAGTCTCCTCCATCAAATGACATAAAAATATAACTCCTCAAGGCACTGCATCATTAGCCAAGCAATCGTCTGGAGTCAAAAGACTTGGGTTCAAGTTCTGGTTCCACTACTTACTAGCCCTATGATCAGGGCAATAACTTAACCTCTCTGTTGTTCAAATTTCTCATCTCCTATGGAAACAGTTTCTGACTGGTATGGTTTGGAAAGGACTCAGTGAGATAATGCATCTAATTTTAAATACTGGAAGAGGTTGTCTATCCATCTGCCTGCCTTTCCTTCATCATAAGTGACTGACGACAAGTAGGTACTAAATAAGTGTATTGTGATGGCTGAGCCCTCCTCATCCTATGGCAGTGGCTGGCTGTGATGCCCAGTGCCATCAAACACAAGCCACAGAGTCCATTCCCAGCTGCACTAGACCAATGAACCCCTGGATAAGAGAAGCTATATCTTATTCATCCCGTCATCCCGCAATTCTCAGCACCAGCTTTAGTACAGATTGGAAGAGTGAAGAAACAAAGGAATGGGTTCCTTACAATATGTCCAGCTCTGGAATGGTTCAGCTATGGTTATCATGGAAATGCATTCTCTGAGTCTGTACCTGTCACCTAGGAGAGTTACGCCTAGGCATGGACTTGGACCAGGCCTTCTATCCACCTAAGATGGAACACTCCCACCGTGGATAATGCATGTGTGTGTGATTAAGAGCCAGCGCCAAGGATGTCCAGCTTCCTGTGAGCCCCAGAAACAGATTCTCAGCTGGGACACTGGCTCCCTACCAATCTCCTTCCACACACACAAACACACACACATATACAGGCATGCCAGGGAAGAACATGTCCAAGCTGACCTCACCTAGACAGTTGGGTGGAGGCCAGGAGTTGGGGGACCTGGGCCAGGTCCTGTAGGGATACCTTGGGGTCCACAGGTGGGTGCTTTTCCCTGAGGGTATATCCTACCATGTGCAAAATGCCAACACCAACAGAGATGGATCCAACCAGGCTGCCTATTCAAGCGACCATCTGGGAGCCAGATTCTAGAACAAACTCAGAGACCAAGAAAGCAAAGGATCAAGGAGATTCAGAATTCAGACCAAGAGCTGAACCCAGAGGAAGGTCAGGGTCAGGACACAGGGGCTGGCCGTGGGGTAGCAGCCTTACTCCAAATAGCCTCCCATCTTCATATGGTTCCCCCAGCCCACCTCCCCTAGAGACACATTATACTCACCTACCGATGACAGGATGGGAAAGTGGGAAGTGGGAGGATACCATGTGATCAGCCACCTCAACCTCTCATTCATCCTCTGGTGGGATGGATGGCAGGGGTGACGTCCTGCTAAAGAGGAGTCAGCCACAACTCCTTGCACATTGGGGACTTGGAGGACAGAGGCCCAGGAATGGAGACAGGAGACCGGCCCATCTCTTACCATTTCCTCCCCTGCAAATTAGAGCCCAGGAATATGGAAGTGCTTCAATTTCTCAGCGCACCCCATGCTATTCCATGCATCCATGCCTTTGTTCTCACTCTTCCCTTTCCAAAGGATACCCTTCAAATATTTCTTAGCCTGGGCGCCTGGGTGGCTCAGTCGTTAAGCGTCTGCCTTCGGCTCAGGTCATGATCCCAGGGTCCTGGGATGGAGCCCCACATCGGGCTCCCTGCTCCTCGGGAAGCCTGCTTCTCCCTCTCCTGCTCCCCCTGCTTGTGTTCCTGCTCTCGCTCTCTCTCTCTGTCAAATAAATAAATAAAATCTTTAAAAATATATATATATATTTCTTAGCCTGCCAGCTACTACAATTCAGGACTGGGCCCACAGGTCATCCCCTCCAGGAAGCTCTTCCTGAGTGCCCAGGCGCTTAGAGGTTAGTGAGCTAACCCATGACAGCTCTCCACCCCTATGCTTGCCTTAGCTCTTTCCATTTCGTACCAAGAGTCTCTCCTTGGGTGGATGGCCCCCACTGGGCCAAGAGCTCCTTGAGGGCAAGCACTATTCTTTGTCATCACTGGATCCCCAGCAGCTATCACACGGCTTGGTGCTATAGTGAGTACTCCATCCGGGCCTGCTGAGCAAGTTCTTAATAGATAGAAAACGGTGATTCGGATTTGTGGAGAAGAGAGGGGAAGGAGAGATAAAGAAGCTGGATATGAGCATATTGAAATTTGGTGGGGGGCCCCTGGGTGGCTCAGTCATTAAGCGTCTGCCTTCGGCTCGGGTCATGATCCCAGGGTGCTGGGATAGAGCCCCATATAGGGCTCCCTGCTTGGTGGGAAGCCCGCTAAAAAAAAAAAGAAAGAAATTTGGCGGGATGTCCAAGTGGAGACAGAGCCACAGAGAGAGCTCAAGGCTGGTGACAGGCGTGGGGGTCTCCCACGCGGAGGTGATAACTAAAGGCATGGGAGCAATCTGAGCTCTTTGGGTTGAGAAGTAGCTTGGAGGGGAGGCTAGAAACCCTCAAGATGCTCCTAAACTTGTTCCCGTCATACACAAATCCTCATTCTCAGTGTGTGTGCAGGACGTCAGCTGGGATTTTGACCGTTGCCCCAGACTGGTCACGGGGACAAAGCTAAAAGCAAAGAAGTGTCACTCTCACACATGAGAAAGCCGCTAGCAGCAGGCACCTCCCCAAAGGCTTTACCAAGAAACTGAAATAGCCCCTCTGACACCAGGCTCCAGGACCAACCATGCCAGACAGACACGCACACACAGTCTACGTAAGAAACAGGGAAGGGAAAAAAGAGGATCACTGGAGAAACTGGCAGAGAGAACATACTGTTTCAAGAGAACCACTCATAGAAATGGGGGGAGGGGGTTGCCCACAAGAGGGGAAGCTGGCACTTCCCTCCCCAGCTGGGTGCTTGCTGAGCTGCTTTATCTGTAGCCCCACCTTGTACTGCCAGGAGAGAAGAACCAAACCTAGGGAGGTAGTAATGCCAGATGAAGCTGACATGGGTCCCCTGGAGTTTGGGGGATTTACATGAGCGTGGAACATGGTGTCCAGTTTCCCCAGGGGATCTCTCAAGACAGAAGGCTTGGCGGAGCCCATAAGGAGGGCAGTGGGGTAGAATGCTCAGGAAAAAAAAAAGGGTACCCACACCCCTGATCCCATGGGGCCCCTGAAGGCACAGTAGGGCCTCAGCTGCTCCTGTGCAGCCACATGGGGGTATAGAGAAGAGGGGATGGGCCAGAGCCACAGGACAGCTCGAGAAGCAGTGCCCCTCGACCCCCCACAGAAAGGAGGCAAGTGTGCACCCTTCATGGGGCTGAAGATACCTGCCGCCTCTAAGGGCACCCTCAGGGATGGATGGTGCTGGCATGAGCTAGATTCTGCCCCAAGGATACCAGCTTGCCATCTAGACAGAGACCACCCGGTCAGCCATGGCAGCAAGCCAAAGTAGAGATGCCTCCCCTCACACACGGGGACCACCTCTGTAGGAAGCCTACCTCCACAGCCCACTGTCCCTGCACCTGGCCCCAGAGGGTGGGCCCCAATGCTCTGGAGAAGGAAGAGGACCGAGAGAGCAAACACTGCCCCCTCCCCACCTCCATCATCTGAGTACAGGCCCAGCCTCCAGTGGGCCGAGAGGAGAGTTTCAGTTCAGAGAGACACTGGTAGTTCTGACCATTACGCTATGGACTCCACTCCAGCTAATGTTAAGGGTAATTTGACAGAGTTCAGCAGAAAGCAGTGACTAGAGAAACATCAAACCATTTCACGTCTCTATGCCACCAAGTTGACACTTGTCAATAAACCAGTTACACAGAGGCCAATGTGAAAGCCCCTCCGTAAACTGACGAATAAAGGAAAGTGGGAAGAGGTGGGAGCTCTCGGCCCCCCACCTCGGTTTCTCAATAAGATGTAACTTAAGTCAAAACCTCCTCAGTCTTAATTACCAAACAAAAAAATAACCAGACGAGCTTCTCACTGTATGTCTTTATTTATACTGTCATCTGCTCCAGCATTTTAATATCCAACTTTCCGTTGGAAGACAGATGCCTGGATGTTCACACCCCGTTCTAATGGCTTAATACCCTGGGTACTGGAGCACGGAGGGGGCTGCAAGGAAGGAGGGGGGATGAAAGCCGCCGCCACATTGAGCACAACTTTGGAGCAAATGGGTTTGAATATTCATTAAACAACATTTAATTTAAACACCCAAACTCTGAAAGCAGCAACATATGGCCTGTTTTATTTTACATAAACTGAATAGGAGGTTGGGCCATTCGTTTCTGCAGACATAATGTTCATTACCAATGAAGAATGCTTCCCTTTGAGGACACCCCTGCACCATACCGGGCCCACTGCCCCACGGCCCCCACAGGCTCAGACGAGCCCACTCACGGTGGCACAGCAACATCAACCAAATCCCCCACACCCTTTGGGGGCAGATTAGGATTTCATTAAGGAAAAGAGAGACTCTGAAGGCCTCCTGGCCCCGTGGTTTGTACCTTGGGAAAGAGGATTGGCAGAATTCTCATCCTCCTAGATTGGGCCTCCTTGGGGCCTGGGGGCTAGGTGGTAGCATCCAGATGGCATGAGCCTGACCTCCTCTGCCTGTGCATGCTGCCATGCAGCAGTCACAGCAGGCCCCAAGGCTCTGCCCACTCAGCCTGGAATTTAGGATTGTGCACATTTATACAGAAGGCTCCAGGTACAATGAGCTGGGTGTGAGCCTGAGTGCACACTTTAGTGGGGGGGGGTACACATGGCCCTGTGTACTGGATATGTGTGTGCCTGTGCACATATATGCAGTGTCTCTCCGGGTATACTGCAGCTGTGTGTGTGCGTGCATGTGCACCCCGGGTCCATCTGGAGAGGTACGACTCTGTGCAGGTATAAAAATCCCAGGAGGTATGCAAGTGCACACACCTACAATGAGTGTGTGTGACTGTGAGAGTATGTGTGTGTAAGGGGTTTTGCTTTTTTTTTTTAAAACAACTGTCACTCCGGGGTTCTTAACTTGGGGCCCACAGACATCTCCCATGGCATCCATGGACAGAGTGCAGGGGCGGGGAACATGAACTTGGGTGGGGAAAAAAATGGTATCTTTATTTCACTAAATTCTAACTTTTTTCCATCATGAATATAGACAACAAACCCTGGCAGCCTGATCAGTTCCAATAACTGTGTCACCAACAGAAATCAGAGATATTCTCATATAACACCACAGATGTTACAGATTTCAAAATGTCCTTTATGCTCTCAATCACTACTTTGAATTAAAAGTTATTAGACCTGCCACAAGATACTATTTTCGCATTAATAAAGAAGCATATGATACTTCATTACAAATTATTTAATATTTTGCTAAGTGTACTTGAACAGAATTGGTTTTCTTTATAAGCCGTTGTTCTTCATGCATTTAGAAATATTCCGGGAAGGAGCCCGTTGGTCAACAGCCCACCCAGGGGCGAAGAAAAGGTAAAGGACCCTGTGTGGGGGGATGGAAGGAGCCACCTGTGGTCCAGCAAGCATTCCCAAGACATCACGTGGACAGGTGTGCAGAACCCTGGCAGGGGGGGAACCAGTACCTTCCCTCTGAGGGAGACCCTCCCCAAGTGGCATGTGTCCACAAGGGAAGAGGGGCTAAAAAGCCAGGAACCCTCTAAAAAGATAGCATGGTCCCAATCGTGCTAGAAACTATGCAGACAGCCCAAGCTGGCATCTCCTTGGCACTTACCCTCCAGGACTATGGGATGGGCTTCTTACAGGAGCAGGGACTTGGACAGGGCTGTGGAGCATGCTCCCAGCAAAAGCCACACCAGGCTCACCATCCCCACCCACGGCTCCTCGTCACTGCCTATCCACCCAAATATCAGTTAGGCTTTCTTCAATGACCAAGACAGAAAAGCTAACTCAAACTCCCTTAAACAAGAGACAGCATTCATGAGCCTCCCTGACTAGAGTCCAGGACAATGGGTGCTTCAGGTAGGTTTGAGCAGGGCTCTGGCTGCTTCTCTGCTATTCTTTCGGCTCTGCCCTGCTCCAAATCTCAACTTTGTCCTCAGGCTGGCTTTCCTCCTGGTAACAAAATGTGTAGGGTGGTTCTAAGCCTCATATCTGCATATCACACCACCTGGAGCAGGAGACATCTCTTCCCAGCCATCAAGGGGCAGCCGTCCCACCAATTGCAATTGGCCTAACCTCCATCAGTTGCTTTAGCCAGGGGCAATTCCATGCACGGACCGGTTTAGGTCTGGGTCACTGCGCATCACCAAGCCATTACTATGCCAGGAGCCAATGCCACACTTTTATTAGCTTAGGCCAGTGAAGGCCCTCCCCGCCTCCAAGAAAAACAGGTGGGGAGAGTGGTAAGGGGATAAAATGGATGCCTGGAGAGGCGACTGGAAGATCCTCCAACGTCTGTCTTTCCATGAACTGCTAGCAGGCATCTCAGCTTCCAGCCGAACTGGCGGTGCTAGGACAGGGGCCATCTTATGCCTATTCACCAACCCCAAGGTGACCACTGAGAAAAGCGCTTCGTATGTGTCACGTCACCATGACAGGCCCTCAACCTGCCACTGAGTACACTAACATCGCCTCTCAGTCACTGCCACACAGCCTGAGGGGGCTCCCCTCTCCCAGAGACCAGAGTTCTTCAATAAGATACTGTCTGGAAGACAGGAAGGCTGGGGGATTCCTTTTGCGGGCCTCAGTTTCCCCACATGGTCAAAGAGGAAACTGGACAAACTAAACCTAAAAGTGCTTCTCAATTGACAGTTCGTGCATTACAGCAAGGGGAAGAGCATTTAAACCTTGGTGTTTTGTAGACCCAAGAGCCTTCATCATCTCCTGTCAGAGATTCTGCCACAACCTCCTGGCTGGTTTCCCCACTCCACTCCAGCCCCGCCCCCGAGACCAATGTGCTCCCCACACAGCCACCATTCGGTTGGTCAGTCAGTCAATCAGCAAATATTTACTTCTCCTGCTGGCTACCAGGCATTGTTCTGGTCACGGGGGATACAGCAATGATGTACATACAGAAAAAAAAAAAATTGTTTTATGAAGACACACACACACACACACACACAAAACCCCTGCCTTCATGAAGAAGCTTCCTTTCTAGAAAGAATATAGTCAAGAAGTGAGAAAACAACAGAAGTGAATGCTGAGGAGAAAACATCAAAGCCAGGAAGAAAACTTGAGGAAGGTTACAGTCTTTGATAAAGTTGTGGGAGAAGGCATCTCTGAGAAGGGAACACTTGAATGAAGACCAGATGAAAAGGAGAGCATGACCCACAAGGTTAGCTAGGGCAAGAGTGGGCCAGGCTGAGGGGATAACACGTGCAAAGGCCCTGGAGCAGAAACAGGGCTGACAGGCTGGAGGAGCAGAGCTAGAGGCTGGGAGGGTGATGGGAGGCCAGGTCGAAGGCCGTGTGGATCATGGAGAGACTTTGGCATCTCTGTAAGTGACATGGACAGCCCCTGGGGCCTTCCGAACAGAATGATTTCATGTGGCTCTCATTCTCACAGTGCACTCCGGTTGCTGCATGGAGTATAAATCTAAGGGGTGAAGGTGTAATCAGGAGTGCAGTGAAGGGGCCACAGTAGAACAGGGTGAGAAATGTGCAGGCTTGGACCAGAGGAGCCACAGAAGTGGTGAGAAACAATCGGGTTCTGGATAGATCATTTGAAGGAAAAGCCAGAAGATGTGTAGATGAACTGGCATGGGAGTGAAAGTGGAGGCTATGTGCCAGCCATGAGTGGGGATGGCCAGTGGGGACTAGGAGAAGCAGGAATACCAGGGGCTCGATTTCTGGCCAGTGCCCTTGGTAAGAGGCACATCTGATGCCCATTCCTCTGAGAAAATCTTCCAGGGGCTTCCCCCTGCCCTCTAAGTAAAGTCCAATGTGGAAACACCTGCTACAGCCCCTGAGTGAGCCGACCCCTCCCACCCTTTTGGCCACATTTCTATACGCTCCCCAGTCCTGGCTCTTCTACCTTCTACAAACCCACCCACCTTCTCTTGCCTCAAAGTCTTGGCATCTGCTCGTCTCTCTTCCTGAAAAATTCCTCGCCTGCTTACAACTCCAAGCCCCAATCGCCTCATCTGCAAAAGGGGGAAGGAGAGTATAATACCTGATGACTTGCAAGGGACCTTCCAGCTGCAACAATCTGCAGTCTGTGGCCTTGAGTTTCCGTGCCCTCGCTTGCCTGGGCCCAGGAAGATCAGCAGCAGAGGCCAGCCCAGAGTGTCCCCAGTGCAGGCTGAGGTACTCACCAAGGGCCAGCCTGGAGTACAGACACCAAGGCTTTAAGGGAAGAGCATGGAAAGAATGTGGAAGAGCCTGAGTAGAGGTAAGAGTGACAAACAGCATGGTCTGGAGTAGACAAGAACCCCAAAGCCAATCTGCCTTGGCACAAGCAGAGCCCTCCAGCTGGGGCACCCTTCCCTCCTCATCCCTGCTCATCCTTCGCAGCCCCTGGTATAACTCGGCTCAAATCCCCTCTCCCTGAGGAAACCTTCCTGCTGCCTCTGGACCCTCCCCTCCACAAGCCAGTTAGTGGTGGACACATCAGTCTTCCCTCTCACCTCTATGCCCACCCACCCCCATTCCTGACAGAGCCCACTTGGAGCCTCAGACGCCACAGGTGTATCAAACTTTTCTTGTAATCAGATCACCAATATACTCTGCGCAAGACGTGAGCTTCCTGCCAGGGCAACACATCCTTTGTCCAGTGGGCAACCTGGTCTTCGTGTGGCGAACAAGCCAGAGGGCCTGTGATTCAGACCACGCCCCCAGCCCCTGGCCTGCACCTAACCCAGCCATCTCCTCTCACCTTCAGGATGTTGAGAAGCCAGAGACTCCTTTCTCGCCCTCCCTCACCTTCCGCCCAGGGACGTTATGAGAATTAATGGGATAACAGATGAAGTGCCTCCAAGGAAACGGGCTACATAAATCCAAAGTGTTGTTATTAAATTCCAAATTTAGCCCTCGGGATCAGTGAGACATGACAGACCTGGGCTGGGAGCAATCCCAGCTGGTGGACAGGAAGTCCCCATAAAATCAGAAGCCACAATATACAGGCTCTGGGGGTCAAAAAAAAAAAACCCTAAAAAAATCCCCGAGGCTTACACCTTGCAGAAGGCCCAAAGAGCCTCTATAGCAATCCCACAAAGTAAGCAGATAGACTCTGCTTTTACACCAGCAGTGATAGGAAGCTCACTACTCCCCAAGTCAGCTCCTGTCCTCTTCCATTAGCTCTGGGTTTCAAAAACTTCCTCCCGTCCAGCCACACCAGTGTGCCATATTTTCCACACTCTGGGACAAATCTCACCCTTTTCCCACATGATAGCCCTTGACCAATAATACCTATCTCTGCTTGTTTCCAGCTAAATACCTCCAGACCTTTCAAACAGGCCTCATAAGCCATCACTGGAAGGCAGGCTACCATTCTGATACTCTTCTGAACAAGCTCCACTTCACGGCTACCAAAAATAACATAACCTCAAGGAGAGGTCCAACAGGACAGGGCAAAAGAGGACTCACTGTTCCTTCACTCTAGGTGCCCACTTCCTATGGAGCAGCTGGAGGCAACAATCTGTGCTTTTTTTAGCATCCAAATCACACCATGAAATCATGTAATCTCCACTTAAGTTTCAGGCCATAATCCCTGCCACACATCTATCTGGCTAGTTATGGCCCCGAAGGACCCCAGAAATGACACCCAAGCTGCGTGGGTGGGCCTCTGGGGAGCAGAGAACCACAGCGCAGACATGAATGCAGCCCTTGGAGCCAACACTGACCTAAATTCAAGGCCCAACTCTGCCACTTACTGAACAACCTTCAGCAAACGACTAAAATCCTGAGTTTCGATTTGTTTCTCTCTGAGATGAGGACAATAATGTTCACCTTGCAGAAGTCTGGTGAGGATACAAGAGAATATATACAACGTGCCTAGCACACTGAGCAGTAGGTACTCAATAAAAGGCATGGTTGTTATATTCAAAGTCTCACGGGAGCCCTGACAAAAGTTTCTAAGGACAAAAACCCCAGGAAGTGACAACATAGTCCACTGAGTTTCAGTGGGTGCCAGTACAATTCAATAAGGAAAGAATAATCTTTTCAACAAGTGGTGCTAGAACAAATGAGTAGTCACATGAAAAAGAATGAAGTCAGACCCCTTCCTCACACCATCTATAAAAATTAACTCCAAATAGATCATAGACCTAAATGTAAAAGCTAAAACTACTAAACCTGTAGAAGAAACCATAGGAGTAAATCTTCATGACCTTTTGGTTAAGCAATGGTTTGTTAGATTTAACATCAAAAACACTAGCGACAAAAGAAAAAACAGATATCTAACCATCAAAATGTAAAACATTTGCCTTGTAAAGGGCACCATCAGGAGTGCCTGGCTGGCACAGTTGGTAGCCTGTGTGTGTGGCTTTTGATCTCAGGGTTGTAAGTTTGAGCCCCACGTTGGGAATAGGGTTTACTTTAAAATAAAATATTTTAATTTTAAAAAAGATAATAATAAAGAACACCATTAGAAAGTGAAAAGACAACCCACAGAATGGGAAAAAATATTTGCAAACCATTTACTGGATAAGACTTGTATCTAGAATACATGAACACTTACAGCAATAAAAAGATAATCCAATTTTAAAATGAGCGAAAGACTTTCTAAAGACATATAAACAGCCAATAAGCACATGAAAAGATGCTCAACACCACTAGTTACTAGGAAATGCAAATCAGAACCATACTGAGGTACCACTTCACACCTACTTACATGGCTAAAATCAACGGTACAGATAATAGTAAGTGTTGACAAGGATGTAGAGAAATTAGAACTCTCATACACTGCTGGCAGGAATATAAAATGGTGCTGCCTCCGTGGAAAATAGTTGGGGAGCACCTCAAATGTTAAACAGAGTTACCATGTGATCCAGCAATTCCACTCCTAGGTATATATCCAGAGAAATGAAAATGTGTGTCCACACAAAAACTTGCACATAAATGCTCACAGCACCAGAATTATTCGTAACAGCCAAAAAGTAGAAACAATTCAAATGTCCTTCAACTGAAGAACAAACTATAGTACAACCACACAATGGAATAGTATTTGACAATGAAAAGGAATGAAGTACCGCTACATGGTACAACATGGATGAACCTTGAGAACATCACGCTCAGTGAGAGAAGCCAGTCATAAAGTCATGCCCGTGATATGATTCCATTTACATAAAATGTCCAGAAGAGGCTCATCCCCAGAGACTTTAAAGCAGATGAGTGGTTGTCAGGGGCTGGGAGAGGGAGAATGGGGAGAGACTGCTAATGGGTAAGAGATTTCTTTTTTGGAGTGATAACATTCTCTGTGAATATACTAAAAATAACTGAGTTGTACACTTTATAAAGTGAATTTTATGGCATGTAAATTATCTCAGTAAAGCTGTATTTTTTAAAAAGGAATGAAGTACTGATACGTGCTACAATACGAAGCCTGAAAACATGTTAAGTGAAAGAACCAGTCACAAAAAGATCACGTATTGTATAATTCCATTTATAGGAAATGAAAATGTCCAGAACAGGCAAATCTATAAAGAGAGAAAGTAGGGGCGCCTGGGTGGCTCAGTCAGTTAAGGGTCTGTCTTCGGTTCAGGTCATGATCCCAGGGCCCCGTGTCGGGCTCCTCGCTTAGCAGGGAGCCTGCTTCTCCCTCTCCCTCTGCTGCTCTCCCTGCTTGTGCGTGCTCTTGCTCGCTTGCTCTCTCTCTGACAAATAAATAAGATCTTTAAAAAAAAAGAGAGAGCGAGGGAGCAAAAGTAGACTAGTGGTTACCCAGGGTTGGGGAGTAGAGGCGGGGGAAACAGTGCATGACTTCTAAGGAGCACAGGGTTTCTTTCTGGCATGATGCAAGTGTTCAAAAACTAGGTGGTGGGGCGCCTGGGTGGCTCAGTTGGTTAAGCGACTGCCTTCAGCTCAGGTCATGATCCTGGAGTCCCGGGCTCGAGTCCCGCATCGGGCTCCCTGCTTGGCAGGGAGTCTGCTTCTCCCTCTGACCCTCCCCCCTCTCATGTGCTCTCTCTCATTCTCTCTCTCAAATAAATAAATAAAATCTTAAAAAAAATAAAAAAAAAACTAGGTGGTGGTGATTAGGTGCTAGATTCTGTGAATATACTGAAGCCCACTGAATTATACACTTTAAAAGGATGACTATTATGGTATATGAATTATGAATAAAGCAGTTTTTAAAAAGAAAGTTTTGTGGTTTTTTTTAAGCGGCAACATGGGGTGGTCTGGGAGTGATACGGAGAAAAGGCAGAAGTCTTAGCAACATGGGGGCGGCTGCTGTGGACACATCAGCAGCCCTCTCTCCTCACCTCCTCTCAGCAAGTGCTCCCTCTGCCCCGTTAAGCGGAGATGGGGCTCCATGAGCTAGCAGGACCAGGGAGGGACCTGTCCTGAGTGGGCCAGTCAGTGTCACATTCCTGGGAAGTGGTAAGTAGGATGCAGGGTCTAATTAATGGTGCTGGATGCCTGGAATGGGAAGCAATGGGAAGGCCAGCTGTGAGAAAGAAAGGAGAGCATAAAAAGCTGCCTGCAAAGAGAGAGCGGGAGTGCACTCAAAGAAGGGGAAGGAAGGAGGAGGGAAGGGCTGATTTGTACTGGAATCCTTTCCCAGTACCAATAGCAGGGAGGCCGCCAGCACTACCTACACCTTGGTTGTTAAACACCTCTCAGCTTTCCAGTAAATTCCTTTTGCTTGAGAGGCTCCTGTTCAAAGAGTCCCCCTGAAGCACCCATTTTCTTCTTCCCGCCATGGCAGAGACTGGTAGTTGTCCCCCAGAACCATTCTCCCCACCTTTCCCCCGGCTAGAGCTAGTCTACATTTCCCAGCCCTCTTGCAATTAGGTATGCCAGGAGACTGAGTCCCAGCCAATGCGACAGGAACAGAAATGATGTGGGTGACTTCTGGTCAGGCCGTTGTGGAGAATGAGTGCCTCTCCTCCACCTTTTCCCCATTCTGCCAGGCAGATGCAGGTGACCGTGAGGCCCTAAAGATGACAAAGGCACAAAATAGGACGAGCATGGGTTCCTGACTCACCACCTGCAGAGGAGAGCTTCCCGCTGACCTGGAATACCCCACCGTAATTGGCAACCATTTACAGAATGGAGCCAATACTGTGAATAGCAAAGCAGAGGAAATGTCTGGGTCTTCGTGACACTGTTGATCTGCTGCATCAATCAACCCTGAATACCTCTCTGCATCTAGATGGCTTCTTATGTAAGCAAATAAATGTCCTCATTGTTCAAGGCAGTTTAAGTGGAGCTCTCGGTGTTTCGCCGCTGAAGGCCTCTTACCTAATAACACCATCTAAAACCAAAGACAAAGGAGCTCAGAGAGCAGGAGCGGTAGACATTGCAACTCTTAGCTTCTCAGGGAACACTTGTCTACGAGTGACACTCTGCAAGACAGCAGAGGGCAATGAGATGAACAGCATGGAAAAGTGCCCCACACAACACTGCAGTGCTTTGTAACCTTAAAAATGAAGGAAAATGGTATTGAGAAAACTGGACAGCCACTTGCAAAAGAATAAAACCGGACCTCTATCTTACACTGTGCACTTAGACAAAAATCAACTCAAAGTGAATTAAAGATTTGATGGTGAGACCTGAAACCATAAAACTCCTAAAAGAAACCCTAAGGGGTAAGCTCCTCGATATTGGTCTTGGCAATGATTTTTTGGACTTGACACCAAAAGCAAAAGCAACAAAAGCAAAAATAAACAAGTGGAACTACATCAAATTAAAAAGCTCTGCACAGGGTGCCTGGTCGGCTCAGGTCATGATCTCTAGGTCCTGTGATAGAGCCCCATGTCAGGCTCCCAGCTCAGCGGGGAGTCTGCTTCTCTCTCTCCCTCTGCCTCTCCCCCTGCTCGTATTCTCTCTAATGAATAAATAAGGTCTTAAAAAAAAAAAAAGACAAGAGGTAAGTGTTGGCAAGGATATGGAGAAAAGGGAACTCTGTGCACTGTTGGTGGGAATGCAAATTGCTGCAGCCAGCCTGGAAAAAAGTATGGAGGTTCCTTAAAAACCTAAAAATAGAACTACCCTATGATCCAGCCATCCCATTCACGGGTATGTACCCAAAGGAAATGAAATTACTTTCTTGAAGCAGTATCCGCACCCCCGTGTTCACTGAAGCATTATTTACAGTAGCTAAGACATGGGAACAACCTAAGTTGAATGAATAAAGACAGTGTGGAAGACACAATACACACACACACTGGAATATTATTCAGCCATTAAAAAAAGGAGGACATCTTGCCATTTGTGACAACATGGATGGAGCTTGAGGGCATTATGGTGACATTAGAGCAAGAAAATACTGTATGATCTCACCTATATGTGGAATCTAAAAAAAACCCCGAACTCACAGAAACAGAAAAGACTGGTGGTTACCAGAGGCAGGGGGTAGGGAGTAGAGGAAATGGGTGAAGGTGGTCAAAAGGTACAAACTTCCAGTTATAAGAGAAATATGCCCTGGGGATGTCATGGACAGCATGGTGACTATAATTAACAATACTTTGTGTATTTGCAAGTTGCTAAGAGGGGTTTTAAAAGTCCTCATCACAAGAAAAAGAAAACTTTTAACTAGAGGTGAAGGATTTTAGCTCAACTTACTGTGGTGACCATTTCACAATATATACATATACCAAATACAGTGCTGGACACCTTAAACTAATCCTATGTTAGAGGTCAGTATTATCTCAATAAAATGGGGAAGTGAGAACCATCTAAGGGTGGAATTTTTTTTTTTTACAGAGGAGGAAGAAATGACTCCTGAGCAGCAAATGGCTCATTTAGGCTCATTCTGCTGTTGGAAGTGAGCTCAAGGTGAAAAGGCCCAAAACTCAGTCCTCTGCCCACCACTGATGAGCTGTGGGACTTGGGGAAAGTCACTCTGTGCCTCCATGGCCTCATGCATAAACAGAAGAAAATGCAGTGCTACCTGCCTACAAAATGGAGGTGCCAGATCAACTAAAGAACTTTCCTCCTCCAAGGAGGCCTGCTGGAAAGATGCATTTTAAGACCTTTCCTCCACCAACAAGAAATGCAGTTCAATGGTGTCTGCCTATGAGCTGACAATTTCTAACCAAACTATCATCCTAGAGGATGGGAGCCAGCAAAGGGCCGGACCCAGAGCCTCCGTTGACTCCTCCATGGCTCTGTGACATGAAGGTCTACAGCCCTCTGAAAACACAATTCCAGAGACTAACTGCCCAGGCACAGCAGCTCAACACAGTGAGCTGTAGTAAGCCTGTCCCTGGATTAATGAGATGAATGCTGAAGCCCCCTCCACTGTCACAGCCCCTCCCTCCGAGGCAATGTATATTCAGAATACACACTGCAGCTGAGAACAGGGTGTAAATCTTTCCTTCTTCCAAGAAATGCAGAATAGAAATCTATAGCAAATCCTTAATGTCTAGAGATCTGTACTTTTTTAAAAATTCAATTTGATAAGTTCCACCTTACTGCCTTGCACCAAGTCCCTGGCAAGGCTTACTTAAATGGATACAGGAGATGGATGTCTTACAGCAGGGCTTACAGCTGCCTTGCAATCCAAGCTCCTTGAGTAGGACAAGTCTGTCTCCTCGGTTCGAAGATAGGTCTCATGACCCAGCACTCTTGGCATCCCACCCAAACCATTCAAGAACTGGATAGAGGCATCACACTATAGGGAGAACACTGAACCAAAATTGGGCCACTAGGGTTCGAGTGTTCTTTCTCCCAAATAAATTGCAAGCCCCTTGGCTGGGGCAGCTTACAAAGGAGGAATGTTATTTGCACTGGATCTGCAGAGACATTGCAGCACGGATGGGTAGACATCGCCATGCGCATGTGAACAGCAGAAAGCCCTGCAGGTTCAGCTTCCCTACGAGGGCCGAATCCTATAAACAAGATTACCACCCCCATTAGACCTTCTCCGAGAAGAAAGAGTGACCTCTCCACTTGATGTGGCATCAGGCTTTTTTCATGCTTCCGCAAGGATAGCAGCCAGAACAATAAAGCAGGCAGCATCCAAGCCTGTGCCCACAGTGCCCCCTCGTGGGAGTCTGTGTGGCTCATCAGACCTCTTCATGCCACCAAAGCAAAGGCCACTGATTGGAGCAGTCCATAGCACCACCCTTCCTTGTCTCCACAGCCATCCCCTCTGGAATGTCCTCCCCTTCCCCTAACTCAGTGAGTGGTTCTCAAACTTCAACCTGCATCAGAATGGCCTGGAGAACATGTTAAAACACAGGTTGCTGGGAACCCACCCAGTTTCTGATTCAGTAGTTCTGGGGTGGTGCCCAAGATTTCGCATTTCTAACAAGTTCTCAGGTGATGCGGACACAGCCTGTTTGGACCCACTGCCTCTGCTAATCTCTCTGCACCCATCAAGGCTCAGCACAACTTCTAGCTCTTTGAGATGTTCCACAAATGTCCCCAGGCTTATCATACAATGTCAAAGCTATGTAACTTTGATCAAGTTCCTTAAGCTCTTTGAGCCTCAGTCTCATCTATAAAATGTGGATATTAGGAGCTCCCTCATAGAGTAGTTATAAAGGGCAAATGAGATACAGGTATCCCCCCCTCAAAAAACCTACATTAGCACCTGTTTCTACTAACCAAAGAAATCCAAAGAGGATTTTCACTTTTGCAGGAAATAAAGCGAAAATAGCATTTGGTTTGTTTTGCAGCGCTCCCTGAGCAACAAGAAGCACCACAAGCCCCTGGCCCCGAAATACACTCAGCATCTCAGCATCAAGACGCCATAGCTGTGAATGGTATTGTGAGCACCTGCGCTTTATCTCGATGTATGTGGGGCATCCATTACCAAGCTGTTTTCTAAAATGCATCCTAAGGGGCGCCTGGGTGGCTCAGTTGGTTAAGCGACTGCCTTCGGCTCAGGTCATGATTCTGGAGTCCCGGGATCGAGTCCCACATCAGGCTCCCTGCTCAGCAGGGAGTCTGCTTCTCCCTCTGACCCTCCTCCCTCTCATGCTGTCTCTCATTCTCTCTCTCGCAAATAAATAAAATCTTTAAAAAATAAATAAATAAAAAATAAAATAAAATGCATCCTAAGCCTGAGAGATTATTTTCTGGGTCTGAGAACACTCCAAAATTTTCCCATATAAACCGATAATTCAGTTCTTCACTTTACACCTTTTCAGGTTCTGAAAGGTTTCACAGGATCACTCTACTTTCAAATAGCTGGGAAAACCTAGAATTCATGCAACAGCCTTCCTGGCACATAAAAAACAATAAATATCAGCTCTTCTGCCATTATTTTATTAGCAGTAACAATAGTAATATTACTGTTCATCTGCCAGCTTCTTGAGGACAGGGACCATTTCTCCTACTCAACAATTCTCAGAGGCAGAAGGGACCTCAGGGACCCATGAGTCCAAAATACCCCTAACGTAGTTCACCAGGAGAGGCACCTAAGAAGTTGTCACAACCTCAGACGTTTGGCTGCCACCCAGAACTCACTCGGGAAATTGGGGCAGGAAGTCTGGGCATTTGTATTCTTAACAAGCCCCCAGATGCCAAGTTTGGGAACTACTCATCCAGTCCTGTACCTCATCTAGTCACAGGGAAATGGAGGCTCAGAAAAGTCCCTTGCCATCCATAGCCCCAGGTGGCTAGAGGCTGAGCAAGGATCAGAAACCCGGTCTCTGGATTCTAATCTAGTCCTCTTCCATCAAGCTAGATGGCGTGGATGCCATCTCTTCAACCCCTAGCCTCTGGCACAAATCCTTGCTCCAGCATGCACGATGAACAGTCCAACAGCTAAAGTATCCCCCATGCAGAGGAATTCAGCATGTGACAAGGACACTCAATCCAGTATTTTTTTTTTTTTAAGATTTTATTTATTTCAGAGAGAGAGAATGAGAGAGAGCACATGAGAGGGGGGAGGGGCAGAGGGAGAAGCAGACTCCCTGCGGAGCAGGGAGCCCGATGCGGGACTCGATCCAGGGACTCGATCCAGGGACTCCAGGATCATGACCTGAGCCGAAGGCAGTCGCTTAACCAACTGAGCCACCCAGGCGCCCCTCAATCCAGTAGTTTTTATTCAACCAAAATATCTAACAGGAAAAACCCTTAGCCTGGCATACGAGATCCTCTGTAACTTGCTCCCTTGCTGGCCTCTCTAGTCTCATTTTCCTCAGGACCTTACTTGTACCCTAACCCTCAACCAGACTGTGGACAGTTATCCTGGGGGGTGTCACTTCCACAATGTCTGGCCTACCAGAAGCTCAAGGGATAGTGGATATAGAAAGACAAATGAAAGCCTGGAGGTGTGTTCACTCACTGGACCGACACCGCCCGCAGAGTTCCAGAACTCAGGAAAGCCTCTACTTTGCCCGCACAAATGAATCAAGCATCATACCTGTGTCCTTAGAGCCAAACTGAAGTCTACTTTTGAAATGGAGTTTCTGGTACCAGAATGCATTGTGCAAAACTGCTGGAAGCCACCAAAGTCACCAGAGGTCTTCCATCTCACCTACCAGCACTCTGTTCCCACCCTCCCCAACTCATCCCCACTTGTACCCCAGGAGGACTGGGCTCACTTCACCCCACAGCTGCTACTTGTTCCCACCTCCCTGCATTCTCTTCTAGCTTTCACCACCCTAGATCAGAAAACCCTGCTCCTGTGCATCTGGATCAGATTGTCCACTAGTGATCTTCCCTCATAAGCCTTCCAAGACCCAGTCAACCTGCAGATTCTCTTGCCTCTGGATTGCTATCATGTAATCACGGTGAGGAACGAGGCCATGAGACTGCGGTGAGTTGTTTAACCCCCTAAGCTTTGAGGGACGAGATATAGTTCATTCATCTCTCCAAGTCCCCCACAGGGACCAGGGTGCACAGCAGCTCAGTCAACAGGAAATTCAGTTGGCCATCTACCACTTCGATTATCCCATGGCAATGGGTACCTTGTTGAGCACACATTGGGTATACGAATGAGTCTTGCTCACCTTTAATCTTAACATACCCTACAGACAACAGCTGCTCAATTAGTATTTAATTGAACAAAGGCACAGGGATAAAGACTGTGGAGTCAGACAGTTGTGCCGTACTCCCAGCCCCACTACTCGCAGAAGTTCTTAACTGCTCTATAAACTCTATGTGGGTCCGGTGAGATCTGTCTTAGGATTATTGTGCAGACTAAAGGAGATAATTGTTTATACAGAATTTAGAACGGTACTTGCCTTGGCTCCAAGAGTATGACCTATTAAGATGCTGTCTTTAAGAAGAACCCAAAATAACTTGTCAGGGAACAAAGGAAGAGCAGAGCATTGCTAAAACGGCTTGGGCACATGCAGCTAACTATAAATGCAACTTGGGTGCAGTGGTAAGGCAAGAGGCCAAGAAGCACCCCAGTATTCATGGAGACTGTAAAACCACCCCCTTCAGAATCACCTCTAGCTTCTTTTTGCCACTCTTCAAAGATCCCTGCTTCCCCTCATGAATCCACAGCCTCCCGCCAGTGCCAAATTAAGGAAAGGAAGGTGCTCTCCCTACCTGTCGACTCAGCTTAGTAAAGTCAACTTCGCATTTTTACAAAGGCTCTTTCAAAAACTGTTGACAGTGGAGCATGGTCTGGTTACTGTCAGGGCCGACAACGCTGGATCTCTAAGAATCCTCAAGTTCAACAGCACAGACTATACACAATTTAAAACGAGTTCCTACGAGTCCTTCCTATCACACATCACTTACCACTAGTTTCCAAACTGTTCTCACAGATGCTCCATCATTTGAGCCTCAAAATAGCCTCTTCAGTCCTGTCAGCAAGAGCAGGCACCCTTGGGTACCCCAATTTAAAGAAGTTAACCCATGGGCACCTGGGTGGCTCAGTCAGTTGGGCGTCCTACTCTTGGTTTCGGCTCAGGTCATGATCTCAGTCATTCATGAGATTGAGCCCTGCATTGGGCTCTCTGCTCAGCAGGGAGCCTGCTTGAGATTCTCTCCTCCCTTTGTCCCTCCCCTGAGATCCCCCCACCTTGAGCATGCGCTCACACTCTAAAATAAATCTTTAAAAAGCTAACCAAGAACACCTGGGTGGCTCAGTCGGTTGAGCGTCTGCCTTTGGCTCAGGTCATGATCCTGGGATCCTGGGATGGAGCCGTGCATCCAGTTCCTTGCTCAGCGGGGAGTCTGCTTGTCCTTCTCCCTGCCATTCCCCCTGCTTCTCTTACTGTCAAATAATTAAAAAAAAAAAAGCTACTCTAATCAGCTGACCAAGTGACTTGCCCAGACACCCAGCTGGACCAAACGGAAGAATCCTGCAGAAGGGACACAAAACCAGAGTGCAGGTAGAGGTTGCAAGCTAGCTGTAGCCGAGGCCGTGGTGGAGGCCATGGTAGATTGCACAACACCTATCTTTAAAGCAGGTACCCAAGCATCTAACCTTGCCAACTACCATCATGCAGGAAGGTGAGGTGCTGTCGCTGCCTGATATTTCAATAGGCTGGAAATCTGGATCTTTATGTATAATTTGTCCAGTTTCAAAAATGTTGTGCCTGTGCAAGAGCTTACAGACAAGACTACCGGTTAGTTGACTTGGCTCCAATAGCCCAGCCTAGGCAGCTCCCCTGGAAAACCAAGCTCAGCCAGAGTTAATCATGACTCCCTTCCCCCAGAGAGGCTACACTGGCTGAATGACTGCCAACTCTGCCCTCCCTGAGCACATCCCAACAGAAAAGCTTCTTCATCTTGTGACTGCTATCAACCTTTACCTCCACTCTGGCTCGCCACAGCTGTGCCCTCCATCTTCACATCAGTCCCCAGTACCCCACTCCCAAAGCCACCTCCTACCCTTAATTTTGCTTCTGTTAGCTCTGCTCCTGAACTTTCCAAACCCTCCCCCAGCTCCAATTCACCTGGTGCCCTATCCCGAGCCAGCCCAGGTGTCACCTCTCCCTTCTCTTCAGCTCCTTGCCCCTGCACGCTGCTCACCAGTCCTATGCTGCCTCACCCTCGCAGCCACAGGAACCCCATTTCCTTCTGCAACGTTTGCCACCAGGCACGAATGGCCTCTGCACTGCCTAGTTGAAAAATCCCCCACTTAACATTACCGGTTAGCCATTTTGGTGAAAACTGACACTAGCAGTCCTGAATCCCCCACTCCTCCACACTCTCCTGCTAGTACAGCCAGGCTTATGTCCTGGCCCTAGCAAGGGAAACCACAGGGCCATGGGTTCCACAAACCCAATAGCACAGCCTGAGCTTAGCTCCAAGTGAAGCAACTACACCCACCATCAGCAGATCTCAGCCAGCAGGTCCAGCCCTCACATCCCTGCTCTCTGGTCTGCACGTCCTTCTTCAGTCAAGGCCTCTCACCATGTTCTCCAAAACATGCAACCATTCCTTCCACCACCCTCTCATGCCTTCTGCTATCATGATTCTTGCTTCTTCCTGAATCCCGTCTACCCAACCAAGCAGGTCTTTCACTCCTTGACAACTTCCTCAGGTTTCTCTGGTGATTTTAATCCACTTACATGGTTCCTAATCATATTTATAAGCTTGACTCCCAGATGGACCCATGTATCCTACACCAACTTTGGGGGAAAATGGAATCCAAAACCCTTAAGCCATTAATGCCTCTTCACCCCATTCCCAAATATGCAAGCTCTCCAACTCCTACACTTTCTAACCCTCTCAAAAAGGCACCCCAACCCTCAAAGTAACCCTAAAACAACTTCTCCTCAAATCTCTCAAAACCAGGGCGCCTGGGTGGCTCAGTTGGTTAAGCATCTGCCTTTGGCTCAGGTCATGATCCCAGGGTCCTGGGATCGAGTCCCCGCATCAGGCTCCCTGCTCAGCGGGAAGCCTGCTTCTCCCTCTCCCTCTGCTACTCCCCCTGCTGTTCTCTCTCTCAAATAAACAAACAAGGGGCGCCTGAGTGGCTCAGTCGGTTAAGCGTCTGCCTTTAGCTCAGGTCATGATCCCGGGGCCCTGGGATCGAGCCCCACATCAGGCTTTCTGCTCAGCAGAGAGCCTGCTTCTCCCTCTGCCTGCCACTCTGCCTATCTGTGCTATCTCTCTGTCAAATAAATAAATAAAATCTTTTAAAAAATAAATAATAAATAAATAAACAAACAAACAAACAAAATCTTAAAAAAAAAATCTCTCAAAGCCACACAATTGATCAATAACCCACAGCTCAGGTCCACAACCCTGATGCCTGAAAAAACCAAACTCAGAACTGGCATCCAGCATAGAAAAAGTGACACTACATAACCCTCCATGTTTCACCAAAAGCATATAGATCTACCAAGCAATTACACACTACAAGCAAATATTCATTATACTAACCTTTCAAATTCCCCACTCATAATACACCATTCACTTATCCCATAAGCACAAACCTACAATGCACAGGTGATTTTGGCAGATCCTATTTACTTTGTGATAAATGAGTATGTACTCTAGTAATATTCTACTGAGGCAAGTAATTTTTCAGTAATAAGAACGATGTCAAGTTCTAGGAAGACCAAAAGGAATTCAGATTTCAAGTGTGTCTTTCAGATACTGACCAACTAGACTGATGGCAGGTATTAACAATGAGCACACCAGACTGGCACTGTATGCTCTCGTGTTGCTGGTACCCCACACCCACATCTGTGTGCTACTACAAGGAACGACAATCATACCAAGTTTTCACTAAAAGCGTACTGGAACATGTGAACTTGGGCAGCAATCTAAATCTGCTCTACAGCAGAGTAATTTCATAATGCTCCCAGTAAACTTCAAATACATTTCAAACAACCAGACACGTTAACATTCTTAGTTTATTGATCCTCTCATGAAAAATCTGCACAACCAGATAAAGCCACTGCAGCATCTTTACTCCTTCTGTGAAACAAAGAAAAGGAAAAATTTAGTTAGTGAACCACCTTTAAAACTCTTAAGAATTAAAATTTAAAATCTTCAGCAAACTCCAAAACTAATGACACTCATGCAAAACAAGTATTAGTGACCTAAAATGTTAAGTTTGTGATCATAACACAATGAGAGCATCAAGAAATAAAACTTGCAAACATTCACATTAGAAATGGAATAAAGAATTAAGTATTACTGTTTTAAAAACAAAACCACGTCACTACCGGTATCTAAAAAGCTACGATTCTTCAAAGCATTTGTAAATCTTCTAAAACTACTTCACATGCAAAAACAAACACAAAAAACAAAACTATTTCACATACTCTAGACTTTCGAATTACTGTTATCAGTAAAGCCTAATGATCCACATGAAAAGCTTGAATTATACCTGTTGTCCAATCTCCAGCTCACTGAATCAGTGGCAGGGAAGGGAGAAAGGAGGGAAGAAGGAAAAGAAATATTTCATTAATAGTTCCTTTTCAAATTCCAACATAATCTGCATTTACATGCATGCAATCAAATACGTTAGAAATAACTGTTTTCTTTTTAATTGTATACAGAGCGCTATTGAGACACACTCATTTTTATTCTTCCCAATTTGGAGAATACCTCATGTGATTAGTATGGTTCTTATGTAAACAAAGTGGCATGATGGTTTCACAATGAGGAGATCATCATGCCAACAGCAGTGCCAATCCAGGCTACCACTGCCTACGCATACATGAAGTACACATACCTGACCCTCAGCCCTCCTCCTCTGCTCAGCAACATCATGATGGGCACACAAGCACCATCAAAAGACCCGGGAATCATCCCACACTAGAGTCTAACCTCAAAGAGAGAGTTCTAAATGATCAAGCAAGTCTTTTAAAACCTGTCTCAGCTCAATACTTTAAAAGCTACTGTTCACAGCCACCAAAAGTAGTGCAAATTAGTTTTTTAAAAGGCAGAACTGGGCTGAAATGAAAATGCTTCGTGCTCTTTAAACAAGAGACTATTTATTCCTTAATTTAAAACAACTCTATTGTACCCAAGAGGTAAGAGCAAATACCAATTCCAACATCCAAACAAGAACAGTTAAAAGTAACATTAGTAAGCCTGGCTATTTTGAGCCAAAGAATACTTGTGCTCATTTACACATTCATTTCCCAGCCAGTTTTCCAGAGCTATGCTAGTGAAATGCACCAGTGCAACCTGAAGCAGGAACAGTGATGGCTCAGGTCCCCACAGGGAGCCCCTCCACACGTCACCGGCGAACACTAACGAGCACAAACATATGGGGCCCAAAGACCGAATGAAGACAAGAATGGGTTAAACATCCTTGGTTCTAGATCAGTCCACTGACTGAATCTTTTCTGCAACCTCGGCAACTTCTGTTGATAGGTATAAGCCGCCTCACAAACAAGGAGCAGTTCTAAGCAGCAAGTAGTTCCTCTGGCAGTTCATCCATTACTAGAACTCTGTGGCTGGAAAGACAATGTGATTGGAGGCCTGGGCAGGCATACCCAGATCTACTGCCTGGCAGGGAGTCACTGTTAGAGGAAGCACACAGGGGCAGTGACTACCAGTGTTTTAAAACTCTACGAACCCCCAACCCCTCTACTAAGCCCACCTTACATGCTGGTTTAGGCTGCTCAAATGTGCAAAAATGTATTTAACATGGGGTAGTAGACCATTCTGACCAAAAACTTATGAAAAAAGCATATTTATCAGAGGCTTTGGTGTGAATATACAATTACCTTGGAATTTTTTCAATGGAAAGAAAAATGGACATCAGATGAAAAATTAGAGATCAATAAAAAGCAATGTAACGGTAAAAGGCAGCTTTGATCGAACACTTCCTGAACAGAGACTTTGCCAGATTTCCTAGACCAGTTTATTACCAGAGCTGCCAAAGAAATCGACCAGTCCCTGGGGTCCCCAAGGGAAAGACTGCTGATGACAAAATGAGGCCCCTTCCCAAGCCCTGTGTTAACTAAAGCCGTTTCCTGGGTATGTAACTCTGGGACACAGCATTTCCCAAGTACAAGTTAAAAGATGCCTACTCAGTAGAGTACCCACCTTCCTCCACCAGGTCACTTCGCAACATAACATGCATTTTTGAATTTCCAAAA
The DNA here is from genome assembly GCF_011800145.1 of Mirounga leonina. Classification (NCBI taxonomy): domain Eukaryota; kingdom Metazoa; phylum Chordata; class Mammalia; order Carnivora; family Phocidae; genus Mirounga; species Mirounga leonina. The sequence goes on along the minus strand of NW_023270265.1, from coordinate 5,902,130 downwards.
TAAACGTGATTAAAAGTTTCTCTCCCTTCCTTATAATACGCCATTTTAAAACAAATATAAGAGATCATACTACATAAAACTCTTGTTGTCCAAAAGCCAACATGCAAAGCATCAAAGCAAACTCAGTGAAGGTGATGCATCCCCACACCGTGCTCACAATCTCAGTACCTGCTAGACACTTCATTTCTGATGAACAAGAAATCCAAGAAAGTAGAGGGAAAAGGCAAAAAAAAAAAAGTTCACAGAACACTTGATTATTTGTTAATTTAACAACCCAACACCTTAATTCCATTCAACTATTATTTACAGTTAGCTAGCAAAGCTGGTAAAAAGCTGCTTATCATTAAAATCACTTAAGTCTTGGCTAACTGGAGAGGAAAGCAAGTGAGATCCCACCTGCCTCTCCAGCATGCCAGGGAAACACGGGCCACATTGATTCAACTGCTTCTTAAACAAGTTATCTGTTTTAAACAAGTAAGTTTACTCTTCCCCTTTAACAGTCCAAACCAATTCGCAGTAAAATGGACACTTTTCCTGACAGGGCTTCCAAGGTGCCCACTAGGATCACTGAACCGATGTGGCCCCTGTGTTGTGCTGATCTGTGAGCTGACAAAGGGTGGGCAAAGCTACTCTAGTGAGGTGTTAAGATACTACATCATGTAGCGTCTCAAAACACGTTACCTTCTGTAATCCAGAAGAAGTGGGAAAAGAAAAAACATTAAAAAAAGGTTATTAAAAAACAAATCCCTCCTTTCTAGAAACTAAAGACCTGCAATGACATTTCTGTATTCTCCTTGATGAACAATACCTTTTTGCCAGCACCAACATTGGCTTTTGCAGTCCCCCTGACTTTCTTCATTCTGTTCTTGCGTTCCTTTCGCTGTTTTCTTGATGTCTTTTTCTTCTCATACAGGCCATGCTAAAGGAAAAAGGAGTACCTTTTAAGTGACTTGCAAACATCAACTCAGCATTAACTAATCTGGGAGGGACCATAACCAAGTCAGGTAGCTCAAGAAATGCAGCTTCCCAAATCACAATTGTTTCAAGTACATTTAACAATACTTGTCTTTACTAAAACAAGACAGGTAATCCAATTGAGACACAATACGTACAAATCAGTGGCACAGTACTCAGATGTGCTCTCAACACTCCAACCTACTCATCTTCACTCTGCCCATTTTTGCACTTGCCGTTCCTGCTGCCCAGACTGCTCCCAAATCTTCACAGATCTCAGCTTAAAGGTCACCTCCTCAGCAAGGCCTCTCAGACCACCCAACTAAAGAGTGCAGCATCTGTCTACCACATCACCATGATTTCCCTCACAGGTGTTCTACTGGAAGACTTATCTGATGGCAGTGAGGAAGAGTTAGAGAAAAACACAAGTAGTACTTCAAAATAACAACCTGCAGCTTATGATCTAGAATCTAAGGGAGCTTGCTCAGCTCGTTGCTGTAGTTCACTCTAGTGCTTGTCACTCAGGAAATGATCAAACTCAGACTTTTAGAATTAAGGATCTCAACTGGGTGCCAACGCTTCCAAACCCATCCCCTTATTTCCAGCTCCTATCTCCACAAGTACTACATTACTTGTCCTTCTAGACCCAGCTCAAGGTCACCTCCTCAAAAGCTGCAGACCCCATTACTGAAGCCCTGTAATCTATCTGTACATTTATCAAAAAACCTTCTCTCTTAACCACTTTAGTTCCTTAAGTCTGAGGGCTGTCCCTCCCCAATCTGCTTGCTCTTGCTCATTCCACTGCATCCACAACACAATGCTGTTAAAAAACAGTCTTCAGCAGCTGTTGAACAATGAGAACACCTACTCTTGCAAGTCTGTGTTTGGGTTCATTTTTCTTTGCATAATCCAAGGAATCATATATCATGCCAAAGCCGGTTGTCTTGCCACCACCAAAATGGGTTCTGAATCCAAACACAAATATGACGTCTGGTGTGGTCTTGTACATTTTGGCTAGTTTTTCCCGAATTTCTGTCTTAGGTACTGTTGCCTTTCCGGGGTGAAGAACATCAATGACCTAAAAAGAAGTAACAGATTTTAGTGCTTATTATTACAAAATGAGTCTTTTGAAGCGACAAACAATGATGTGCCCTTCCTTACCATCTGTTTCCGCTGAAGCAGTCGGTTAGTCATGAACTTCCTGGTCCGGATAGTTACTGTGTCGTTCTAAAAACACACATAATGCACTAGTTAATGATCCACTCAACCTCTTCTTGAGCCTGCTGAGATTTTTCCGAGATACAGCACTGCCAATGGGTACCCACGAGCCATAAGTGGACAACTCATAAACATGAAGTCACATTTAAGATGCAGTTCTGCAGCTGCAGGCGCCACATTTCAAATGCTGAAGAACCACATGAGCTAGTTGCGGGAACGCTTCCATGAAAAGAAAAACCCACACACTCCCAGTGCCTAACTCCTAAGGCACGTCCAACACGCTCAGTACTAAGAGAACGCACCCCAAAGCTTTCTGGAATCTTCACTTTGCTGTGGGCATCACTTTGGAGCAGGGTTTCTCAATCTCAACGCTACTACTCTGGTCCCACTACTTCTCTGTGGGGACTAACCACTAGAGACCAGTAGCACCCCCAACTGCAGTTTTGATCAAAAATGCCTCCAGATTTTGCACTGTCCCCTTAGGGGCAATTAAAAAAAAAACAAAAACAAAAACACCTTCACGTAAGAACCCTTTCTGTGCAGTAAAACTACTTCGACCCGCACAAACCTCTAGTCTCAACTACGTTTGTAACACCCTCACAAGTTTGACACAAACGCTGCCACCATCTGCAGGTAAACTACCAGTCTTGCACGGCCAATTTTACACCCCACAAGAAAACCTACTCCCTTCTAAATGGCCCAACAGCTTTTACACAAGTAACCACCTAGGAACGTGGCCATTCAGCATGCTTACACTTCGGTAAAAAAGAAATTCTACCCAAAAAGGACACAAAGCAGAGGCCTTCGTGGCAACGACTGGGTGCTAGATTTCAAAACCAACCAAAGTAAGTTGACTTGAACAGTCCTCAACTCTCGAAAAGACTGGAGGGAAGAGGGGACTTGCAGATAAGGTCCAATTAGAAATAGGCGCTGAACCTTCACTGACAGAGCGCACCCCTCATGTACCTAAGGCCAGCTTTCTGGAGGCCTCCCTTCCCAGGGCCTCGGTTTCCGCACAGTACAAGAGGTTCCGTGCGGCTCACGATGTTTTAGCTTACACATGCGAACAGCTTCACTCGCCACGACTCGCTCGCCCGGGCGCCGCCGGCACCCACTTCACCTCTTGGGTTGCCATCACCTCCAAGCCGCCTATCCCAAACTGAGAACGCAGGTGAGATGGGCCTCACCCCACCCCGCCCAATCCACCAGGCTCCACGAAGCCGACAAACGCAGCAGGCGCCCTCGCAGTCCCCAGGCCCTGGACTCTGAAGTCCGACGTGCCCGGGTCCGCGGCACAGCCCGGACTCCCCACCGACGGCTCCGGGACTCTCGGCAACCAGCCTCCGTCAGACACAGCCAAAAAAAGAGCGACGGGACTTCGGGCCGCCGCAGCACAAACGGCAGGACCCGGGGACGAAGGATGGCTCAGATACGCGCCGGATAACTGCACGGGTCTGGGGAAACTCACCATGATGGCGGCCTAGCTTCAAGCAGCCGGGGAGGAAAAGAGAACCACTCTCCGCCGGCCAATCATATCAATGCGCACGGAAGGCCCCCGAGCGCCGCCGGCGAGGGGGCGTGGCCAGGCCCGCGAGGGCGGCCGCACCAATGCCGGATTGAAAGTGCCTAAGGCCCGCCCCCAGGGAGCTCCCGCGGACTAGATTTACGCGAGCACATGTTCAATTTCGGTTCAGTTCGTTGTCCTGAATACCCCGTGCCTAGAATTATGGTAAACCGAATTACAGTTTAGGAGATCCTGTCCACCAGCCTCCTCATTTTATAACGAGGGAAACTGCAGAAACCCGACTCAAAACCTTTGTTATTTCAACTACACAGAACTGACCGTTTTAGGTTATTGCTAAGTATTGCTTTTTTTTTTTTGAGTCTCTGGTAATTTTCTGTATGAAAAATAAAAAATTCTTCCTTTGTGTTTTTCTGAAAATCTTAGTCCTTACCCTCACAAATGAGCTTTTATCAGTGTTTGATCCATAAATTTGTTAGTTGTTTAAAGTGAGGAGGTCGGGCGCCTGGGTGGCTCAGTTGGTTAAGCATCTGCCTTGGGCTCAGGTCATGATCCCAGGGTCCTGGGATCGAGTCCCGCATCGGGCTCCCTGCTCCACGGGAAGCCTGCTTCTCCCTCTCCCACTCCCCCTGCTTGTGTTCCCTCTCTCGCTGTGTCTCTCTCTGTCAAATAAATAAAATCTTTAAAAATAAATAAAAAATAAAGTGACGGGGTCATGCAAAAATAAAGAACATACGTGCATGTTCAAAAAAGAGACATTAGGACCTCTAAAGGTCAGTGTGGCAAAAGAGACAAAGGTGCAGGCTTTGAGGATAGCTTTTCTACATTTTTCAGAGTAACAATACTTAACATTCATTGAGTGACTGCTATGTGCCTGTTCATTCTAATTACTTTCACACTCATTTTGCCATTTGACCTCCCCACTAACTCTAAGAAGTAAGGTACTGATTACTTACCCCCTTTACAAGATGGGTAAACTAAGGCACAATGAGGCTAAATAACATTCTCAAGGTCACACAACTTTAGGTGGTGGTACTCAGAGAGGCACTGTAGTTCCAGAACCTTGCTTCTAACCTCTATATGATAAAAGCCACTCGTCGAATCGTGTTAGTATAGTATTGTATACATTATTCCAAAGGGATTTTAAGTGATTAACTGCTGAAATAAGTAAAGTCTGATTTCCTTTGCTTTTTGTCTGTTACATTTGTGTTTTGCTAATGACGATGCATGGAGTTTGAACAGCATCCCTTCTTAAAACTCAAAGGAGTTGAACCATTTGATTTGGTTCTGTCTAGAGTGTCTCACAAATAGTAAAGAAGTTTCAGGCTCTGTAGCACTAGGTCCTACAGTAGTGTGGTTTCCTTGGTAGTATCATGTGCCGAGATGTCACGCTAGGATCACCTCCCACAGGTTGTCACAGACTGTGGGCAAGCAGTTTATTTCCTCAATACATTAATGATCTTCAATTCTTATTCTCCCCTCATCTTGTTTCCCTTGCTCACCATGACTGACTTTTCGCAGATTTATAGCTTCTGTTTTTGTTATCAATAATATAAGTTTAATTCATTTTTCATTTTTTTTTTTTTAAGATTTTTGCTTATTTATTGAGAGAGAGAGAGCATGAGAGGGAGGAGCGTCAGAGTCTGGAGAAGCAGATCCCCTGCTGAGCAGGGAGCCCTTTGCGGGACTCGATCCTGGGACTCCAGGATCATGACCTGAGCGGAAGGCAGTCGCTTAACCAACTGAGCCACCCAGGCGCCCCCATTTCTTTTTTAAAGTAACTTTGTAAACTGCATGCATGGCCGTGTTTCTGACCTCTTTATTTCCTTTGGCGGTCTTCCAGTTTGTACCTCTGTTCCCTGAGCAGGTTCATTTTAGTCTTCCCCTTTACTTAAAAAAATCAGAGGGTCTTAATTAAGATGGTATTGATGTTGATAATGACGATTTTCCATTTTACGCAGTTTTTGTCCCTCTGATTGCCTAAACGTTCTGAGGCAAGGCATCGCAATCACTCCGCAGGGGTCACACGACCTGGAGAAACGAACCGCTAAAGGGCTTTTGAAATTACAGAACAGGCCCCGGTGCAGCTTCAAAGAGGTGCCGCAAGATGGCAGTGTAGGGAGAAGGCAGGAAAGCGCCCTGTCCGAAGCCCTCTCTTGACTGACAGACGCGCCGGCGAGTAGCGGAAGAGGAAGCGACCACGTGGGGCGCTCTACGGTGGCCGACGGGATGCCGCCGAGGTGTTAGCAACGAGGCGAGAAGCCCCCTCGGGGAGTACGGCGAGCTACGTTTCTCTAGTCTAGCTCCCGGAGTATCGAGGAGGGTACCCCGGCAGCCGTCACCATGGTGAAGGAACAGTTCCGAGAGACGGATGTCGCCAAGAAAATGTAAGGTGGAGAAATGAAGGGCAGGGGGTGCGGCGTCAGGGGTCCCGGGTCTCGAAGAGTCCATTGGAAGGGGAGGGCCAGGAGTCAGCGGAAGGTGTGGGCAAAGATCAGAAGTATCAGGGTAGGTCAAAGAAAATTGGTCAGGCAGAGGGCAGTCCAGCACCTGGGGGACTGCAGGCCGGGGGTGGTCCCTGGCCTTGGGATGTGCCGTGAGCCGTGGCGATGCGCGCACCGTGGAGCTACGCACGAGTCCTCCCGAGGTCATACGATGGCCTCTCCCGGCCAATCTTTTTTGCCACTGCAGCGTGGGGAGCAATCTGGGGCGGGGAATGTGTCTAATTCTGGTTTTGCTGCAGGGCATGTAACACGGAGGCAGTGTTTGCTGACTGAAAGGATAGCGTTTCCAGTTAGAAAGCTGTACCACTGGGCGATGTGTAGCAGTCTCAGAAAGGAGGCTGCTCTTCTGGACCTTCTCCTTCAGAGCTTATTTATCAGGCCGTGGCCTCCCCTTAGAGCTTACACGGGAAAAATGAACCAGTCATTCTTTTAACAGACGCTTAACTGAGGAAGGTGTTGTGTGCTAGGCCCAGGCATAAGCCTTAGGGCTAGGACACGAATAAGACCTTACTGCCTCTTCTAGTTGGAGAAGATAGACAAGTCAGTGTTGACTAGTGCAAGGACAATGAGAAAGAGATTCGAGCAGAAGAATGCAGACCAGACAGCCTTTAAGGAGCATACTGGAGGGAGAAAGGGGTGATGAGAAGAAAGCAGGAGATCTGAAGCTGTGTTCCAGAATTATCTTGGCACCTCTGTGCCAAGGAACCTCTGAAGCGTTTTAAGCTGGGGAGTGTCTTGATAAAAGAGTTCTTTTCTGGAAGGTCTCTTGATTCTTGGGGGACAGAATAAGAGGGAGTCCTTGGATGCCACTGCAGGGGTCCAGGCAGGGGATGATGATGTCCTGTGGTAGTGTCATTGGAGAGATGGATTTCAGAGGGGTTTAGGGTGTAAAATTGACAGGAGTAGTAGGAACGAGAGAAGGGAGAAATGAGATTGACACAGAGAATTTCTTGCTTGGGCAGTTGTTTGGATGGTTGCCATTCATGGGGAACAAGTGTCTTACTTGGAGGAATCCTTGCAGGTGATCTCTCCATATTCACCCCGGCCCCTCCTGCCCACCCCAAACCCCACCCATATTCAGATGTAATCTGTTCTCACAAAGCAGCCCAAGAGAGCCTGTTAAGATGCAAATTAGATTTCTGACTCTTCAGTTTAAAACCTTCCAGCCGCTTTTTATTGCACTAACATGTAAATTCTATACCAATGTTCCCAAGCCCAGCATGACCTGACCCCATACGCCGCAGTGGCTTCATCTTGTACCATTAGCTTTCTGCACTCTATTATACTGACTTGGTTGGTTTGGTTCTTGAATGCCAAGCTTGTGCTGGCTCTGGGACCCTTGCCCTAATGATTCTCTATTTCAAATGCCGCATCTCCATCCCGTCTTAAAGCTGGCACCCTCTTACTCAGAATTCAGTTTCAGTGTCAGTTTTACACAGGGGCTTTCTGACCCCACAACGTAGTTTCCTCAGACTCTCTACCACTTCATCTCATTTTCATTCTCTGTATCTGTTCACTTTTGTGTATGTATTTGCTTACTGTCTGTCTTGCCCACCCTGAACTGTGAGCTCCATGTTGGCAGGGACCTTGTCTGTCTCATCTAATCTGTATCCGCAGCTCCTCAAGATGGTGCCTGGCACACAGTAAGTCCCCAGTTTGCTGGTCAGATGATTGAAGGAGCAGATTTGGGGACGAAAGTGTCGGGTTCTGTTTTAGATGTGTCCAGTTTCAGGTTCCTGTGCAGTTGCGCGGAACAGGTGTCTAGACGGCCTCCCGCGGAGTAGCAGTAGCTGGTCTAAAGATGGGGATTACATGGACGTTAACATATACCTGAGTGACACAATCACTCAGGAGGGATGCCTAGAATGAAAAGAAGGGGTTGAGGGTCGTAACCCTGGGTGAGGAGAGATCAGAATATTTAAGGGATGGAGTAGAAGAAGCAACCACAAAAGAAGGAACAGATGGCACGGGGACACACAGAGAGTATGTGGTGTCCCCAAGGCTGTAAGAGGAAAATATTTCAGGATAAGGGGGAAGGCGGAGTTAACATCCAGCACTGCAGAGCGGTAAGATGAGCACATTCTTACCAGGATTTAGCAAGCAGGTGGGCTCGGTGACCTTGATGAACACCATTCATTTGATAGTAAGAATGGAAATGATTTCAGGGGGATGAAGGAGTGTTTACCAAGGAAAAATGGGAGAGACTTGAATATATTTAATAATGGAGCAGAGCCTGTAAACAGTTGGAAGAGTAAGGTTGGTTATGATGGGTCACTGCAATCACCATTTTTGGTAAGTGGTTTTGACATAATTGTTCCCGTTTGTTGTTGTTGTTATTTTTAATTAAGCAAGCTCTATGCCCAACGTGGGGTTTGAACTCACAACCCCGAAATCAAGAGTCATATGCTCTACTGATGGAGCCAACCAGGTGCCCCAGCTCCCGTTTCTTTTTATTCCAGAAGCCACATCTGTTTTGGAATGAAGTCCCCTGAGGAGATGCGCCAGCAGGCCCACATCCAGGTTGTGAGTAAGAACCTGTACAGCCAGGACAACAACCATGCTCCCTTGCTGTATGGTGTGCTTGACCATAGGATGGTAAGTCCCCACCCCCTCCCAGCTCATGTGGCTTGACATGCTGATGAAACTGATGACTTGCCAGGTTGGAAGAAGCAAGAGCTTCTTTCCATCTCCCTTATGCCTCCTGCACCATCTCAGGGACTCCAGCCTTTGGTCAATGGGATGTGAATACTCTGCACCTTCTCAGGTGATTCTGACTCAGAGTCACCCGGTCCCACTTTCCCGTCCAGTGGTCTCCCATTAATAATTGGGTGTGCTTTTATCCAAAGGGTACAAGTGAGAAGGACCGTCCTTGCGAAACCTGTGGGAAAAACTTGGCTGACTGTCTGGGCCACTACGGCTACATTGACTTGGAGTTGCCATGCTTTCACGTGGGCTACTTCAGAGCAGTTATCGGCATCTTACAGGTAGGCGCAGACGTGTTCGTTTTCAAGGCATAAACTTAGGAATTACTGCTCAGGGACATTGGAGTGAGCTTAGGAATTGGGAGTAGTTGGGGATACATCTAGGGAGAATTTTTACATTACACACGTAATATTGCATCTTGCAGTAAGTTAAACTGCGTAAGGATTCTTTATTCTTTGATTTTTCTTGAGTAGGTGGTAGGTAGACGCTATGAAAAATAACAGTAAATCCAGCAGTACAAAACAGCACAAAGTTAAAAAATCAGTCAGCAAAAATCCTACCAGCCAGCTATGACTACAGCTAGCATTCTGGTGAACATCAGCCACCTCTCTGTGCGTATCTCTGGACATGTCACTCAGTTTCCATGTCCTGGGCAAGAGGTAGGGGTAGGGGTGATTTTTTTTTTTTTTTTTTTTTAGGTAGGGGTGACATTTTTAAAAGGCTTTTTCATCTCTCATCCTTTTATCTGTTTTAATTTTTAAAAGATGATCTGTAAAACCTGCTGCCACATCATGCTGTCCCAGGAGGAGAAGAAGCAGTTTCTGGATTATCTGAAGAGGCCTGGCCTGACCTACCTCCAGAAACGTGGACTGAAGAAGAAAATCTCTGATAAGTGCCGAAAGAAGAACATCTGCCATTACTGTGGCGCTTTTAATGGTGAGCAGGACGCGTAAAAGGCTTAGTAAAGCCCTTTGCATTCACTTTGGTCCATTTAGCTTATTAGTTTCATGCAGTGTTGGGAAGTCAGGTTTTTTTCTTGCAAATGAGGCTTTAGAGCCTAGCAACTGCTGCCCTGTTGGCAAATGCATTTTCAGCGACCTCATTAACCAGACTACAATCTCAGGGCAGCCTGACCCAAGTACCTCATTAGTCCAATCTTGGTAAATAAATTCACTCCTAACAGGTACCGTAAAGAAATGTGGATTACTGAAGATAATTCATGAGAAGTACAAGACCAACAAAAAAGTGGTGGATCCTATCGTATCAAATTTCCTTCAGTCTTTTGAAACAGCCATCGAGCATAACAAAGAAGTAGAACCACTGTTGGGAAGGGCACAGGTGAGCCTGAAAACACATGTCTGCCCTCTGCCTACCTCCCCCTGCATCCCACACACCCATTCTCACCCGCTCCCTCTCTCTGATGAACACCTCTTTCAAGATGAGAAGTCCGATTAAGTTAGATCTCTAGGAATACTTCATGACAAGTGCTTATGTTACACGATGTTTAATGTAGACTGGCCTTATAACTAATGTAGTTTTTTTTAAGATTTTTTTTTTTTAATTTATTTATTTGACAGAGAGATAGCACAGGTAGGTAGAGCGGCAGGCAGAGGGAAAGGGAGAAGCAGGCTCTCTGCTGAGCAGGGAGCCCGATGCGGGGCTCTATCCCAGGACACTGGGATCATGACCTGAGGTGAAGGCAGCCGCTTAACCAACTGAGCCACCCAGGCGCCCCTAACGCACGCATTTTTAATTGTATAGGTAACGTGTTTTATCATAAGAGATTGTGGCTATATAGATCATAAATTGAGAGATGCTGTTTCTCATATGGGTACTGAGATCTAAGAAATTGTAGGTGACTCCCGTTACTTTACTTGGCACAGACTTAACTAGTAGGGTTTTGTGAGGTACCCTGTTCTGCCTTGCTCTGATTTCGATTAGTATTTAATTCCCACAGTACAGTCTAGAATTGGTAGTATACGAGACTAACAAATGAGTTGAATGGTTCCTGAGTACCAAGTTCTATCAGACTTACGGGAGCATCAGGAACTGCAAGACGGTGGGTCTGCTGTCACTGGTCCCACAGTTTAGATGTGTCACAAGCAGTTAGTCTATGAAAAGATAACTGATATCCTAGGGCAGAGTGTTGACCATCATACGAGTGGCAGAGACAGGAAGCTCAGCGGGAAATCGGGAGGAAGATGTCACTTTGGACCTGGTTAGGGAAGACTGAGGAAAGATGTGGTGGGATCTGGGTGAGTCACATTTACAGAGTGAAGGGCAGTGAGCTCAGCATGTCCAGGCGACAGTGTGTAGGCTGTTTCTGAAGCTGAGGCTCTGAAAGACCAGCGAGTGCTAATAAAAGCACCCTGCCTTCAGCAACTGCTGTTAGGGATGGGCACTGTCCAAGCTCTTCACATGGATTGCCCCCTGTGTAATCTTCAGTAGTGCTTGAGACAGCCTTGCCTGAGATGATCCAGAAGACTATAGCCAAGGGAACTAGAGTGTTGGAGACCAGACAATTGAGAGCTTAGTGTAGAGTGCAGCCTGCTCTGGGAATGTGGAGCCAGGGAAGGTGTTGAGCAGGAAAGTTCATGGTGAATAAATGACGAAATCGCGGAAGAGCCTGACTGCTCTCCTAGAGAACCCATTACCAGAGCGAAAAGACAGGCCATGGGCTGGGAGAAAGCAGTCAACATTCGTGTATCTGACAAAGGACTCTCATATCCAGAATATAGGAAACAGTCCTTCAAAATCAGTAAGAAAAATATGATCCTGATTTTAAGCGGTGGGAGCAAAACTTGAATTAGCACTTCACAAAAGGATATATTCATGTGGCTAATAAATAAGTGAAAAATTGCTCAATGTTACTAGTCATCAGGAAAATGCTATTTAAAACTATACACACACACCCCTAGAAAAATTAAAATGTAAAAAAACTGAAAACCATGTGCTGGCAAAGATGTGAAGCGACTGGCACTCCTACGTTGACAGTGGCAGTGTGGAAGGTTATCACCACTCTGAACAATTGTTTGACGATTTCCTATGCTCACCATACTTCCTAGCAGGTTTACTCTTTAGTACATACCCAAGAGAAATGAGTGCCTGTGTCCACAGAAATATTTGTACAAGAATGTTTGTCGCAGCTTTATTAATAAAAGCCACAATTGGAAACAGTCCAGATGATTGTGAACAGGAGAATAAACAAAATTGTCACAGATCCACACGATGGAATACTATCCTGCGTGAAAAGTGAACTCCTGACACACACAGCCTGGCCAAATGTCAGAATCCTGCTGAGAACAAGGAACTCTGTACAGGGGAGGGTACATAGTGTATAATTCCATGTAGATAAGTCCAAGAACAGGCCTGACTGATCTTTGCTGACAGATGTGAGGAGAGCAGTTACCCCTGGGGTGAGGGCTTGGTACTGACTGAAAAGAAGTATCAGGATCCTTTTATGGACAGATGAAAATATTCTATATTTTGATCTGAACACTAGTGTGTGTGGTGTATATGTGTAAAAATGTGTCAGTCTCTTTAGGATTTGTACAATTTAATATATGTAAGTTCTGTCTTGATGGGGGGGGGGCGCGTTACAAGGAAAACAGACCCTGAGCCTAGGTGGCAATAAAGGAGCCAGAGACCAGAGTCACTGGTGCGGTAAGAAGGACAGCAGTTGATGACCAACCACCAGGGAGATGTGTGGGAGAGGGAGCCGTCAGAGGGGATTGAGCATGTGCACAGACCTCTGGAAAATGAAAGTGATCCTGGAAATGGGGAGACGGTGTCAGCGATTGATTCAAGCAGAAGTGTCTTCAAGGCAGTTAGGACGAAGCTACTGCAGAGGAAGTGAGGGTGTGAGCTAAAGAAGGTGACCTTGCCCTTGTACAGCTGTGAGAGAGGCACTTTGCAGGCTCGTGACTGTGCAGAAAGCAGTCAGAAGCCTGGGGAGCAGCCTCAGTCTGTGAGGTTGAGAGGTGTCTGGGCTTTCTTGGGGGCCGCCTTACTTGCCATCCCCCTGCATGCCCTCTGCTGCTCCTGGATCAGCCTCCCTGGCACCACACCACTACTTACCACGGCCAGCTCCCTGCCCGGGACCGGCAGCCACTGTCCCTGCTCCACACACTGTCGACAGTAGCGCAGTACTCCCGTATGGCCTGGGAGGCATCTTGTTTGGGCAGAGTCTCCTGAATGACTCGGATCTACAGGTAACCCCCTCCCGTTTAAGTCACTAGTCTAGAGCGTCCAGCTTGGCGCTCAGGTCATGCCCCAATGCCACCACCACCCTGTGTACCCCACCCCACTCTGCCCAGATTGACACCCTAGAGGTGGTTTAGGGTAGTGAGGAGCTTTGACTTTGGGGTCAGATGGGAGATTAGAGCCCATTTCTGCTGCTTATTTGTTCTGTGACTTTAGACACTTGACCCAACCTGGGCTTGAGTTTCCTCAGCTGTCAACAGGGATTACAGGAGTATCTGCTTTAAGGCTGTTGTAAGGATTAAGAGATGAATTCCAGGTAAAGCGCTTAGCCCAGTGCCTGGTGCAGAGCAAGCGCGTAGAGCATATTACCCAGTTGCTGTACCTAGCACTGCTACTGACATTATCGTGATACTAATGACAGAATGGAGATGCCTGGGTGGCTCAGTCAGTTAAGCGTCTGACTCTGGATTTTGGCTCAGGTCATGATGTCAGGGTTGTGAGATCAAGCCCTGTGTCAGGCTCTACGCTGGGCTTGGAGCCTGCTTAAGATTCTCGCTCTTTCCCTCTCTTAAAAAAAAAAAAGCTTTAATAATGACAGGAGTGCCTGGCTGGCTTAGTCAGAAGAGTGTGGGACTCTTGATCTTGGGGTCATGAGCTCGAGCCCCATGTTGGGTGTAGAGATTACTTAAATAACCTTTAAAAATTAATAAATGAAAACAAACTTCTCTAGTGCAACTGTATGATTTAATTTACAACAAAATTATAAAGAAAATAAGTAATAACAGTCATGGTAAAGACAGGTGAGGCTTCCTCCCCTCTCCATGTGTATGCTGGGACTCTGTCCCTTTGGCTTACTGACTGTGCTCCCTCCCCCTCCTCACCAGACGCCCCCTTGCCTTAGCTTCTTCCCTGCAGCCTCTGCTCTTCCCACCCTTTGATCTCACCCTTTTCTCAACCGCATGTCCATTGTCTGTGCCTCATGTAACACCTGTGTTCCATCTTGTATTTCTGTTGGTTTCTCCTTAAGTGTGCTCTGTAACAAGATCCATTTTTCTGAGGTCCTGTTTGAGGACTTTACAGTGCTTGGAGCAGTGGCAGGGCCTCCAAAGTTGTCAGAGACCATCAACTTATCCTGGTTCTTATACCAGCTGTGAAAGGAGGGAGGGGGCGAAACAGGAATTCACCATTGCCTGATTCCGAATGGCCCTTCCTCAGAGAGGGCCCCTTAGTCACCTAAGTGAACAAAGCATCAGTGAGTCCTTTTTACCTTTTGTGGAGAGGGCTATCGTGCAGACAGGTGGGTGTATTGCCCTGAAGCTCATTAAACTCAGGGTGGTCCACATCCTGACATGCTTACCTACCCGTTTAATTTCCAGGAGTGTGGAACCTCATGTGCCTTTATGGGCAGCATAGCATCCTTGAGTTAGAGGAAACCTTAGAGCAGTGGTTCTTGACCTTTTCTGGGTCACAGCCCTCTTTAGGAATTAAACAAAAACTCTGGACTCTATCTCCAGAAGACTAGTGTATATCCACTCCCTGTTTTAATGCAAATCCAGGAGTTGGTGGACCTGCAGATAAGAGTCTCTCCATAGAGGGGCGCCTGGGTGGCTCAGTCGGTTGGGTGTCCAGCTCCTGATCTCAGCTCAGGTCTCAATCTCAGGGTCTTGAGTTCAAGCCCTGCATTGGGATCCACACTGGGGGTAGAGCCTGCTTTAAAAAAAAAGGGGGGGGGGAAGAATCTTTCCATAGATAGCATCAGTATTGCCTCCCCACCAGGTAGAAATGCCTTCCATAGCGACCCCAGCAGATTGAGTGGCAGGCTAAGCTTCTCTGTGCCACCTAGGGCAGTCCACGCTCCACCAGGGAACCCTGGCTATTTGGATATTGTGCCTTGGACCCAACAGCCCTTCTTTCTGTCTCTCCAGCGGTCCCTGACTTCCATTTCCTAGTACATAACAATAAATCAGGGCTCTCTTCCCCGTGCCCTTTGGGAGGCAAGTGTTATGTCATTCTGGAGTAACGGCTCTGGCCAGGAACTGGTCTCCAGACTCTTGTCAGTCCTCCTGCCCTCCTCCAACAGCCTTCAGTTCTGTGATGTTCTTGTCTAGCACTGACCCTGGTACTGCAAGGGACATCTGGCCTTCATCCTGTTCCTAGAACTCTTAGTTAGATATCCTCCGACTGCCTCAGGTGGCCGTGAGGTGCACGTTACTGGGAGGCAGGGAAGCTGAGGAAGGGAATTCTGCGGGCAGGGACCCGGACTGCAAAACTTCAAGCAGGATTCCTTCTTTCTCCCCAAGTCCACTGCCTTCTCCAGGGCAAGCCCACAGAAATGTCCTCTTGTGACAGTGTCCTAAGGGCAGTGGATTTTCAAACATTTCTTCTTAACTTTGTTTCCCTGTCTCATTAAGTTACGCATAGCAAGTTCTGCTTGTAACACATATTCTTTGTCACACAGTATTTAATCCCAAGAAAATGTAATTTTCAGCAACAAGACACAAGCTGACCATTCTTACCTTTGATCTTTGAGTTTCTCTGATCATGCGTGTAGTTCTTATGAGGAAGTTGTTATAGCATAGCACTTCTATAAAATGAAGTTGATACAAAGGCAATATAGGGCACCTGGGTGGCTCAGTCAGTTAAGTGTCTACCTTCAACTCAGGTTATGATCCCAGGGTCCTGGAAAGGAGCCCCTCTTCTGGCCTCCTGCTCAGTGGGGAGTCTCCTCCCTCTCCCCTCCCGCCGCTCATGCTCTCACTCTCTCTCAAATAAATGAAAAATAAAATCTTAAAAAAAAAAATAGGAAGGCGGGCGCCTGGGTAACTCAGTCGGTTGGGCGTCTGCCTTCGGCTCAGGTCATGATCCTGGAGTCCCTGGATCGAGTCCCTTATCGGGCTCCCTGCTCAGCGGGGAGTCGTCTTCTCCCTCTGCCCCTCACCCTGCTCGTGTTCTCTCTTTCTCTCTCACTCTCTCTGTCTCTCTCTCAAATAAATAAAATCTTCAAAAAAAATACAAAGGCGATGTAAGTTCACTGCAGAAAATTTATTTTTTAATGCTTTTTTTTTTTAGATTTTATTTATTTTTTAAGATTTTATTTATTTATTTGAGAGAGGATGAGATAGAGAGCATGAGAGGGGGGAGGGTCAGAGGGAGAAGCAGACTCCCTGCTGAGCAGGGAGCCCGATGCGGGACTTGATCCTGGGACTCCAGGATCATGACCTGAGCCGAAGGCAGTCGCTTAACCAATTGAGCCACCCAGGCGCCCCAAGATTTTATTTATTTGTTTGACAGAGAGCACACAAGCAGGGGGAGCGGGACGGAGAGGGAGAAGCAGGCTCCCTGCTGAGCAGGGTCAATTTAGGTCAATTTAGCAGGGAGCCTGATGCAGGACTCAATCCCAGGACCCTGGAATCATGACCTGAGCCAAAGGCAGACGCTTAACTGACTGAGCCATCCCGGCGCCCCACTGCAGAAAATTTAAATGTAAACAAAGAAGCAAGAAGATTATAATTCCACTCACCTACAGACAGTACTATTAACAGCTTGCTAAACATCCATTTCCTCTTTTCTGTACAGATGTACATTTTCCCCTGAAATGAGATCATAACATACACACGCTTCTTTCATTTACCAATATTTTATGAACAGCTTTCATGGCAATAGCTACATTTCTGTAGTGTTTTTTTTTTATGGCTTCATGGTTGCTTATGTATGGATATACTATGATTTTATCTAGCCAGCAACCTATCAGGCTATTTCCAACTCTTCACTGTTAACAGCTTTAGGGAACATCCCTGTAGCTGAATCTTTGTGTTGATTTCTAAAGTCATTCCCTTTGGAATAATTAGAAGTGGAATTACTGGCTTAAATAATTGGAATAAAAGGCATGTATGTTTTTAGGGCTCTGCCACCGTAGCATGTTACCAACAGAAATTTCTTTCAGTGCGTATAGTTAACTCTGAGTTAAGTGATGAATGGGGTAGAGAGCATGGAGAAGTAAACTTGCCCAAACTGTGGAAAGTTAACGTGTCTCTCCATTCTTTTTTCCTCCTCTCTATAGGAAAACTTGAATCCCTTAGTAGTTCTGAATTTATTCAAACGAATCCCAGCTGAAGATGTCCCTCTACTTCTAATGAACCCAGAAGCTGGAAAGCCCTCTGATTTGATTCTCACACGACTTTTAGTGCCCCCTTTGTGTATCAGACCCTCCGTCGTGAGCGATTTGAAGTCTGGCACCAATGAAGATGATCTGACGATGAAATTGACAGAAATCATTTTCCTAAATGACGTCATTAAAAAGGTCAGTACAACGTTCTGCGTTGAGCACTGGATGATATACGCAAACAATGAATCATGGAATACTACATGAAAAACTAATGATGTAATGTATGGTGATTAACATAACATAATGAAAAAAAATGAAAAAAAAAAAAGTCAGTACTTCCAAGCACTAGATTTAGGAGCGTTATCTATTGCAAACACTTCTCATCAAGAAAGTCAGGTTGACCCAGGATCATGTTTTCTCATTCTCTGCTCATTTTTAGCATCGGATATCAGGAGCAAAGACCCAGATGATCATGGAAGACTGGGATTTCTTGCAACTACAGTGTGCCCTCTACATTAACAGCGAGCTCTCAGGCATTCCCCTCAACATGGCACCCAAGAAATGGACAAGAGGTTTCGTCCAGCGCCTAAAGGGAAAACAGGGTATGTTTCCAAGAAAATGTGCAGGAGACAGTCTACTGCCTTTGTTACCTTTTTCTGGAGTGTATGTCCAGCTTATCTAATTAGCAATCACAGACTTCCCTAGTTCTCTGTGGTCATACTATTCCAAAGCAGCACACGTTTGTTCCATGGAGACCTATGACATGTTTTTGTTGATTTAGGTCGATTTAGAGGCAATCTCTCAGGAAAGAGAGTGGATTTTTCTGGCAGAACAGTCATCTCACCTGACCCCAATCTCAGGATCGATGAGGTAGCTGTGCCCGTTCATGTGGCCAAAATTCTTACTTTTCCTGAGAAGGTAAGTTCCATTCAGCCACTCAATTCTGTGTTTGTCTTTTATTTTGAGATTCCAAACAATAGACAGTTGGAAAATCCCGGGTAATGCACACAACCCACAGTTTGGTGTGTGTGTTATCTTCCGGTTTCATACATCTACCACCGCGTATAACATCTGCCACCGTGCAAGCACAGATGTGTCTGGCTGTGTGTGTATACGCTCAGAGATACGTTAGACATAAGCTGCTGCAACTGGTTTTTCCAAGTAGTATGGTCTTTGACCTCTTAGTTCCATCTTACCTCTTTTTTTTTTTTTTAAAGGTTGTATTTATTTATTTGAGAGGGAGAGGGAGCACAACAGGGGGAGCAGCAGGCAGAGGGAGAAGCAGGCTCCCGGCTGAGCAGGGAGCCCAATGCAGGACTCGATCCCAGGACCCTGGGATCATGACCTGAGCCAAAGTCAAATGCTTAACGACTGAGCCACCCAGGCGCCCCTACCTCATATTTTTAAAGTAACTAAATGATAAGCACCACACCCAGTTAATTTCCATGGGATGGATTATTATTTTTAAGACTTTATAATCACTGAGTCAAATACTTTGAATATATATATATTTTTTAAAGATTTCATTTATTTATTTGACTGAGAGAGACACAGCGAGAGAGGGAACAGAAGCAGGGGGAGTGGAAGAGGGAGAAGCAGGCCTCCCGCTGAGCAGGGAGCCCAATGCAGGGCCCGATCTCAGAATCCCAGGATCATGACCCAAGCCGAAGGCAGACGCCCAACAACTGAGCCACCCAGGCGCCCCTGCTTTGAATATTTTGAGGCTATTGATGCATAGTCAGAAAGGCTGCACCACTTTGCACTTAACTCACACTCATCATGAGTATAAAATGGAATATATAGTAACTGAGGTATAGAAAACTGTAAGTCCTGATAATAGGAGGATATGGGCTTTGGCTTTGCTTTTAAGATTCATAATTAGATCGTGGAAGCTTTTGGTAAAGCTTGTGTAAAGTAGCCTTAGATATTTTATGTATCTGATTCAGTTTCCTTCTCTGAGATGGGGTTCCACAAGACTGTTGTCTGAGAGGTTGCAGGACATGACAGTGCAGAGCACAGCCTAGTGGTGCTGGAGTCACAGTTTTTAAACCTCAGGAGCCCATGGTAAATCATTGCTAGTGAGGTTGCCAACTGTTCTTAGGATCACAGGATGTGGCAGAAGGTCCCTACAGCTCAGTCCAGCCCACTCATTTCACTAATAGGGAAACCAAAGGCCAGTAAAGGACTTGGCCATTTCACCCTGCCAGTGGTGAGTTCAGATTGGAACCTGGGCTCCTGTGCCAGTCCGCTGTTGTCATTAAACTCAAGACCCAAGGCAGCAGGATGCTGCCTTTCTTTCTCCTGGAATCACCCAAGGAAAGTAAAGATTGAGACACAACTCAGCGGACAGAAACCTGACGGTAATCCTTGTGTCTTTTATTGTGGTTGTGCAGGTGAACAAAGCAAACATCAATTTTTTGAGGAAACTGGTTCGAAATGGCCCTGAAGTTCACCCAGGAGCCAATTTCATTCAGCAGAGACACACACAGATGAAAAGGTAATGCTGGCCCAATCTAGCCATATGTAACAACGTTCTCACACCCAAGGTCGCCATACTCAGCCACAGAATACAGTCCAAAATACAACATTTGTGACATTTTAGCATGTGAAAAATACTGTTTAAATTTTAGTGAGCACGGGTTCATCATTTGCTGTGTTTGTGCATTGAATATACACAAAATGTCCATTTGTTCTCTAGCATATATTGTTGGTCTGGGTAGACAGAACATATGGAGTTAGGAAAGCCAGTCATTTTCTGTGCACACGGGCTCTGTGGGGTTACTTACTGTATTTACAGCCTTGTTTTGCCCACTCAGGCTTTCCACTAATCACTGGTGCCTTTTGATCTCCTGGGATAAACGTAAGATAAAAACATATTAGCAGGGTGCTGTGGGAGAAGCCGACTTATTCCTGCATTTCTGTGATTCTAAGACATAACTTTTTTCATATTTTAACATTTATGAAATGAAGATATACTGACAGTGTGTCATAGTTTAACTGACGGGCTTGTGAAGGCACCTTCGATTCAGGGCAATGTGATCATTTTTGAGACTGATTCCTGATGTGAAGAGGGAGCAACTTGGTGAGGAGGCTTTACTCTCATAGATCACGTTTCTTACCATACACTTAGGTTTTTGAAGTACGGAAATAGGGAAAAGATGGCCCAGGAGCTCAAGTACGGGGACATCGTGGAGAGACACCTCATAGATGGAGATGTGGTGCTGTTCAACCGGCAGCCGTCGCTGCACAAACTGAGCATTATGGCGCATCTGGTGAGCGTGACATTTCTGTTTTTAGCTTCTGTTGGGTCGGAATTGGCTGGGTGTGCGATGCAAAATTCCGGACCCCTAAAATTCGATTGCCAGTAATCTCAAATTTTTGTGACTTCTGATTTTTCTCTACTCTCACTTTTTAGTTTGAGTGAAACTTTTACGTTTCAGGCTTCCCTTCAGTATTTTTCGTATTGATAAAATCCACACACAACAGTGAAACAGAAAGGAACTAATTGAAAACTAGCGTGAAAGTGACTAGCACATGATTCCACTTGCAAACAAAATATATACATATATGTGTGTGCGCAGACTTACGTAAAATAGATATGGCAGAAAGGAGATTTCAGGTTTCACTTAGCATATTAACTATGGAACTAAAATGCTTAGGAGATTTTTCGTCGCAATGATCCTCCAACGAAGACCTTCAAGCATATTTTCTTCGGTGATTTAGTTTTGCAACAGCAGCAGTTCCTTTTTCTGGAGATTTAAAATGGAAATTAGATGCAACTTTAATTCGCTCAATATTCATAAATTCTCCTTCTCCAAAGCCTTTAAATCCATGAGCATTTGCAAACAGTGTTTAAACAGGCTCTTCGGGTAGTGTCTTTCTAGATTTAGTTTTTCACTTCACGAACGTGTTTCCTCAATCTTTTTACTTAAGTCTGGAAATATCAAAGAAACAGTTTATGATTATGGGGGTTATGATTATGGGGATCTAGGGAGAGGACAAAAGCCTTCCTTTCCCAGAAACTTTTTCTTGGCTTTGGGGCATTCTCAAAATAAAAATGTTTTTGTTTGAAAAATTTCAAATATATACAAAAGTGGAAAGAATCCTATGAAGAACTCCTATATTCTCATTCTGTTTTTAATAATTTTCAAGATTTTGCCACTCCTGTTTTCTCTCCCTTTTTCCTTTGATGGCCCCAGATGCCATGTCTTCTCTCCATGTGTATTCAGTTTACTTCTGTAAGACACGCATAACCACAGTGCCATACCACACTACACAAAATGAACACTCACTCCTTGGTATTGTCCGGCACCCAGTCCATGCTCACATTTCCCCAAGCATCTCAACAATCTTTTCACAGCTAGTTTGTCCAAATCTGGATGTCAAGTCTGCACGTGACATTTGGTTGATAACATGTCTTCAGTTTCTCTTGATCTAGAACAACTGCCCCCCCTTTTTCTTTTTTTTTTTTTTTTTTATTTTAGTTATTTATTTGACAGAGAGAGAGTGAGAGGGAAAACAAGCAGGGGGAGTGGGAGAGGGAGAAGCAGGCTTCCCGCGGAGCAGAGAGCCTGATGCGGGGCTCGATCCCAGGACCCTGGGATCATGACCTGAGCGGAAGGCAGACGCTTAACGATTGAGCCTCCCAGGCACCCCCCCCTTTTAATTTCACTGTTGCTGAAAAAGCCAGGTCATTTGTCCTGAAGAAATGTCCCGTGTTCTCTTTATGTATACGCATGGCATTAAGAGTTTCTTCATTCTTCCTTTTATTCCTATAAACTGGACAGTAGCTCTCAAGGCAGGGTCAGATTCATGTTCAACTTCTGGCAAGAGTAACTCCTAGGTGGTGCTGGCTACTTCCTCTTACCTTATTTCAGAAGGCATGTGTTGTCTGGCTGCCCCACTCTTAGTTATGCTGAGAAGGTTAGGGCATCAGATACTTGAGCCTGGCGCCTCCCTTGAAAGTTTTCTTATCAACCCTTTTTCTAAAGGTTTCCTCCAATTATGATTATTGCCAACATTATTTCATGGGGGCTACAAAATGGAGATTTTCTAATCTGTCATTCCTTTCACATTTCATACCCACCATTTGTATAATGAAGAATTTTGTCTTACTAACTAGGGTTATTTATTACCCAAAAATATAATTCCTGAAGGAAAGGCAGCATATAAATGCCTGATTCTTTTTCCTTTTTTATCAGTTTGGGGAGGAGAAAGTTGGCATTCAATTTCTTCCAACTACGTTGGTTTGGGTTTTGTGTGTGGTCTTGCTTTCCCCTTTTTTCAGTGTCATTATAAACTCATGGGTTTTTATTTAGTCAGTGTGTTTTAATCAGTTTCTGCCATGAATCTGTTTGATATCAAACTATGACATCATTGGCCAGGGGAGCCCTTTCTTGTGGCTCTTAGGTTGGTATTTGCCTTGTGTTAAACTCACTGTATTGTTTTGATCTCATAAAGCTACTTGAATAAGTCCACAAGTGACATATTATCACTTGACAGAACATACTAGAAATTTATTTTCTTAAAGTATCCAGTTCTCCAGGAAACCATTTATTAATGTTTTGAAACCATGAGGTTTTTGGGTAAATGACTAAGTCCCTCTCCTATTTTGTTTTGTATGTGTCTGTGTTTGTGTGTGTGTGTGTGTGTATGTATTCCACAGGCCAAGGTCAAGCCGCACCGGACCTTCAGATTTAACGAGTGTGTCTGTACGCCCTACAACGCAGATTTCGATGGCGATGAGATGAATCTTCATCTTCCTCAAACGGAGGAAGCTAAAGCAGAGGCCCTTGTTCTGATGGGGGTATGTAGGGTGGCAGCCCCACCGCTCCCCGAACAGCCTGAAAGGAGGGGAAGGGCAGCGGGTCCTGTTTGAAAGCACCTTATAGTATGTAAGGGAGTGTCTGTGACAGGTGGGGAGTTGAGGGGAGTATCTTCTGGCCTATAACGTGCATCTCTAAGGGAAAGTACCTATTCGAGCACCAGCTATGAAAAGATAAGACAGGTGTGTAGCCCTAGATCCTTTAGTTTACATTTTACTGTTAGGCTTTATCACATATCAGTCCCTCTATTCTTCCTTCTATCTATCCATAATCCATCTTATATCTGGCAGCATTTAACAGTAAGTGGCAGACATTTAGTATACTCCCTAAATAACTGAGTCTGCATACAGTTAGATTTAAATGGTTTATTTTTTTTCTTTTCATTTTTAAGGTGAAGTGTACCATTCTATTTATGCATTGGCAAGTGCATAGAGCTGTGTATATCAAACTCTTGTCAAGACAGAGAGCATTACTATAACCCCCCAAAATTTCCTCTTGTGCCTTTCCATTATAACTCACCTGCCAGAGGCAATACTATCCTGATTTTTTCCCCACTGTGTATCTGGTGTCTTTTCTTTCTTTCTTTTTTTTTTTTTTATTTATTTGACCAAGAGAGACACAGCAAGAGAGGGAACACAAGCGGGGGAGTGGGAGAAGCAGGCCTCCCGCTGAACAGGGAGCCCGACACAGGGCTCGATCCCAGGACCCTGGGATCATGACCCGAGCCGAAGGCAGATGCTTAACGACTGAGCCACCCAGACACCCCTGGTGTCTTTTCTAAAACTCCATGTAAGTGGAATCATACATTTACACTTTTTTTGTGTACCTCTTCTGTCACTCAGCATGCTTTTAAAAATCATCTGTAGTTGTACATTTGTTGCAGTGTGTTGTTTTTTATCGCTGAATAGTATTATATGAATAAGCCATGTTTAAAAAATAAAAAAGATAAGGGTATAGCAATGTCTTGACTGTTGGGGGTAATGGGAAAAGCATAAGACGTTCTGCATAAGAGGATTTTTTGGTAGTTGAAGATATCTTTAAGTACTAATACATTTTATTGAACATTCTGAACAAAAATCTTCCAACAGTATATTACGTGCTCGTTTGTTGTCTAAAGGACACACTAAACAAAATCATTCTGTAGAGGTTATGTTTTCCTTATTCCCAGTACTCTGGTTTTCTGTATTATCATGGGCTGTTTTGTCTGTGGCTATCAGTGCTCCTACCTCCAAAACACTTCTCAACGTTTCTGATTCGGTGCTTTTTTTAATCTGTTTTAATTTACAGTGTTAGTATGATTCTAAAGTGAAGGCAGTTAAGTTCCGCAAGCATATCTATTAAACTACAGGAGGATTTGGTGGGGACAGGAAGGAGGGGCTGCATTCTTGGCCTGCCTGGGTTCTTCATGCCTGAAGTTGATATAGTTTTTCTGGTAAAATGAAGTATTTAATGTGGTGCAGATTTTGTGTACACACTTAACTACTAAGAAATTCATGTGGCTAAAATACACTGTGGTCTTCAATTTTTTAAAACATTGATTCTTGAGCACCTGAGTGGCTCAGTTGGTTAAGCTACTGCCTTCGGCTCAGGTCATGATCCTGGAGTCCCAGGATCGAATCCCACATCAGGCTCCCTGCTCAGCAGGGAGTCTGCTTCTCCCTCTGACCCTCCCGCCTCTCATGTGCTCTCTCTCTCTCATTCTCTCTCTCAAATAAATAAAATCTTCAAAATAAATAAATAAATAAATAAATAAACAAACATTGATTCTTATTTATTCAAATGTTCTAGCATAATGGAGTTATTTAAATAAGAATTTTACATATCACAACTTCTCTGTTTTCTTTATTTCCACCTCTTTTTATCTGTTTGTTCCTTATCCTTGAATTTAGATACTTGTTGTGGTCATGGTTTGTGATAGCCTCTGTATTCCTTTTTACTACTTAATGTATTATAAGGGCGCCTGGGTGGCTCAGTTGGTTAAGTGTCGGACTCTTGGTTTTAGCTCAGGTCATGATCTCAGGATTGTGAGATCAAGCCCCTCATGGAGCCTGCTTAAGATTCTCTCTTTCTCCTTCTTCCCTCAGCCCCTCCCCCTTTTAAAAAATTAATAAATATAAACTTAAAAATAAATGCCCCCATTTGTTGTTAAGTCTTCATAATTATTGAGTATAATGGCTTTACAGAATTTCACCAGGTAAACACACCAAGGTTCATCTACCTTCTGTTGAGAATTGAGGGTGTTTTCCCTGTTTTGCTCTGAGGATGAATCCTTCAGTGGCCATCTTGGTGTATTTGGAGTCTTTCTTCTTGTGAATTATTTCTTCAGACTCCTCAGCCTTTTAAAATGATTGGTTGATGCTTATTGAGCACCTACTGTGTGCCAAGTACTCTTCTAGGAACACAACACAGAATAAGAAAGTCAAAGTTCTTGTTCTCATCCCTATTCAAACAGAGAGAAGTGAAGAATAAACAATTATAAAATAGGTCAGGTGGTGATAAGTGCTGAGAAGAAAAGAACAAAACACAGCAAGGAGGAAAGAAAATGAGAGGTGTTCTGTTCCATAGAGGATGGTCAGGGAAGGCCATTGAAATGATAACACTTGAGCCAGCTTCTGAAAGAAGTGGGAGAATGAGCAGCATGACTGTGTGCATAAGAGCAATCCAAGCAGAGGAACAACAGGTG
This sequence comes from Mirounga leonina, assembly GCF_011800145.1. Taxonomy (NCBI): domain Eukaryota; kingdom Metazoa; phylum Chordata; class Mammalia; order Carnivora; family Phocidae; genus Mirounga; species Mirounga leonina. Next base: position 5,876,413 of record NW_023270265.1, on the reverse strand, counting down.
CAAAGACCCTGTGGTATGATCCGACCTGGCATGACAAGAGGCAGCCTGTTTCCTCCTAAGTGTCAGTATTTGTAGCAGTTGCGATGAGTGCCGTGTTAGGTGTTGGTGGACAGCGAGAGAGATGATGCAGGGGGGATGGCCACGAATGAGTTCTATGCTCCCGCGGTCAGATGGTGTAGTGATCATTCCTTCTGACCTTGCACTCTCCTTGCTAGTAAGCGCTCCAGAGGACATATGCAGAGTTGCAAAATTACTTGTAATAATAAAACGTTAGAAACACAGAGTTGCAAAATTACTTGTAATAATAAAACGTTAGAAACAATGTCCACCAATAAAAAGTTGGTAGGATTAAATTATGTCACATTCATACCACGAAATCCTGTGTAGCCCTTAAAAATGATGATATAGTTTGTATAGCTGTTGGTTAAAAGCTACTTACGATTTATTTTTTATTTTAAAAATGTATTAAATGTAAAATCATGTATGACATGATCGTATTTTGCTTGGTAAAGAGATGCTTCTATGTTTGTAAAAGCATTTCTAGACAGAGGTTGGAAGGGTTATATACCAAAATCTTATAATAGCAGTTCTTTGGTTTGGCAGTTCATACAGAGATTTTTTTTTTGGATTTTTGATTTTTTTCACCTTTTTTCATGTTTATATTTTTAGATTTTTTTTTCTATAAAGAACATACTGATTTTTGTAATAAAAAGTAATGTTTAGATGTTGCCAGTGATATCAGCTGTGTATCTGGTTTCTGGTGATAACGGCCTGTCACCAACCAGTTGGACTTTAGCATTGACTTTGGTACTGAAGATCCATTTTGTTGTATCATATTTCCTTGGTTAAAAATGACAACAATAGGGCACCTGGGTGGCTCAGTTGGTTAAGCGACTGCCTTCGGCTCAGGTCATGATCCTGGAGTCCCGGGATCGAGTCCCGCATCGGGCTACCTGCTTGGCAGGGATTCTGCTTCTCCCCCTGACCCTCCTCCCTCTCATGGTCTCTGTCTCTCATTCTCTCTCAAATAAATAAATAAAATCTTAAAAAAAAAAAATGACAACAATAAAACACAGGCTCCAAGGATATTGGGATGGAAGAATCTTTAGTTACTATCGGGACAAATCCCCTCAATTTTATGTAAGAAAATTATCATCTACTGTATTGACTCAGCAGTTGTGACTCAGTGGAGTGGGTATGGCTCTAGCCTGAATATAGTCCCAAATTACCCAGGAGACTTGCAAAATATGCAGATCCCAGCTTCATGTGCTCAGCCCCCAGACCACCTCCCTGTCCTGCCTCAGAGAGATTCTCGAAAGCAGGCATGAACAACTGTCTTCCAGCCCTAGCTGGAGGATCACCGTTCCGTGCAGCGTTAACAAGAAGGCAGAAGCAGGTCTCTCCCTTGAAGGGCCTTTTACTCCAGGTGAGGTTGCCCAGACAACCCGCAAGTAACACAAGCATCTCCACATCAAGATTTGAGCAAATTTATCTGTCAGTTACATCTCAACAACAGCAAAAATTGAACAAATGCATTCTGATGCATAGAATCTTCTTTAAACTTGTTAATTATGCCCTGAACAACTAGCACCCCTTTTTGTTCAGTGTAGGCATTCGTTAAATTTTAATTAAATCCTGTTGTTAATTATTGTTAGAACCCAGTGTCTTGACCAAGAGAAGTTCAGCAGTTCTGCCATCATTGTGGAGAGGTATGGAATTGGTTGTCCTCAAAGGTAACAGTGCTGCCATCATTCATAGAAGTGAATTTTCTTTGAAGAAGTGCATTTATTAATAACCGTGAAGTCTTACACATATGGAGTTCTTGTAGGAATCCAAAACAACTTCACTCAGTATTGATTTTAGTGTTGGTAGGAACGTCTGAGGCCCATTTCTTGCAGGTAAAGGAAAGAGGAGCTGGTGACAAAGCTGGAATCAGGACCCCTGTCTTCCATTTCTCAGCCTCTTTTTTCCGCTCACCAGCTATTCTGTATTTATTTGCAGCAGTTCGGAGTCTTTAGGGTGCAGTTCCTGGCCTGCATCATGCAATCCAAAGAACGTATGGATGGAATGGCTAATGTATTGTTTGTTTTTCCTTCAGACTAAAGCAAATCTGGTAACACCAAGGAATGGAGAACCACTAATTGCTGCTATTCAGGATTTTCTGACAGGTGTGTGTGTGAAGTCACTTGAAGGGAGACTGGAACACCAGGATTCTCTTTCACAGTGAATCATGTCACAACTTAGAGAGCTGTGTAATTTCCTGTGTTTAATTCTGTTGTTCGTTTACTAAGTGTTGACTGTGAACCGACTTGAGAGATTTTGTGTTGGTTGGTTATGCTTGGAATCAGTAAGCATTCGTTGAGCTCCTAAGGTGCCCTAGACATTTTTCTAAGCACTGGAGATACCGCAGTGACTCAGACAAAGTCCCTCTCCTTGTGGAGCTTCGATTCTGGTGGGAGGAGAGAGCCAGCAAGTAGCTCTATGTTTTAATTCACTCTTTTGGTAATAGCCCAGATTCATTTTAAAATCAAAACCTTGTGATTTTTCTCACAGTTTCATTCCGTTTCTTTGTGTTGTGTTATTGCCAACATTCGTAGGTGCCTATCTCCTCACCCTGAAGGACACTTTCTTTGACCGCGCCAAGGCTTGCCAAATCATTGCTTCAATATTGGTTGGCAAGGATGAGAAAATTAAAGTTCACCTTCCACCCCCGACGATACTAAAGGTTTGTGCGGATGCTTGGGGTGCTGGTGGCAGGTTAGGCTGCGAGCACTCTGCAGTCGAGACCAGGCTCAGCCAACTGATGCTGTGGCTTCCTTCTGCAGCCTGTCACCCTATGGACGGGAAAGCAGATCTTCAGTGTCATCCTCAGACCAAGCGATGACAACCCAGTGAGGGCCAACCTCCGAACCAAGGGCAAGCAGTACTGCGGCAAAGGAGAAGATCTCTGTGTCAATGATTCCTGTGAGTGAAGGCAGCAGGCTGGGAGGGGGCGGAAAGCAGGTGACCAGTGATTGCCTTCCCGGAGCAGGCAAATCCGAGGTTGCTCTTAGGCGGGAAGTTTATTTGGGGAAATGTAGTTGGTGTTTCTCCTCTCAGATGTGACTCCCCATTTCTCTAAAAAGTAGAGATCATGGAGGTATGTGATCCAGTGATTAGAATGTTCTTCTCCAGAGCTCCAGATGTGTTTTAGGTGACTAGTTTCTATAAATTCATGCAATTTCTTTTATTCTGCCCCTACCCTTTTTTTTTTTTTTTTGCCATCAGCAAGGGTCTCATTTTTTAAGGCATATAATTTATCATTTTACTTCCAAAAATGTGTTCATTGTCTAAAAGTATAGTTAGTAGGACTGTTTTTTTACTGCCTCCTGGTCAGTGAGTTTTTTATGACATGAAGATCAGGTATAACCATGAGAGGATTTAAATGTTAAACCATCCGAGTCATCCAGACTAGTTCAACCCAAAGTATGGTCCACGGACCAATGCCATTCAGCCAGCGTTTGGTTTGTTGAGCGAGCTCCTTTGCTTCCCCTCAGACTGCTAACGAGCAGTTCCCCAGCAGACTACTGTGAATGGCACTGACTTTGAATGGGCTTTGTTAGCCAGGCCTTGTGACAAGAAATAGTTCTCCAGGACTCTGCACTGAAGAACTGGACTGCAGAGTCTCTGAGGGTCAAGACTTCCACTGTTTTGCCACGAAGAGTAAATGTTTCGAAGGGCACCAATTTTTCTCAGGTTTATAACCATTACTTTGAAAATATACTCTCTGGTCTTTTAGGTGTTTTGGCTTCTTGTTTTAGATTGTGTTTTGTTTTTACCTAGATGTGAATTTCATTTTGTGGTATAGCCTCTTCCAGGTGCCATTAATTTTCATTCTCTTGTGTGAATAACAATGTGCTTTATAGTTTATAGAGTACTTTGTTGCACATGATTTCATCAGATGCTCAAATTATCCCTGTGACAGAAAGATGACAATTGGTCAACACTGTCATTCTCAGTTCACAGTTGAAAATGAGGGTCAGGTGGTACATTTAAGAGTTAGGATTGTAAAGTAACTAACTGGGCTTTTCATGCTTTTCAAAAGTCCCTAGATTTCTCTTCTTTCTCCTCAGACTTTTTTGTTTAAGATTTTATTTATTTGACACGGAGAGAGACACAGCGAGAGAGGGAACACTGCTCAGGGGGAATGGGAGAGGGAGAAGAAGACTCCCGGCCGAGCAAGGAGCCCGATGTAGGGCTCAATCCCAGGACCCGGGGATCACGACCTGAGCCGAAGGCAGACACTTAACAACTCAGCCACCCAGGCACCCCTCTCCTCAGACGTTTTTAGAGAATTTTTATTTGCTCTGCTTTAATTTTCAATATGGGAAGGTATTTTCTCAACTGCGTCATGTTCATTTTGGAACGAGGCTAAGTAGTAATTGTTTAAGTGCACGGTCATCGTTATCCTTGCAGACGTTACTATCCAGAACAGTGAGTTGATGAGTGGCAGTATGGACAAGGGAACTCTGGGGTCCGGATCCAAGAACAACATATTCTACATTTTGCTGCGAGACTGGGGGCAGAACGAAGCGGCCGATGCGATGTCACGGCTTGCCAGGCTGGCTCCTGTCTACCTCTGTGAGTATCTCAGTATCCTCGTTTTATTGCAGTACTTGCTGAGGTTTAGGGGCTCTGTTCTGCTTCCTTCTTTTACCTTTAACTCCCCCGACCCCCACACAGCACACACATACCTGTGCACAGGAAAGGAGACTTACTCCCGGCTGAATCATTTGTGCCTTCACTTCATGAAATTAGCTCAGTACTGACCGGTTTGGTTCAGATTTGAATTTGCTCTTGAGTTCTTATCTCACGTGCGCAGCAGCTCCCTGTTGCCCCTCAGACAGGGTCATTAGACCAAGGGCCCTTCACAGGTTCCTTCCAGATGCCTGCGCTCTGACCACAGCCCCCTGGGCCCTCGTGACTGGATTCTGCCAGGCCCTCATCTTCCCCTTCTCTCCTTGCACTATTCTGTTTCCTTTGTTTGCTCAGGCTTTGAGCAGGCCCTGGTCCAGATTTTTACATGCCCCAAAGCATTCTTATTCAGCTCCTACACTTGATCGATTCTCTGGCTGGGTATAGAACTCTGGATTGAATTCTGTCTTTCCTTGGAATTTTGAAGGTTCTGCTCTCCTCTAGCCCTCGGAGATGTTGTTAAAGTGGATTTCTATTCCTATTTTCACATTGTTGTATCTGTCTTTTCATTCCGGATTGAGAATTCTCTGTTTTTGGTGTTCTGGAAATTCACAGTGGTACACCCTTAGAATGGGTCTCTTCATTGTGCTGGGCGCTCTGTGAGCTCTCTTCATCTGCCACCATGTGTCCTTCAGTTGTGGAAATTTTCTTGTGTTTCGTTTGGTTTGGTTTTTGGGTTTTTGTTGTTGGTATTGGTAATTTCTCACCTTAATTATCTCTGTTCTTTCTTTTTGGAATTCCTATTCATTGTGTAAGTAGAGCTTCTAGATCAGCTCTCTGATTTCCTTATTTTCTTTTCCCTGTTGTCCATCTCCTTATTTCTGGATTCCTTTTATCCTTTTTTTTTTTTTTTTTTTAAGATTTGTTCATTTGAGATAGAGAGCTAGAGAGAGTGCACACACATGAGTAGGAGGAGGGGCAAATGGAGAGGGAGAAGCAGACTCCCTGCTGAGCAGGGAGCCCAAGGTGGGGCTTGATCCCAGGACCCTGGGATCATAACCTGAGCTGAAGGCAAACGCTTAACCATCTGAGCCACCCAGACGCCCCTCCTTTTATCTTTTAAAGTGATTTGTTTTATTGATTTTTTTTTTTAATTTTAACTATCATTTATTTAGCTTCCAACCATATTTTCCATTGTTCTTATTTGTAGGTGTAGTTTTTTGCTTTTCGGGAGTTTTTTTGGGTTTTTTTTGTTTTGTTTTTTTTTTAAGGCTTCCTGTTCTTGATCTCCAGATACATCTTCTCTGTCAGACACAATATTTTTCATAGTTTTATTTGCTCCCTGAATTTTCTCCTTACTTTCATTTTTCTGTGCATTTGTTGTTTTCATTCTTTCATGTTGAAGACTTTCCTCAAATATCTGGTGGTCCCTGGCTATCCATTCAAACTTTTAGGAGTGAGACACCAAACACTGATTAGAAATGGAGCCTGTTGGTTGATGGGCTTGTCCCTTGATTGAGCTGCAAGCCAACATTTTTATTGAGGAACTGCCAAATATTCCTATCAGTAATGCTTTTCTCTAGGGAGGCTTGGTTTCTCCAGGGACCTATGTTCCAGTCTCAGTCTCCCCCCACAGTGGTTGAGACCTGCTTGCCAGGATTCTGGGAGCTGGACAGGGAAAGGGACCAAGGGACCACAGCCATGGAATATACTTTCCCTCATGACCTGCTTTCCAGTCGTTCCCATCTTTTTGCACCTAGTATCCCCTGTCCAGAGCTCTCTAATTCCATTAGTAAACTCCCATCTCCCACAGAAAAATACTGATACTCCACCAGGTTTCCTTATTTCCAACACATAACATTATCTGCAGCATCTGCAGAAGCTGATGGTATAGTTTCTGAGCCTTTCCAGACTCGTGGGTCCTCATTTCCACAGCCACTCTTAGGTATCCCTTCCCCACACTACTAAACCAGGTGCCTCTTGTTCACCCATTTCTACATACGTTAGGGTTAGGTAATTGGTGGGGCATAGTTCCCTCAATGGTGGGGTTTTTTTATGCTTTGGAATGATTTCTGAAGAAGCAAGAGGGTGTGGGCAGAAAGATCTCTAAGATGGTATCTTAGAACAAGAAGTCAGATGACTCACTTTCTATTGCTGGCTTTCTCCGGCTGCTTTTTAGTGCTTAATATCAGTCTGCTTTATATTATAATTAGTTGGGGACATTACTTGCTCCCCACTGGGTTGTAAGGTCTCTGACAGGATTCAGTGAGTCTTGGTCATTTCTATATAATTTACTAGGAACTCCCGTGGTACATTATTATTTAATTGGATCATGACATGTTTTCTGAAGGTGTAAACTTGTTTCCATGTAGTAGGCTGATGAACATTCATGGCCCTCTCTGCTCTACCTGCCAACTATTCTGCAGCAAACCGTGGATTCTCCATTGGGATTGGTGACGTCACACCTGGTCAAGGACTGCTGAAGGCCAAGTATGAGTTGCTGAACGCTGGCTATAAAAAATGTGACGAGTACATCGAAGCCCTGAACACAGGCAAGCTGCAGCAACAGCCTGGCTGCACCGCTGAGGAGACTCTGGAGGTGCGTCTGGCTCTTCGGGTGGGTTAGCCACTTGGTCCGCGTGGGCTTGTGCTGCGAGCCGGAAGAGAAGGTAGCAGAGGGGAGGGGGAAGTCGACACCGTGGCTTTAGCCCCAGGTCAGCTCTGTGCTGCTTGGGTGTGTGCTCGTTCATTTAATGAGGGGCCTTCAGTCAGATCCATTACATTCCTAGCAGCTTTCATGTTCCTAGGTAGTACAAACATGGCTGTCCGCTCACTCGACCACATGGGGCTGCTCTTGTTCCAGCATTACACTTAGGCCCCTGCTGTAACTGGTACTCCAGTGCTTCTGCCCTATTTCTAGCATCTCTCCAGCAGAGACTGGCAACCACAGCTCTTTAAATGGATGGTCTTTGATGGGTCCCCTGGCTGGCTCAGTCCGTAGAGCATGCGACTCTTGATCTTGGGGTTATAGGTTTGAGCCCCACATTGGGTGTAGAGATTACTTAAACATAAAATCTTTAAAAAATAAAAATCAAAAGATGGTCTTCGAAAGAGACTTGCACACAGAAGAGGGAAAATTCAGAAAAGTCTGAGAGTCACATGCCTATCTGCTGCCCCCATCACCTTTGAAACTAGGTTAGCTGAGAACTGGACCAGCAAGTGTCAGAATCAGAAGGGCCACCAGCCTCTGCGAGCCCTACATTTCTCTCTCAGGCAGCCTGCGTCAGCAGTCTGACTGCACCAGGATTTTGCCTGGCTCTCTCCGGTCTCCGCTGCAGCCCCTGGCTCAGGGCTTTAACTCACCTAAGTGTGCAAGAACGGATAAGCAGTAAGAAATTTTCTGATGGAAGGAATTTTTTGTGAACTAGGAAGAAAGAGTTGTATAGGCACTATTGACCGTTAGCTCATTCTTAATCTCACTGAGTCTTAAGAGAGAGAGAAACAGAGGTTTCTCATTGACTTACCTGGAAAGTTACCTGGGGCTTCTGCAGTACTTGGTTTTCCTGGAACCTGACTCCTCGCTGATTCAGCACCCTAAATTGTGAGTTGAGAAAGGATAGCCTGTGGAGGAGCTCAAAGACTAGAATATTCTTAGAGAGTCACCTTATCACACGCTCTTAACTTGTGGAAATTCACATGTGTACTTGGAAAGTAAAAAACGAGGTAAATTTTATAATAGTACAAGCCATTCTCCTTTACTATATACTACATGTTAGGTTATACTTCTTACGTTTAGGCGGGTGTGTATGTATACAGTAACACACAGAGACATATTATGCTGTAGGGCACTCGCTATACACAAAGCCATTCACATTCTACCTTATGGGCCATTTAAGGGATTTAAAAAATAAATAGGGATTTTTCAGGGTTTTGTTACTAATCAGTTTTCTCCCTTAAGCACTGATTTTAGAACCTCGTGGGAGGTGTGGGTCTTCACAGCTAAGGCTCGAAACCCTTAAGTGGAAATCCGACATCTGGCTTAAATTTTTCCAAATTTCATTCGGTGTCAGATCGAACAGTGGTGGTCGGCAGAGCCCCCACGCGCCTCTCTTCCCCCCTGCCAGGCTCTGATCCTGAAGGAGCTGTCTGTGATCCGTGACCACGCAGGCAGTGCCTGTCTCCGGGAGCTGGATAGGAGCAACAGCCCGCTCACCATGGCTCTGTGCGGCTCTAAGGGTGAGCGCACCTCCGGCTGCCACGGGCCCCGTCCTCCGCGGGCTGGCAGGGCTCGCGCCAGGGAATGTCCACATCGCAACTCCAGGCCTTTCATTTCTAAGGGGATAGCTCTTTAAATCACATGTACAGAAAGAGACTTACTTATTTGCATGGTGGTAATTGAACTCCCCTGGAGGAACTTGTGTAGTCCGTGTGGATTTCAGAGCTCAGGGATGCTTCGAGCAAACCTGACCTTATTTTTAAAAAAATACTTTCCGAGCTAATGTATCATTTAATGACGTGGAAAAACACTTTAATTTCATAGTTATTTAGGACCTGAAAGCATTAGCTTGCGTGGTACTGCACTCAGATTCAAAACCTCCCTGCTTCTATTTCTGTAAATTTTTTTAGCAGAATGAAGTCCAGCTTTGCTGCCTTTCCCCCCAGGATTCTCCTTCCTGCCCCTGGTACACATGCATGCCCCCCACTTTCCCATTCCTGTGTCTTTCCTTCCCACTCTTCCGCTTACTGGGGAATTCCTCGTCCCTTTTCATGCCCAAATCATAGTGTCCTGCCACAGTTCAGCCTGGTCACAGACCCACCTTGCAAGTCTTTCCTCCAGCCGCAAAGTGCTCACTCCCTGCTGAGCTCTGCCCGCCCTCCTTCTGCCTTTGTTCTGTTACTGAGGGCTCTAACCTGTACTCTTCTCTCTCTGGCTCTTACTGGCCCTAGACCGGGAGCCTGCTATGTCATAGTCCTGTTTTATCCCACAGATCTGCTCGGACTTCAGTTAATGTTATTTTGGTAAACGAATGTTATATTCCTAACCTGTTTCCCCAGGTTCTTTCATTAACATATCACAGATGATTGCCTGTGTGGGACAGCAGGCCATCAGTGGCTCTCGAGTGCCAGATGGCTTTGAAAACAGGTCCTTGCCTCACTTTGAAAAACACTCAAAGGTAAGTGTAGCGGCTCAGGCAGAGCTTTGAAGGGCGACCAACGGCACAGGAGAGGAACCGGAGCGCATGCTGCCAACTAAGGCATTCCTGGAGGAGGTGTTGTGAGGCCGGGGCTGCTCAGGGTCTTCCCTCATCCCCGACTGAGTCATGGAGGACCTTGTTAGACTCGCAGCTATAAAACTGGATCGACACCCGCTGCTTTGTTTTCTCTCCGAGGAGGAGGATTTCAGGGTCCTATCCAGCTTATGTTCAGTAATCAGAATGTAAGGTTACCTCATGCGTGATCAATCTGTATGCTTATTTTGAGGGCACTGACATCAAAGTGTGGTGATTTTAAAATAGTGATGATAGGAACCACACTAAAACAGCCAGGAAATTCCAGACTCTTCTCTCGAGTTCTCAAACTCAGTTTTTTGGTTTGTTTGTTTGTTTTTTAGAGAGAGCAAGCCTGTGCTCATGCATGTGAGCAGGGGGAGAGGGGCAGAAGGAGAAAGAGACTCTTAAGCAGGCTCCACACCCAGCACAGAGCCTGATGCGGGGCTCAGTCTCACAACCCTGAGACCATAACCTGAACCAAGATCATGACCTGAGCCAAAATCAAGAGGCAGACACTTAACCAACTGAGCCACCCAGGCGCCCCTCAAACTCCGTTTTTAAATGACCCCTGGGTTTCACTGGCCTTGTGGTTTGAGCGCTAATATAAGCAGAGATAGACAAAGATAGACAAATCTGTGCTGGGCTTTTTCTGGAACTCAGGGGCAGACAACTATTAAATCTAGTTGAGGAACTTAGAGTAGATTTGGTTATTCAAATTCTGGATTTGGAGTCAGCTTTAATGGGAACAAGCTGGACTTGTTCCTGCCACTGGCACTAGCACCAGCCCTGACTGGGACCTCACCCTTGCTTTTCTCCGGGAAGGATAGTTTATGCCAAGTTATTCCTCCTTTAGGAAAGGCCTTGTATGGGACGCCTGGGTGGCTCAGTTGGTTGGACGTCTGCCTTCGGCTCAGGTCATGATCCCAGGGTCCTGGGATCGAGTCCCGCATCGGGCTCCCTGCTCGGCAGGGAGCCTGCTTCACCCTCTGCCTGCAGCTCCCCTTGCTTGTGCTCTCTCTCTCTGTCAAATAAATAAATTTTAAAAATCTTTTTTAAAAAAAAGGAAAGGGCGGGCGCCTGGGTGGCTCAGTTGGTTAAGCGACTGCCTTCGGCTCAGGTCATGATCCCGGAGTCCCGGGATCGAGTCTCGCATCAGGCTCCCTGCTCGACAGGGAGCCTGCTTCTCCCTCTGACCCTCCCCCCTCTCATGTGCTCTCTCTCTCTCATTCTCTCTGTCTCAAATAAATAAATAAAATCTTTAAAAAAAAAAAAGGAAAGAGCTCATAAAGTCTGCCCCTTCATGAGCATGCACTGACCAGGTATTTATAGTCTAAAGGTGGGGCATTTTGTGATTTGAATGGGTTTTGAAGTTGTGGACCTTGAAGGTCTTTTTGTTTGATTCTTCTTTTTTCCCCCACCTCTCTTCAGCTCCCAGCTGCCAAAGGCTTTGTGGCTAATAGCTTTTATTCCGGTTTGACACCAACCGAGTTTTTCTTCCACACAATGGCTGGCCGGGAAGGTCTCGTCGACACAGCCGTAAAGACCGCTGAAACAGGGTACATGCAGGTAATTCAAAGAAATGTAGGCCATTTGCGGCTGAGCAGGACAGGATTCTGAGGATTTTGACTGCTGAGTGTTTACGTATTTTGTACATGAGCTGTGATATATCGGGTCTTAGTATCTAAAAGGAAAAATTGAGAAATGCAGGTGCCATAGAAACAAACAGACTAAAAAGGTAATGTGTTCACTTCATCCCATGTGTCTCGAGGGACTCAGATCAGGCTAGAACCTCACACACCGAAGCTCTGCTGAGAACATGGACTGGAAGTGCATCCGGGGACACATCATGGACCTCACTGGGCCTCTGTGTCCTAATACATGAAGATGGGGATGATAGTACCTCCCGATCGCTGAGAGGACTCTCCTTCTCATGTGGCAACTATTTGTGTAACCCGTTATTAGGATAGTTTTAACTGACGCCAAGAATTTACTCCAGTGCCGGCAGAAGGCTTGGCCACTTGGAGGGATGGCTCTTTCTCCATTGTTTGCACAGTTCCAGGATGATGGGCTCAGGGGGCCAGAAGGAAACTAGAGGGTTTCCCAATACCTATGCTTCTCCAACCGCCATAAAAATACCCCAAATGGCAGAGGAGCGAGAACACATCCCGACTTTGTTCTTCCATAAGACCACAAGCAAAGGATTTCTTTTCATTCTCCAATTATCATTTTCTACCCTGTCCTCTATGATCTGTATTTGTTTTTACATTTTTTCAATGTTTTTGTCTCCTTACAACACCAGATAAAGTTAAATCTCCCAGTTGCTGGGCCCTGCCCTCGCTGTGGCTTTGTGTCCCCTCTCTCCCCGCTGCGGACCCCAGTTTGAGAAGCACAGCCCTCTGCAGGCTGGGAGAGCAGGACTGATAAAGCAGGGATGTGGCTGAGGGAGCCAGAACAAACAAGGCTGATGCGGGTGGGAGTGGACTCGAGTCAGCAGCCAGCTATGTCCATAAGCTCGCCTGTATGTGTGTATCCTCATCGATACTTCCCTTTTCGTTATCTTTGGATGGGAAATTGCCCTTCAGTTTTGGAGTGTGTTGCTTTTGTCAGAAACCCAACAGACTGTGAAATGCTTTTCACCACTCTTGCCAGAATGTCTTTTGACTTTATTTTTTTGACTTTACCTTTTTGAAGTAGAGAGTATGACTTTCCCAGAGCAGTGTGTTAACCTAGAACAAATTTGTTCTGGCATGAGGGATTTTTGTTTTGAAGTTGCCTGGAGGAAGATTTCGCTCTCTCTAATTCACTGAGCCACCGTCACATTGCTGGCTGGAGTGTTCTGCTGGTGGAAGGTTCTCCCTAAGCAGATCTGAGGAATGGCTGCTGCCCGCTGGTTCAGACAGAATGCTGTCCCTGTTCTCTCTTCCCCCCACCCTGTGTCCCAGAAGAGGGCCTGCACCTGATCCTCTGTAATTCATATTGAAGCCCACAGGGGTCCTGGATTAGGTTGTGTTTAGAAATGCAAAGCTGTTGCATTAATTTGTACCTTAGGGAGAAAGATAGGGAAGGCAAAACAGCCTAGGAAAACAGCTAGTGTTTGCAGAGTCCTTTGGGGGTGATGGGGCTTAAATTGAATGTACTCAGAAATACACTAGAGTGCGTGAGGTTGGAGCATATTCTAAATCCCCCTGCACAGGCTCTCGGGCCACTTTGAGCTTGTTCTGAGTGTCAGGGGACTCTTTTTAAAAGAGACGTCTAATACAATGTTTTAACTGATGAAAGTACAGTAACCTTGAAACTTAGTGTTGCAGATCCCATCCTCTGCACATGTGACTAGTCCTCTCAAAGCAACTGAGCCTTTGTTTCCTCTCCTTCTCTTCCTTTAGAGGAGGCTCGTCAAGTCCCTTGAAGATCTGTGCTCACAGTATGACCTGACAGTCCGAAGCTCTACGGGTGATATTATCCAGTTCATTTACGGGGGAGATGGCCTAGATCCTGCAGCTATGGAGGGAAAAGATGAACCGTTAGAGTTCAAAAGAGTTCTGGACAACATCAAAGTAAGATTTAGCATTATATCTGGGGTTAGAGTGTTTCTGAGAATGTGTGTTTGGAATGGAGGTGTCCTCTGGAGTTTCACACACAGTTAATGCCTCAGTTATTTCTACCCAGCTACTGGGTTAGTATGTTTCTTCTTGTGTACTCTGCATAATTTTCCCAAATAGTAAGGGAAAGTAATTTTTCGGTTTCAGAGTCTAGCATTGGTAGTGATTGCACAGAAGAGGACTTTGGGTTTCTCTGTGTCTGGTGAAGCGTATTACTGGCCAGTGTTAAAAGTCATGGGTGTTGAGAAGTAAGCTTTAAACTTTTACGAAAGCACATACTTTAACTGGGGGTATAATTTAGAACAACTTTTTCAGAAGGTAGTTTGACAATACTGATCTGAATTTAAATGTGGGTGTCTTTTGACCCAGTAGTTCCACTTAGAGAAATTCACCTTACAGAAATGACCTAAATGTGCCAAGAGTGGTTTTTCAACGTCATTTATAATAAAGGCAAATCATCAGTGACGTATAAATCAAATACATAGTGATTTGCCCATATATTAGGGTAATATGCAGCCATTAAAACTTTGGGGAAATCCCATGAGCTTGGGGATGGGATTTTCACTCCTGAAATGTTTGGGTTTTTTTAAAACAACAATATATATTTTTAATACAAATCTGGGGTAGGGTGAAGGTTGTAATGGAACAATACCCATGGAACGGTACCCACTCTTCCACAAGTCTTCGTGTGGGGTGGAGTGGGGTTATCCTGTTTTCACCTTCATACTAAAGGTAGACTGTAAAATACGTTTTGAAAGAAAAATAATCACAGGTTGGTAAAAGCTCGAGCTGAGAAAAGTCATTTTGTCTCCTATAAATTCTTTCACTTAAAACTGCCCCCCACCCTTGGTCGCCCCCATACACATCACACTATCTCCTTTTGATACTCGAGGCAGTCTTCCCGTGTCAGAGCGAGCCTGCGCTAAGTAAAAATGAACTGGTCCTGACCACTGAGTCGATCATGAAGAAGACTGAGTTCCTCTGCTGCCAGGACAGCTTCCTGCAGGTGAGTTCTGCTGGGGGGTGCACCCAGCTTGGCCATCACCAAGAGATGGTTGCTGCGTTCCAGGAGGTGGATTTTATAAGCAAGGGGGGAGGGCATTAAGAGTGTTTCTTTGTTAAAAATTTCAGGACTGGCTCAGGCAAAATTTCACCAGCCACATGAAGAATTTATATCATGTCCTTAGTGTATGTCTCTCACTCGAGTGCCTCCCTCCTAGAAAAATAGTTCCTTTAGAGAACTGATTTTTTTTTTTTTTTTAGATTTTATTTATTTATTTGACAGAGAGAGACACAGTGAGAGAGGGAACACAAGCAGGTGGAGTGGGGGAGGCAGAAGCAGGCTTCCCGCCGAGCAGGGAGCCCGATGCAGGGCTCGATTCCAGGACCCTCGGGTCATGACCTGAGCCAGCCAGGTACCCAAGAACTGATTTTTTTTTTTAACCTTGTCCCTATCAACCCCTTTACCCACTTCCCCATCTTAAGGGACCAGCTCTTCCCACAGTCATTGTGAATCGTAGTGATTTTTTTTCTAGTGGTGGTGTTTTATTTTTTTTTTTTTAAAGATTTTATTTGTAAGTAATCTCTACACCAAGGCAGGGCTCGAACCCCTAACCCGGAGATGAAGAGTCGCCTGCTCTTCTGACTGAGCCAGCCAGGCACCCGTAGTGGTGGTGGTTTAAATTGCTCTTCCTGTTGCGATAGTGTGGATCTGAAGTTCATTGATTAGCCAGCCTTCTTCTTCCAGGGTGCTGTTACCTTGATATCCTCTTAAGGTTTTTTAGTTTGTTGGTTTTTTAATTTTTTTTTTTTTTTTAATTTCACTGACCTACTCAGGCATCTCCTTCCTGTTTATAATCATGGTTATGATCAAAAGCAGAGGAATACAGAAACCAGTAAATGATGGTAGCCTCTGTGTACCGATCAGTGACTCAAATTCAGCACAGAATTGTCAGGAATCTTTCCCCTTCAGTCTATCAGAAATGACAGCAGTAAAGCGAAACTTAAATGAGAATGTTTTAGTTAAGGAAGCTCTTGACCTCTTTTCATATGTTGAGGTGTGAAAGGGGAGAAAGAGACTATTCCAGATTTCAATAAGTTTAAAACCCAGAGTACGGTTGGGCTGAGTGCCTTTGTTTTGTTTTGTTTTGTTTTTATAAATTTTGTTATTCTTTTAACATATTAGAATTGTGATTTGGTTTTTATACATGATTATATTCACTTACTTACTTTTTTGTTTATTCTCAAAGACCTTAACTGAGACAGGCTATGAGAAATATAATGAGGTACCGCACTGAGCATGCTGGGAATGCTGAGCATAAGGGGTGAAGTCTGCAGCAGTCCGGCTGTTGGCCCTCCCCGGACTCGACAGGCTTCTGCCCCACTTCTGGCACACGTGGCTTCCCTGTTCATCACTCTGGCTCCTTTCTTGCCTTTGATAGGGTTTAACGGGTGCCCCCCTGACCCGCAGTATGTGCTTCCTCGGGGAGTACTCCTTCTAGCCCTCAATACGTGTCACACACCCCAGAGATGACTAAATGTGTCCATGCCCTCCAGGGGCTCAGAATCTAATGAACTCCAGTCCAAAATCCACTGGCCAGAACAGCTGTGTCTGAGCCCCTCATGTGTTCTCCAGCCCAGCCTGTGCCAGAGCTGAGGCCCGCCGGGGGCAGCTGCCCATGCTCGCGGATGTGCTGTGGAGTGAGTGTGAGAACGTAACTGCTGGTTAGCCGTGTGATTAATTGCCTGCCAGTTGCCATGTTGTGAGTTCCTCTTAGTATGCATGGGTTGGTTCAGCTGAACTCTTAGTAGCTTATTTGAGTTTTCATTTCTGCAAAGTGAGCTTTTTTTTTTTTGACCTAACTTTCAGAAAATCCACCCTCACTTTTGTGTAAGGAAAACCGTTCCTTTCAGCAAAGCCACGGGAAGCATGTCCATTTGGGTGGTAGCTGAAAGACCTCACTTCCAGTGCCCTAAGCTGGGGGGTGGTTTTCAGTGCGTGTCCTTCTCTCCGCGCGGGCCGAGTTCCTCAGATGAAAGTCCCCTGGGTCTGCTCAGCCCTGGGCTCTCGCTGTGCTTCCGCTGTGCCGGCAGTGGGGCAGCCTTGGACACCTGGCAGTCAGCAGCTCGCCCTGAAGAACACAACCACAGCTAGACGAGGAGGCTGGGGGAGGGACCAGCAGTGCGGAAGAGGTTCTCTGCTCTGAGTGACGCAGAGAGGGCAGGAGGTGGCAGCGGCTGTGAGTGCCCTTGCTGAGCAGGGCCGCGCCAGGAGAGACTGTCCCACTGCCCCCTGCAGTCTGGGCCCCACCTCTGGCTTGCAGTCACTGACTGCCTAAACGTGTGGTCTCCCTCTCACAATCAGTAAGTAAACCGGGAGAGCGTCTCTTTAAGAAGAGTTTCTTGAAAACGTTTCAGCTCTTATAAATCAATAAAAGTCCTTTCTGTGTAGAATGATGACGGAAGGGCACAGTACCCCTCAGGAGTTGGCCCACAAGAGCAGTCGTCACAAGAAAGCTACGATCATAAACGGGATAGAGTATGATAGACCTCAAGCAGCCCCTTGGTTAGCTGGGCCCCGAGGAGACAGAAATCACCAGTGGGCAAGGATGACATCGCAGAACCCCTTGCCCCAAGAACAGTCTTCAGAGAAAGCATCTGACTTCAAGGAGAGTCCTGTCGCCTTGGCTCAACCCGTGACCTCCCTGAGCCCCGCAGGGCCCTCCACTCTAGAGTGATAGGGTTAATGCCATGCCACCTCACAGGGAGGTCTCACCCCGCCAGGCAGCAGCTGACTGGGGACAGCCTATGAGCCTTGGAGCATTTGTATATAATAAGCTAAGGCCATTTAAAATAAGAACATTAAGTATTAGCGGTTTTTGCTTTCAGAGAACGTAGTAACTAGAAATTGCTAGGTGGTCTCTGGGAGGCTAAAGAGACTTATTATTGCAAGGTTAAGGTAGAAGTGGGCTCTAGGAAGTTTTAAACTCTCTGTGGGTGCCAATAGGGTTTTATTTTTGTAAGAGTAAGCTGCTGGTTCCATCTGCTTTAAAATATTTGTTTCAGACAAAACAGACATTTTTAGCTATGTGATACAGACGGAGGAGACTTTGGGTAGGGGGCATGTAGGCCTTCTCCTTGGGGTCCCTCAGCCTGCCTTGGAATGGAGAAACAGGACTTCCCTCCACCCTTGGGCTGTCCGCGTGTGTGGATCTGCCCTCAGCCAGCCACACAGAGCAGCTGGGTGCCTGCACTGACCTTTAGGAGTGACAGTTAAGCTCACTGCCACTGTTATTTGTCCAAAGTCAGTGAGGGAAATTATATTTCCAGGAGGGCTGCTGAGGCGAAGTGTAGTCTAGCCACTCTCGCCACATTCTCACAAACACCCTGGATCACACTAGAGCGGCTGATCGCCAGCCCCCAGGCCTGTGTCACAGCAGCCTCTGAAGGATTTTGTCACTGCGTGGCATGTGCCATCCACTCACTGGGAAGTGCTCTTAGAGTCGGTCCCACAGCGCTTGACGTCTGAGCCCCGGGAGCAAGGCTTTGATGGACGTAGCTCACTAAAGCCCTGCACCGCCTCCGTAAGTCCTCCTTGAGTGCTGGCCAGTCCTAGTTCTAGATCCTGGCTCCCGGGGTGACCACTGGGCTGGTTTATGTCTGAGATACACCTCAAATTTTAAAACAGATAGGTTTTCCACTTTGAGTGATTACCAGAAAATGTGGGTCTGTGGCCTCTATGCCTGCCCTATGCTTCGTCCACATGATGTCCTTGTCACCTTCCTTGCTCCATGTAGTCCCCATCCGGGGCTTAGAGTGCTACTCTGCAATACAGAGGGGACCGCCAGACACTGATGTTTCATTCCCAGCCTGGTTTCCAGGAATTCTTACAAAGTCCTAATTGTTGGGAAGGGCAAGTGAGACGGGGGGGATGGGGTGATGCAGAGGTGAGGGTCAGAGAGAGAAAGAGAAGCAGGGATTTGGGCACGTCTTCTTTGAAATGAAGGCAAGCCGAAACCGTGTGTTTGAAATGTATATAGTGTCTTCAAAGCTGTGCTTTAGCTGGTACTTCAGTTGATCATAACTTCAGAAGAAAGCCTCAAACATAAGCCCGTTTAGAGACTCCGAGTTTATAAATGGTACAGTTCTAGCTGTTTGGAGCTGGGTGGATGCAGGCAACACGTATGCCCGGAGAGCAGAGGAGATGGCGGCGGCGGCGGGCTCCCCTGCTGTGGCCCCTGCTGGCTGGGTGGGGGGCCGCGTGGGACAGGGTGGAGAGGGGCGTCACTAGCCATCGCAAAACTTGGCGGGCTCATCGCACTACCTAAGTTTGTAAAACACGCTGCCGTCCAGATCCCCAAGAAATACACAACTGACGTTTGCCGTGTATTCTCTCAGGAAATAAAAAATTTCGTCCAGGGCGTTTCTGAGAAGATCAAGAAGACCAGAGATAAATACGGCATCAACGACAATGGCACAACAGAGGTAGCGCCCGGCTTCCCCGCGGGCTCGGGTGCCCCCGACCGGCTCGGGTCCCGCAGCCTGACCCGCACACTCGGTTTCTGTCGCTGCAGCCGCGTGTGTTGTACCAGTTGGACCGGATCACCCCCACCCAAATCGAAAAGTTCCTGGAGACCTGTAGGGACAAGTACATGAGGTACGGATGCTGATTTTCCCGGACTGCCAGGCAGGCGTGTGCGGTTCCCGTCCTTCCCGTTTCCCCACTGGAGCGAGCTCCTGCACCAGCTCCGCCTATCCACTGCCGGCGTTCGAGCAGGTGCTGTCCCCTCTTCTCTTAGGCGCTCCGGTGGGGAGGCAGGCTGGATGTTCCAAGATGTGGAAATAATTGCGAAGACGTTTCTGAGTGTCTTCCCCCGCCCCGTGGAGTAGCTCCCAGCATGCTTGGCAGGTGCCGGCCGCACTGTCCGCCGTCAGCACCGTTTGTTAGCAGAGCTCTTGGCGCTTCTCCAGGCAGTCGATGTGTGGGCCCAGTCACTGCACTCGGGCCACAAGTAGCCACACAGTGTTCACTTCCATCATCGGGCCCCTGTGACTGCTGCACCCCCACCCCACCCCCGTCTGCACCTCTGGCTGATCCGTGCCAGGTTCTTCCTGTCACAAGCACAGCCTGGCTCATAGCATATTCCCTCCTGACCCTGGTGACACCTGCATTTTTTTTCTGTTGAAAGGAGATAACCAGCAGCCTCTTCCCAATAGTTTTCTGGACTATTCTTCCATACCCTTACCTTTTAGGGCGCAGATGGAGCCAGGATCTGCGGTGGGCGCACTGTGTGCCCAGAGCATTGGGGAGCCAGGCACCCAGATGACCCTGAAGACTTTCCACTTTGCGGGCGTGGCCTCCATGAACATCACCCTGGGTGTGCCCCGGATCAAAGAGATCATCAATGCTTCCAAGGCCATCAGGTGCCTGCCCCCATCTCCCATCTGTTCTCATGCTGCCTGTCGTGTTACTCTCTTACCACGTGTGGTTCTGTGCTGGGCAGTATTGTCAACTCAGGCGGCATGCTTGTCTTCTGCAGATCCGGGTTTTTAAAAAACCCACTTGAGAAAAAATAAGTGGAAACTGGGTACAGTCACAAGTGAGGCAGTGGTTCTTTGTGGCCACAAGTCACGTTAAAGAGAGAAACATGAAGAATGACTGGAAAGACTGTATCCATGTGTCTGTGTAGATTTAAACTTCAGATGTTGTTATTCTCAAGTGAAGCCTGACTGGTGAGTCTGTCACTTGAGCTGTGGCCACAGTCTGTGACTCCCTAGTGGTTTCGTGGTAGGGTTTGTAGGTCATCTGAGACCGGAAAAGATAGAAATGCATGACAGTGCGTTCTGTGACCTCATCATGATTCACCTGTGATCTGAATCCACCAAAGTGATGACAGATAGCATCCAGGGAGGGAACACGGCGCTTGGTTCTAGAGCAGCAGCGGTGGGCATCCAGGGTGGCAGGAGCTCTGCTGCCATCTCCAGCTGGCCCGGTCTCTCCCGGGAGTGCGTGGTCAGGGGACGCCAGCCAGGACAGGGAGGGCAGAAGCCGGTAGCAAGTGATTGGCAGGTGTCCTGGCGAGGGGGTGATGCGGGCGGGGCGGCGGGGTGGAGGACGCTCTACTACACGAGCATGGAGGGTCAGTACAGAATCGAGACAACTATACCTGCCGGGACCAGAGAGGAAGAGATAGGCCCACTTGGTCAGGAGGAACGTTCCAAAAATCGTCTCATTCACTGATGGTTGCCACATGAGCTCTAAAAATAGAAAGTCTGGATAAGAATGTCTGTGAAGCCCCCAGCGAGTGCTCCGGAAATTGCAGTGGCCTTTAGCCCTGAGATCCCAGTAGCGCCTGGGCCTCACGCAGCAGCGGCCTCCCAGCGGGCTCTTTGCCGGGCTGTAACCGCCGCCCCCGCCTTCTCTCAGCACCCCGATCATCACGGCACAGCTGGATAAGGACGACGACGCGGACTACGCTCGCCTCGTGAAGGGCAGAATTGAGAAGACCCTCCTGGGAGAGGTAAGATGTCCGTCGTGGTGACGAGAGCTCTAGAGCAGCAGTGTGGCGAGCCCGCGCCTAAGCCCCAGCTGTGCTGGGCCTGCTGGCTGTGCGGCCACGCTGTCCTGTGTCCCCCAAAACGAGCAGTGCTACACGGTGGCTGTGTAACGTTCTGGTCTGCTGACACGACAGATTTCCGAGTATATTGAAGAAGTGTTTCTTCCGGATGACTGCTTTATCCTCGTCAAGCTCTCCCTGGAACGGATCAGACTTCTGAGACTGGAAGTAAGTCCCGTCATTAAATGTGGGCAGGAGGTCATCCTCTGTGAGTCCCAAGATGGGCGCCGATAGCCTGGGGCAGGAGCTAGTAAGCCAGGCACGAGAAGCACTGAGGAGGCTTTGCTGGGTTTCTGTTCTATGAGGGTCTCTACCGTACCTTCCCATTCTCTCTCTCTGAACCTGAACCTGACACACACGTTCCCCTCTAAAGACACACAGGAAATTTGTTGAAACTGTGTGAGGCCACGGTGGCCGGTTGCTGTGACACAGTATTAGAGGGTCTGGCAGGAGCGTGGGGCCACCTGTGTCTTACTCACCTGTGGGCCCCCAGCTCAGCACCTGGCTGGCTCGGCGAATGTTTTTGTCTGGGTGGACTAGTCTGGCTTAGTATTACTGGTGTTCACAGACAGGTAAGGAGCGAGAGATTGCAGCCTTTCTCACAGAGCAGCTGAGGCACAGGTGCAAACTGAGTAACTTTCTGGCACCTTCCTCTTCCTCTCAGGCAGTTAACACCCATCCTGGCCACATTGTGTCTCAGCCCGCTCTCTCAGGTACCAAGTCCGTGTTGCCCATAGACTGTCATTCCAGAACTGAGCAGCCAGGTCTCCAGGCTGGGGGCTTCTCTAGCCTAGCTCTGGCCGCCTGCCTTATGGCTCTTGTACCAGAAGGACTGGGTTGCATCAAGGCCTGTGGCCCGTGAGCAGTTGTGGTGAGGTCAGGTAAAGGGGAGGCTTCACTGACACACAGACTGTCCTGCTCTCCAGGCCCCCGCCTCCTGGAACCACCTCGAAGCCTGTGTGTGTTGTTGTGAATGGAGCATGCATTTTCAGTGGGGGCAGAAGTTGGTTGGGGGTGAGGGGAGGTTGTGAAGAAAGTCTCCTCTGTTTATAAGTAAAGTAGATATACTTATGTGGTACATAAGCAAATACACAGTATGTCTCATGTTAAAATTTTACATGGTGAGGAATGAGATTAAGGGAAAAAATGAGGCTTGTCAGGGGGCAGTGATGGAAAAAGGCCAAGAAACACTGGAATCAAAGCCTCCATCCCTGTCAGTAATGTCCTGGGTGCGTGGCCCATGTCTGGCCACCTTGCAGGTGAACGCTGAGACGGTGCGCTATTCCATCTGCATGTCCAAGCTCCGTGTGAAGCCTGGCGATGTGGCCGTTCACGGCGAGGCTGTGGTGTGTGTCACCCCCAGAGAGAACAGCAAGAGCTCCATGTACTATGTGCTGCAGTTCCTGAAAGAGGATCTCCCCAAGGTGAGACAAAAGTCCCCTCTTGGGGCCCCCACCCAGCCTAATGCCTGGAGATTTGTAGAGGGAGAGACCACGTTTACGTCTAGCCCGAATACCCAGGTGTCAGGCAGCCTAAGGACTGTGTCACTACAGAGACTGAGGAGGGTGTCCGTTTCTTCTTTTTTGCCACATCCTTCTCGAATCAGTCAGGTTTTTCTCATCTCTGCCCTGCCACACCAACTCTGCCTGTTAGATTCCTGTCTGTTCTCTGGTAAAACTGATGTAGACTGTGGTACGGCCCCCTGACCTTGTGCTTTCTCCCTAACCCCAACAGCACACAGGCACTTTTAGGTTTGGTATGTTCCCGATAAACCCCGCTGAGAAACGGGGCTGGTCAAGGTGACAACCCAGGCATGACGTTCCCAGTTCTCACAGCCTGTGTGGTTTCTGAGGCTACTGGGGTGGGGGTGGGGTTGCCGTAGGCACCGCCGGGCCTTGAGCCTTCTGTGTCTCTTGAGTCCAGGTGGTGGTGCAGGGCATCCCGGAGGTTTCCAGAGCTGTCATCCACATCGACGAGCAGAGCGGAAAGGAGAAGTACAAGCTTCTGGTGGAGGGTGATAACCTGCGAGCGGTCATGGCCACCCACGGTGTGAAGGGCACCCGCACCACCTCCAATAACACCTATGAGGTACCGTTCACACCCAGGGTCACCTTACGGTTGTCCCGGCACACTTCTCTGACACTGCCGTTTGCTGTGGGTCTACACGAGAGACTGCCCAGCAGCCCCTTTCTGGCGGAGGGCCCAGAGTGTGCCAGGAAGCTGCCAGGCAGAGGAGGACGTGGGGAGGACTTGGGCCCGCAGGCTGGAAGAGGCTACTTCCACTCATCCTGGCTCTCTGTAGGTGGAGAAAACTCTGGGCATCGAAGCTGCCCGGACAACGATCATCAATGAAATCCAGTACACGATGGTCAACCACGGCATGAGCATCGATAGGAGGCACGTGATGCTGCTCTCCGACCTGATGACCTACAAGGTTCGAGGGTAGAGCGCCGTGCACCGGGCCGTCTCGCAGCTGCCTGGAGAACACCCAGCTATAACAACCGCCACGGAAAGAAAATAGGATGTCACCATTGCTCAAAGACCAAGCATGGGGTTGGGCTGGGTGTTGTGGTAAAACTCCAGTATGAAACTTGCAACCTCATGGCAGGAGGTGGGGGCGTTACTATTTTTGTCCTTATTAGAAATGTTATCCTAGAGCAAAACCGGCCATTGCCAAAAGCCCAGGGATTTCCATGGAAAACCGAGGTGTTTATTTCCTTTTCAACCCATTCCTCATTTCTGTAGCCATTTCCAGGTAAAGGATAAGTTACCGTGATCTGAAGGGGAGGCTAGGTAGGAAATGAGGTTGGTCGTTTTCTTTCTCTTTTCGCACAAAACCTATCCATTCCCTGTAGTGGTACGCATGTGCTGTAGCAGTGCCCTAAGGTTTTCCCGGTGCCTCCCCATAGGAACCTGTCCCTGATGACAGAGCGGTCAGAACTGGGTGGGGAAATGACCCGTTTCCTCCGCCCCTCAGGAGAGGCTGTCACTTTTAAGTCTTGCCTCCTGATCTTAGTCTCTCTGCACGTATCGTGTTACACAGTTGCAGTGAGTAGTGGACATGCGGGTTTTATCCTGTTCCATTTAACTTTATGAGTATTTTCCATGTCGCATAGTTATTATAAATATACTTTTTTAATGATGGTGCGGTGTGTGCTTGAATGAAAGCACCTAAATTTACTTAACTCTTTCCCTACTGTGAGGCTTTTAAATTATTTGAGTTTGGAATTCTTTGAGCCATAATAAACATCTTCAGAAGTACGCTCTCTTTTAACAGTTAGGTTTTTAATTCTAGCTCTCAGTTCGTGACTCTTTCTTCCAACAGCATGTGGTTGGGAATGGAAGGATCCATGTTGTCAGTGACTGGTAGCCCCAGGGGGACGCCAGTGGGACAGATCACTGTTAGGGTCCTGGCCGGACCCGAGACTGGCTTGAACAGCTGCTTGGCCGATTTGGGCTGACTCTGTTGAGGGGAGGCAGGGGGTGTGGTTTGCTCTGGGCTTCTGTAAGTGGTGTGAGTGCCACCCTGACTCCTCCTCCCCCGCTGCAGGGTGAAGTCCTGGGCATCACAAGGTTTGGCCTGGCCAAGATGAAGGAGAGTGTGCTGATGCTGGCCTCCTTTGAGAAAACAGCTGACCATCTCTTCGACGCGGCCTACTTTGGGCAGAAGGACTCCGTGTGTGGTAGGTTTGGTGTTTCTAGGACCTTCACCAGTGGGCCTTTGTGGTTTGTAGCTGAGACCGTGACTAGGGCTTCCCAGGAGGTGAGGAAACTGAAGTAGGAATAAAGTCACAGATCACAGAATTGGAAATGATCGATCTTTGATCTCCAAAGCCTGGCTGTGGCCCCCTGCATTCCCCCCTCATCTGTTAGAAGGCTTCTCTGTCAGTACAGACAGCTTCTTGGGGCCAAGAAGAAAAGATGAACCCTGGGCATCAAGGAATTTTTCTAGACCTTGGAGATGCAGTCGGCCAGTCTGATCCTGCCCCCGCTGGGTGGGTGGTGCCAGGGCTGACAGGAGGGAGCAGCGTCCAGTGGCCCTGCTGTCCTGACCCCTGGGGAAGGATTGCTGCCGGGCCCAGCACCTTGCATGCACTGACCGCAGCACATCTGTAAGGGACAGGTATTAAACCCTCGCACAGGTAGAACGGGGAACAGCTTGCTGGCTGACGAGTCTCGCCCACTGGCACCTCCCCACACCACACAGCGCATCTCTGATGGCGGCCTGGGAGAGAAGAGCTGTGGCGAGGCCGTCACAACAGGGCCTGCGGCCCGGCTGGCTCTTCCCTGGCTCCCGCACCGAGTGCCCGCGGTCCTCTGTCCTTTCTCATGCAAGACCCTGCAGGCCCGAGGTGGCAGTCTGCAGGGGGCTCGGTAGCCAGGCCAAGGTCATATACACATCTGGCCCAAGCAGATTCCCAGCCTGGCCGCCGTCCCCACCACCAGAGCTCTGCTTCCTAGCGGCCATTTCCTGTCTCGTCTCCCAGTCTTACGTGGATTTGCCAAACGTGCTGGTCAGGTGGGGCCCCGGTCAGGGCACATGCCTCTGCTCTGTTCCTAGAATTGACTTTTTCTCTTTGCAAAAGGGACACAGGTTGCAGATAGAGGAAAAGAGAAATTACTACATCATCTTTAAGATGATGAAGGGTCAGAGGAAAGAAAAAGGGAGCAGAGATTGGGACAGGAGAACAGGACACGGCCAAGGCAAAAGTAAGAGTGAGTGTGCTTGACAGTGGAACTAACGTCCAGTCCAGCACCTGCGGCCCTGCCACCGGGATGCTGGGCCCTGCAGCCCCACACGCTGCCGCCTGTGTCCACCACTGACCTCCTCGGGGCCTGCATGGTCACCCCGCCCCCACTGCGAAATCTTCCCCTTCCTCGTTCTTTACAGTGTTGTTAACTCAGTGTCAGCCCTCAGTCCGTGTTGGTCTTTAGCTTGGTGGTTTGTCTCTCTGGTCTCCTGATAGGACAAAGCCCAGAATATGGTAGGCAAGCACTCGCTTGTTATGGAACCAGAAGTCTGATCCAAAGCTGGAGTGGAGTTCGGAGAAAGAATCTGCTCCATTGCCTTCTTCCTGTCTCTGCAGGGGCCTTGCCTTCCATGTGTCTCCCATTAGGGCTGTGGGTTTCCAAGGCACAGGCATACTGTTAAGCCTGACCCAGCCTTGACTCCTGAGTGTAGGGAACCAGTTTCTACTGCTGTTTCCAAGGGCACTGGTCTCTAACGTCAGCCAGTTTGCTTTTCTTCCAGGGCCCCAGTTGAGGAAACACTGGGTGGCAAAGTCGGGTTCCCCGGGCATCATTCAGTGTCCCTGCTGGCTGCATTTAGTGCTCTGGAAGGCGGCCTGCGGGGTAGCTGTGACTCACTGCGAGGAGAGCTGCGGGACAGGGAGCCTACCGTGTTGAAAAGCCGTCTGATGCCCTGTCTGGTTGGTTTCAGGGGTGTCTGAATGCATCATCATGGGGATCCCTATGAACATTGGAACTGGACTCTTCAAGCTGCTGCACAAGGCCGACAGGGACCCAAGCCCTCCCAGGAGACCCCTGATCTTCGACACGAACGAATTCCACATCCCCCTTGTCACATAGTCCAGGGAGGAGGGGACCATTCCTGACCTCAGCTCCTTGTCCCATCTGGAAAGAGGTCGAGACTGGCAGCTGACCCAGAGAGCTTGTGCTCCCTGGGACAGGCCTTGATATCCCCACCGTGCCGTCACGCCAAGAAGGCCTCCATGTCCCCGGGAGCAGCTCGCCCGGGACCCTGATCACACCACAGTGCCTGGTCGGGAGAACTGAGGTTTGTCTGTTTGAAGCCCTAGCCTCACCAGGAGGACCCGGTCAGGCATCTTTGCTCATTCTCACCTCACCCTTCCAACCACTGGCTTTCAGGAGTGTCACACCATGACCCAGAGCCAGCTGTAAGCCCCAAGACCAAGGCCTGTTCCTGGTTTTTCTGTTACTCAGTCATGCTCGAATCTCTTCATGTGGTCTACTCATGTAAATATTATCACTGTTATTTATTTGTTCAGTTTGAAGAACTTGGAGTTGTTATTATTTTGGCTTTACTTTTGAAATTTGAAAGCAAGAGGCTATAGAAACCAAGAAAGCCAGCATTGCGCTGTCACCGGAAAAAACTGGTTAAGCAGATGGGACCGCCTAGGATTTGTAACTAAGCTAAAACTGTCATGAGGCCCAAGCTGCTCTGAAACATCTTTTACAGACACCTCTGACCACCCCACTGTTTTTGTCTACCTCTGACCTCCATGAGGGGAGCCTGCTGTGTGACAAGAGCAGGACCCATTGCTCACGGCCGATAGAAGCCTTGCTGGAGTTCAGAGCCCGCGGCGGTGGGGACGGTCAGTGTGCGTGGAGGTGATGGGTGAGGCTGGTCCAGGCCCCTGCACTGCCTGGGTGGTGACCACACCCCCCGAGGTATCCATGTGGCTGCCCTGCCTCCACATCCGCCGAGCAAGCAGGGCAGGTGCAGAGCTACGGCCTAAAAAGTGCCCTGGGGGCAGAGGTGGGGTAGGGCCTTTCTGGGTAGAGGCAGGGGTGGAAGGGCCACTCAGACAGGAAGGGAGGAGGCCCACGTGGGGGTGGAGAGGGAACAGAGGTGGCGGCATGCCCATTGGGCAGTAGCAGGCGAATGGAAGAGTAAATCGGTAATGATCGAAAGCACCTATCAGGCCGGCAGGAGACCAGCAGCGTGTCCCAGGAAGACCCCACAAGGCTTGTGATGGGGGTTTGTGCAACAGAGGAAAGAAATGTACACAGCTTATCTTAGCAGAAGGGTTTCACTGCCAGAGACCGTGATTCTTTGTACTGGATTTGCTCCGTTAAGATTGGGCCAGGATCACGGATAAGAAATGATATGGCTGCCACTCTCTACTCCCTCTGGAGAATGTTCCGTGAAGCCTGCCCTGCCCTTCCCTATCTGGAGCCAAGTCCCACTGCTCTGGCTCTTCCTTCCTCGCCAGGGGGCCTTGGAAAACCAAGGCTGCTTAGTTGGGAATGAGATGATCGTGAAAGTGCGGCTTTGACCCTACCTTCTGGCTCCATGCATCTGGGAAGCTCTACTTCTGAAGCGACATTGCTAATTTTTCTCATATCCAGCCCTTGCAAGAAAACAGCCGCCCAAACTGAAGAGATGTGAGTTTGTTGTTGAGGGAGAAGATGGTTTGGCTGATTAAAGAGGTGGGTGTGGAGGGGGGAAAAAAAAGGTAGACCAGGCACTTACAGAGTTCAAGTTGTAGTGCAAAGAGTCACATTTTGCTTCTTGGGACATTCTCTAGCTGATTTCCGAAGTTCTGAGTTAATGCTGCTAAGATACTTCATGTAACCATCTGCTGTGGGGTCTGTGTTAGAATGAATGCTTTCTCTCCCATCCTGATGGGATTCCTGAATTCAGAATTCTTGACCTGAACCTTTGGCCATTCTCTGGTTTAAAATTCTGTTAAAATTAATTTGGCCCTGGGGTCTCCCTGCACCCATGAGGTTGATTCAGGAAGTTCTCTTAAGGTGAAAAAGTATCATTTTTCATGTTCCATATGCCCCCCCATGCCCACCCCTGTATCTCTGAACTAAGCTAGCCTGGTTCGCAACACAGATTAAGCCTGTTACAGGGGCGCCACCTGAAACCTCACCACGGGCCTCGCTTCCCTTGTACAACCTGCGAAGAGCCACAGTACCACGGCTGCCTTCCTGAAAACCTGCCTGGGGAATAAGCCTCGGGCCTGCTCAGATCCAGAACTACGAGAGAAGGCACACGAGGCCTGTGGGAGGAAGGACTCCCAGAGTGGGAGGGAGCACCGACGCCCGCCTTCCTCTGTGTGCCGCGTACCTGAACTGGGGAGGGGAGCCGGTGTGCGCCACTGTGAGTAATAAAGACGGCCCCACCGGGAGCCTCATCCTGCTTGAGCAAGGCCTCTGGGTGCCGACAAGCCCGGGTGAGAGGTGTGTGATCGTGCTGCACGCAGGCAGGGGGCGGGGGTCGATCAGCATGTGGCATTGCGGGGACAGAAGGGTTACATGAAGCCGTGCACCCCCCAGTCCGAGACCATGTGTCCTGCGGGCAAGTATCCTCGTAGCCCTGCAGCCCTGCCGGGACCCCAGGCAGAGGCGGCGTTGCCTGGCGAGCCCTGCTCTGTGCTCCCTGCCGTGTGTGTGCCGTAGGTGGGTGTGCAAATGGGATGGGATGATCTGCTGCCCTGGTGCTGGGCTTTATGCAAGCACAGAACTCAGACACCAGATCCAGAGAGCAATGTCTTCTCAAGAGTAAGCTCCATAGAAGGTTGGTATTTTACTCTGGCCCTGTTGAGGAAGAAATAAGAAAAATACATTTTAACGGTCTCATCCATTAACAAATTCATATTTATTCTGACTAGTCATCTGTCCAGTCCTTTGCCCTTTTTACGTCTTTTGTACAAGGGGATTAAAATAGCAATTGACTCAGTGACAGCCCCCTGCTTGTTCAGCGCTTTGGGGGTGGGAGAGACATTCTGGAGTCTCCCAGTGTCTGTGTCGGAGTCAAATCATGGTGCTGTGTCTCTGTTTCAGGGTTTATCCATGTGTATTCACATTGATTCATGTCTGACTGACACCATATGATGATTATTTTTCTTGAATTTTGGCTGCCTCTAGACAGAACTCTACTTTTTTAGGAAAACTGAAATAAGGAAAACTTACTCTACATATAACGGTAGCAGTTCATCCCTGTGGGTTGTGAAAAAGGGTGACTGGGATACGAATGGGCTCCAACTCCTACAATAATTAATGTCCCCTGCCACAAGCCCACCCCTCGGGTGCTGGAGGTCAGCAGTGAGCTCTGCGCCCCTCCCCGCCCCTGTCGTGTAGCTAATTCAAGCCCAGTGGGACACAATGCAGTATCTCCTGGAAGTACCACCTAGCTGGGATCAAGTGCCTCGCCTAACTGTTCAGAAGTTTGTTCAGCGAATAAAGGCCTACTATGTTCTAGGTACTAAAAGAGCAGCAGTAAATAAAACTGGTAAATCAGATACCAGTACATCTAAAAACAAGTCTTCAGCAGAAGGGACAGAGCCAAGAGGTGGTAGATCAAGCCTGCAAATATGTGTCCAGCACTGTCTAGGGTCCCAACTACAGAACTGAGGGTCTTGGGGCGTCTGGCACCTCCAGCTCACTGGAACAAAGAGAACGGTCTCTCGGCCAGCACAGCCCCTGGTTCCAGCCCCTCTGCAGTGCCCTTCACACCGCTGATTGGCCTCCATCCCTTGGACTGGGGTTCTAGAGGGTGGGCCCTGAGCAGAGGACACAAGGCTGCAGTCACCGGAAAAGGAGGCTCCCATACTTACCCCACGTTCCATGTACAGTGTTCATAAGCAGACATTTAAGTCCATGAAGGTTTGCTAAGCTTCTGCTCTGTGCCAGGTGGTGTGCGGGCCTCAGAGAAAATCCCTGCATGCATGGGGCTTACCATCTGGTCAGGGTCAGCTTGTGGTTAAGAGCCTGGTTTCTATGAACAGACTATCAGAATGCAAATCCCAATTTCCGCTTTCTGTCTGGTGACCTTAAACTAATGATTTAACCTCTCTGCCTCATTTATAAGGTAGGAATGCTATTTAGTGGTACCTGACTCCTAGGGTCGTTGTGAAGTTTCAGTGTGATTTTGCATATAAGATCCAAGTACGGTGTCTGGCACAAAGGACACACTCATTAAGTGTGTTTGCAGTTATGGTGACCATCAGTACTTTTACTAGAAAACATGGTCTGAGAATTCAGTACCAAAACCCAAACTCGGGGCGCCTGGGTGGCTCAGTTGTTAGGCGTCTGCCTTTGGTTCAGGTCATGATCCCAGCATCCTTGGGTCGAGCCCCATATCGGGCTCCCTGCTCAGCGGGAAGCCTGCTTCTCCTCCCACTCCCCCTTCTTGTGTTCCCTCTCTCACTGTCTCTTTGTCAAATAAATAAAATCTTAAAACAAAAACAAAAACACCAAACTCTGGATCCTTTTTTTTTAAGAGCACCTGCAAGCCTGTTCATAGTGGGGGGAGGGGCAGAGGGAGAGAGAATCTTAGGCAGGCTCCACAGTCAGCATGGACCAGGGCTCGATCTCACAACCCTGAGATCATGACCTAAGCCGAAATCAAGAGTCAGCCACTTAACTGACTGAGCCACTCAAGCGCCCATAACTCTGACCCTTTTAAGTCACCCAGATGGAGCTGTCCTTTGTGGCCTTGGGGATCCAGCCTCTCGATTCACAGCTTCTGCCCCACAGTCTGTTTGATCATTGGATCCGGGAAGTATTTCATGCCAGGGAGTAAAAGCTAGGGAAGAGGACTGACATTTGGCAGTCACATGGCTGAGGGCTTAAACATTTTAATTGGGGCCATAAAGTAAATGTGACTTCATTGTAAGAGTTGTGAGCAGTAGCTCAGAGTTTTTGTAGAGGTGGATATGGATGTATTTATATAGATTTATTGTATAACAGGATATCCCAGGAGTTGGGACATTTTTCTCTTTAAAAAAGAGGTTACCATTTAAAAGTCTTCCACACACTGGCAATAATGGTTGCCTCTGGCAATAGAAACAGTGACTGAAGGACAGAGGTGTTTTTCACACTATGCTCTGTTGTTGTGCCTTTCTAATTTCGTTCCTGCTGAAGGTATTGCCAATAACTGATGGTAAAGAAATCAAGTCATCTTGAAGCAGGCTTCGTTCTCGGCGAGTGCTCAAGTGCTCCGTTCCGAGAGGAGTGGTCTCTTCCAGTTACACAGAGCCAGGAAGCGCCAGAGATGCAGGGAGGACATTGTTCCTGGGGTAAGGTGACCACGAAATCTCTCGTGGCCACGGCCTTACAGCTCCAAGATTCTCTCTTCTGACGTAAGACCGTAGTGGGCATCACAGGGCTGAAATGGCACTTTCACTGAGCTGTCGGACCCAGGCCCTGCCAGGCCCCCCTCCACCAGCTCTAGGTTCCGGCTCTGTGCAGGGCCGCCTCATGGTGCAGGGCCGCCGCTCCATTTCCCAGCATGCTAGCCAGAAGACAAGGAGAAAGAGAGGTATAGCACTTTCCTTTAAGGAAAGTTCCTGAAAGTTGAGCGATGTTTCTATTTCCATCCCTTCAGCCAGAACTAACCGAACCAGGCTCCAAGGGAAGCTGGCAGATGGCACTGGGGTTCTGGGCAGCCATGGGCCTAGCTAAAAGTGGGGGCTTCTGTTAGCAAAGCAAACAGGAGGAACAGGAAGTGGGAAACAATCGTGTGTCTGCCTCTGGTGTATCAGGACCTTTGGGGGTTTCTTTTTGTTCATTCGTTGTTGTTTTGATTGACAAAGGTCTGAATATCCCCCTGAGCCCCTCAGAAGAAACGGACTGAAACCCTGACCCCTTCATTCCCACTTTTCTTTTGCCTTTCTGGCAAATCTATGCCTGAGGCTTTTTGTTTTGGCTTGGCGGTGGTTTTTTTGCTTTTGTTTGTTTTTTTGGCTTGGTTTTTTGTTTTTTAATAAACTGACATTTAAATTACACATTCCCTTAGCAGGCTGTTCAAAATGTTTCTGGGCTGGTGGAAAATGTAACTGTCAAACACACATTCAATAAATAACCCTGACTATTGCTCCCCTACCACCAGGTGCTGGGTATAAGGTGTGGACAAAATTTCCATGGCCCCTTGTGGATTTAATTTTTGTCACAGAACTGTCCACGAGAAATGTGTGTAACTGTAAATGTTCTAGCATCCGTACATTAAAAAAAAAAGGTAAGCTTAATGTCAACAATATATTTTTTTAATTCACATCCAAAATACCATTTCAGCATGTAACCAGTATAAAAATTATGAATGAGATGTTTTACATGCTTCACACTGAGGTTTCAAAATCCAGTGTATGTTTTATACTTCACAGCGCATCTCAAGGTCCACGTGCCCAATAGCCACGTGTGGCTTGTGGCTCTCATTGAGATTGGAAAGCACGGGTTAGTGAAAGAGCGTGTAACCAGTATGCAATTACACCCTGTGCTAAGAGCCAAGGAAGAACTATAATGATGAAGAACGTAGAGGCCTGCTTTGGTCGGTGGTCTGAGCAGGCCTCAGAGGAGGGGGCTCTGGGCAGAGGGAATGGAGTGCAGAGAGCCCCTGTGGAAGGGGAGCCTGGCCCCTTTGAGGGCTGAGAGCCACCAGCAGGAGACCAATCGCATCCTCTCTAGAAACTTCAAATCGGCATCTGAGCTAAGCCCAGGCCCAGGGAGTGTCCCAGCCTCCTGTGGCCTCCCGAGGCTGGCCACTCGCCTCGCCCACTCACGGTCCAAGGGAACTTTCCGGTGAACACCTCTTGGGGCTTGAACTGTCCAGAAGGCATTTTCTGTGGCCTCTTCACCTGGCCCCAAATCCCAGGCCTGTTAGAAGATGGTGGAGCCACACTCTGAAAAGGCCGAGGGAGCCTAATGGAGAAAGATGGAGTCTCACGGCCTCCAGCAGCTTTTTGGCACAGAGTACACTCTGGTAACGTTGTATGCCTGGGGCCTGTGCTTCCAAAGTCCTTTCCTAGAGAGGGGATTTGTGTCTCAGGGGAAGCTGGGGTGAGAAGAATCCTGCCCCTGTAGCTTTCAGTGGCTCCAGCACCAAAGAACAGGCCTGAGCAATTCACCACCTGCAAGTCGGGGAGCATATCATAGCCACCCAAGGTTGCCGTTAGGAATAACATTAACCAGACTCCCCAGGTAGACTACACCAGCCTCCCAGGTGCTCAAGCCATTTATTCAGCCTTCAGTTAGAGCGCTCAGGGTACGTGTGGATTCAGGGAGTTGCTGAAAAATCCGCTGGTCGGGCAGAAATGGTCCTGGGCTGAGCTAGCCAAGACTCAAGTGGTCGCTCCGCCCAGCGTCAGCAGTGTTGTCTGCTCTCACTCCCAATTTCCCAGTCTGTAAACCACCGTCGGACCTGTGTTTTGGGGGGGTTTTTTAAGATTTTTATTTATTTCAAAGAGAGAGAGCACAACTGGGGACATAGGCAGAGGGAGAGAGGGAGAAGCAGACTCCCCAACGAGCAGGGAGCCCAATGCGGGGCTCGATCCCAGGATCCTGAGATCAGGACCAGAGCCAAAGGCAGACCCTTAACCGACTGAGCCACCCAGGCGCTCCTGGCCTGTGTATTTTAATTATTTTTCGGATTGTGTCTCCCCCAGTAGAATGTAAGCTCCGTGAGGATGGGTAGTTCAGTTTGTTTCAATCACTGCTGTATCCTCAAGGCTTAGCACAGTGCCTGGCGTGTAGTGGGTTGAATAAATGAAGAACTGGATTCAATCTTGAATTCCTTCTTAGTATTTAGCATCAAGGAGTGGGCCCTTGGAGTCCAGCAGCCCGGATTTAAGTCCCTGCTCAGTCACTTTCTGCCTTTCTCAAAGCTGCCCCTCGTCCTGAGCCCACGGTCCTGTTAAGGGTGCCCTCCTTGCTGCAGAGTCTCTATTCAAAAGGACAAAAGAACAGCACAAGCCTGACTGCTTGTCCTCGCCCCACTTCCCCAAAGGCTCAGTTCCACCTTTGCCCAGAGAGGGCCTCTCGCAGCACTAGAACCAGGGGCAACGGGGCGGATGAGCGCCTCCCCGCCGCCTCCCATTCCTGCCTGCAGGCCTGGGCCCCAACCCTGGCCCCAAACCTAAGAGTCGGAGCCAAACACTTCCAGCATATACCACCATGGGTGATTTATTTAAGTGTCTCCAAATAATCACTTAAGTGTCACCATGGCAACCTGAAGAGTTGCCATGGAGATTGGAGCAGGAAACGTCCCCATGGAGACCCCTGGGAGACTCTCTAGGAAATCATTACCAGGTGGATGGGGCTTGGGAAGGGGGAACTGGACAAATGAGGGAGCCCCACGGTTCTCTGGACCGGCAGGGGGAGGGGGTGAAAGGGCAGGGCGGGAAAGACCAGCCTGGAAAGGCAGGCAAGTTAATGATCTCCACCAAGTCTAGGGTCCCGTGTGATAAATAACTTCTACAGCCTGCACAGAATCTATCCAAAGGGAAAAACGGGAAACTAGAAACAGTGGTGGCCCCCAAGAAGGGGGTGAAGGAGAGAGACTTAGTTTTCATGTATGCTCCTTCGTGCACTGTCGGATTTTCTTTTATCATAGGTATGTAAGTATCACATATTAAAATTATTTACAGGGCATTTACTACATTAAATACTTGTATCCTCAAAACGACTCCATAAGGTAGATATTAACCCACTACACAGATGGGGAAACTTGATTCAGAAAGTGGCCCTCGGTAGCCCAGACAAGTGGGAATCAAACCCAGGGCTCTCCCTCGCCCCCGAGCAAGTCGGAGTCCTCTGATCTGCCACTGGCACGCTGAGCACCGTTAGGTGACTATCACACCTCTGGACCTCAGTTTCCTCCCCTGTAAGAGTTTGGCACCTTGGACTGAGTGAAAGCCAAAGTCCCGCTAGCTCTGTAACTGGGGCTCTTCAGAGGGATCTCTGAGCACTAGCATCACCCCCCTTCTCTTCCTCTTCCTTTCCCTCATCCATTCTCCCAATCCCCAACCACAGCAGCACGTCTTCGGGGTTCTAAAGGAAACACTTCACTCAGAGCATCAAACCAGAGAAGTCTTTGAAGAAGCTCAAGATTCTGTCTGAGCAGAGGAGCAGGGTGTGGCCCAGGAGAGGGAAAGTGAGCCACCAGGGAAATCCAAACCAAAGCCATGACACGTCCCCACACGCATTAGGATGGCTATCATGAAAAAAGAAAGGCGGGGGGGCGGTACCTGGGTGGCTCAGTCGTTAAGCGTCTGCCTTTGGCTCAGGTCATGATCTCAGGGTCCTGGGATCGAGTCCCACATCGGGCTCCCTGCTCGGCAAGAAGCCTGCTTCTCCCTCTCCCATTCCCCTTGCTTGTGTTCCTGCTCTCGCTCTCTCTCTCTCTGTCAAATAAATAAATAAAATCTTAAAAAAAAAAAAAAAAAAAGAAGGGGGGTGCTCCTGCGTGGCTCAGTAGGTTGGACATCTGCCTTCAACTCGGGTCATGATCTCAGGGTTCTGGGATCAAGCCCCGTGTTGGGCTCTCTGCTCAGTGAGGAGTCTGCTTCTCTTTCTCCCTCTGCCCCTCCCCACCCTGCTCGTGCTCACTCTCTCTCTCTCTCAAATAAATAAAATCTTTAAAAAAAAAAAAAAAGAACAAGGACAAGTGTTTGCAAAGA
Organism: Mirounga leonina; assembly: GCF_011800145.1. Taxonomy (NCBI): domain Eukaryota; kingdom Metazoa; phylum Chordata; class Mammalia; order Carnivora; family Phocidae; genus Mirounga; species Mirounga leonina. Next base: position 5,840,087 of record NW_023270265.1, on the reverse strand, counting down.
TGCTGAAAAATTGGAACCTTTCTACACTGCTGGTGGGGAAATTGAAAGTTTCATACACCAGCTATAAAATGGTTCAGCTGTGCCCTAGCTGGGGCTGCTACAACCAAATCACATTCACTGGGTGGTTTGAACCAACAGACATTTACTTCTCACAGTCTGGACACTGGGAAGTCCAAGATCAAAGTGCCCATGTGCAGATAGCCACCACTTTGCCGTATCCTCACATGCTAGAGAGAAGAAACTCTGGGGTCTCTTCCTCTTCTCATAATGGCGCTAATCCCATCATGGGGCTCCACCCTCATGACCTCATCTAAACCTAAGTACCTCCCAAAGGCCTCCCCTCCTAATAGCATCACACTGGGGGTTATGGCTTCAACATACGAACTTAGTGGGCAGGGGCACAAACATTCAGTCCATAACGTACCTCTAGAAAACAGTCTGGCTGTTGCCCAAGAGGTTAAACATAGAGTTACCACATGGCCCAGCAATTCTATGCCTAGGTAGATCCCCAAGAGAGTTCAAAATAGCTATTAATATAGGGCACCTGGGTGGCTCAGTCGGTTAAGTGTCTGCCGTCAGCTCAGGTCATGATCCCGGGGTCCTGGGATCGAGTTCCGCATCGGGCTCCCATCTCAGCGGGGAGTCAGCTTCTCCCTCTGCTCCCCCGCCAAATAAATAAATAAAATCTTTAAGAAAAAAATAGCCCTTGGGGTGCCTGGGTGGCTCAGTCATTAAGCGTCTGCCTTCGGCTCAGGTCATGATCCCAGGGTCCTGGGATCGAGCCCCGCACTGGGCTCCCTGCTCCGTGGGAAGCCTGCTTCTCCCTCTCCCTCTCCCCCTGCTTGTGTTGTCTCTCTCTGTCAAATAAATAAATAAAATCTTTAAAAAAAAAAAAAGGCATTGACACATGCTACAGTGTGGATGATCCTTGAAAACGTCATGCTAAGTGAAAGAAGCCCCTCACCAAGGACCACGCAAAACCACATATTAAATGATTGCACCTACATGAAACGTCCAGAACAGGGGCATCTATGAAGTTAGGAAGTAGGTTCGTGGTTGCCTGGGGCTGGGGGTGGGGTGGGAAGATTGGGTGGTGACTGCCAGTGGGGATGGGATTTCTTTGGGGGTGATGGAAATGTCCTCAAATTGATTGTGGGATATGCTTGACTCTGAGTGTTCTAAAAGCCACTAAGTTGTATACCTTAAGTGAGTGCATTGCATGCTGTGTGGGTAATAGCTCAGTAAAGCTGTTTAAACGAGACAGCAAGAGGGCAAGTACTAACCCAAGGTCGCACAACCGGTAGCGTCTGCTCTCCGGTCCCAGCCCCCCACCAGCCTCGGCGCACACCTTCCGCTCTCTCAAGGGCGGTCAGCAGGGCCTCTCGGGCTGCTTCTGAAATGAGTGGGCGCCAGGTGTTGGGTGCTTCCTATCGTGCCCTCTGCCCGCCGGCCCTCAGCCGGTGCAGCATCCTTTAACAAACGGGGTGGCCTCAAGATTTCACTTGGAGAGGGCGCCTGGGTGGCTCAGTTGGTTGGGCGACTGCCTTCGGCTCAGGTCATGATCCTGGAGCCCAGGGATCGAGTCCCGCATCGGGCTCCCTGCTCGGCGGGGAGTCTGCTTCTCCCTCTGACTCTCCCCCTCTCATGCTCTCTCTCTCTCAAATAAATAAATAAATCTTTAAATAAAAAAAAAAAAAGATTTCACTTGGAGAGGGCACCTGGGTGGCTCAGTTGGTTAAAGCGACTGCCTTCGGCTCAGGTCATGATCCTGGAGTCCCGGGATCGAGTCCCGCATCGGGCTCCCTGCTCAGCGGGGGGTCTGCTTCTCCCTCTGACCCTCCCCCCTCTCATGTGCTCTCTCTCATTCTCTCTCTCTCTCAGATAAATAAATAAATCTTTAAAAAAAAAAAAAGATTTCACTTGGAGAAAGGGGCAAAGGGAAAGGAAAGTAAGTCTGAAAGCCACTGACCAGAGAAAGTGTTAGGGAGGGATGGCAAAGTGATTAAGAACCTGCACACTGGCCTTGTGGGAAGCATGTCTTTATTCTGATGCTGTGACATTCCCAGGCCTCACGGACCCAGAGAGACTACCCCTCCCAGGACTAGGCAAATCCTGGAGATAATAAAGGATTCTCTTGTGAGTGCACTTTTCATATGCTAACCAATTAATTCAGAGCCCAGACTCCAATCACTTTTTTTTTTTTAAGATTTTATTTATTTTTTTTTCTTTTTTTTTTTTTAAGATTGTATTTATTTATTTGAGGCAGAGAGAATGAGAGAGAGCATGAGAGGGAAGAGGGTCAGAGGGAGAAGCAGACTCCCCACTGAGCAGGGAGCCCGATGCGGGACTCGATCCCGGGACTCCAGGATCATGACCTGAGCCGAAGGCAGTCGCTTAACCAACTGAGCCACCCAGGCGCCCAAGATTTTATTTATTTTTGAGAGAGAGAGAGTACAAGCCGGGGGCAGGGCAGAGGGAGAAGCAGACTTCCCACTGAGCAGGGAGCCCGATGTGGGACTCGATCCCAGGACCCCAGGATCATGACCTGAGCCGAAGGCAAACGCTTACTGACTGAGCCACCCAGGCGCCCCACCTTTTTTTTTTTTTTTTAAGTAATCTCTACACCCAGGGTGGGGCTCAAATTTACAACCCCAAGATCGAGAGTCGCATGCCGCACTGACCGAGCCAGCCAGGCACCCAAATCACCTTCTTATTAAGCCCTTACACTTGGCCACTATTCCCCTGCCCTAATCACACCAGGGCCAGGTACCAGGCAATGAGGGACAGTCCTACACCCCAGAGCCCTCTGAAATAATTCAACCGAGCCAATTCCATGCCTGCTTACTCTGTCTTGCCCATCCTTCCTGCAGAAACCACAGTAAAGGTTTCTCCATTCACATCTGCCTTCTGGTGCTTCCCGATGTGGCCCTGGGAAGGCATGGCCCCTCCTCTTGGGAAGTGTGAGTAACATACTCCCTTTCCTTTTTATTGAGGTATAATTGACATATCCCATTATAATAGTTTGAGGTGTACAACATAATGTTTCAATATTTGTATATATGCAAAATGATCACCACAGGAAGTTAGCTAACATCTGTCATCCTGCATACAGGTTTTTTTTTTACTTGTGATGAAGACTTTTAAGATCTACTCTTTTAGCAACTTCCAAATATGCAATACAGTATTGTGAACAACAGTCACCATGCTGTGCACATACTACCTTTTCAATGACAATAATCTCCAGATCTTTTGGCCCCACCATACGTAAGTACAAATAAGGGTTGAAGGCAGGCCCCATTCTGCTCTAAGTTTGCCTTGGCCCCTGTGACCCCAGGCAGACTCCTCCACCTCTGTGCTTCCCTTTCCTCATCCATAAACCCAGGTTATCAGCTTATTTATTTATTATTTAAAGATTTTATGTTGAAGTAATCTCTACACCCAACGTGGGGCTCAAACCCACAACCCCGAGATCAAGGGTGACATGCTCCACTGACTGAGCCAGCCAGGCACCCCACAAGTGTTATATTTATCATTGATTGTGGCCTGCACAAGAGGGCTGTGCCTAGGGCCCAAGTGGGCACACTAATCCAGCACCTACCCTGCTTTTCAAGCTACGGATATGCCCAGAAGAACACGCATCTTTTTTTTTTTTTAAGATTTTATTTATGCATTTATTTATTTATTTGACAGAGCACAAGCAGGGGGAGCTGCAGAGGGAGAGGGAGAAGAAGGCTCCCCGCTGAGCAGGGAGCCCGATGTGGGGCTCGATCCCAGGACCCCAGGATCATGACCTGAGCCAAAGGCAGACGCTTAACTGACTGAGCCATTCGGGTGCCCCAATAACGAGCATCTTTTATTTTTTTAAATTTTATTTTATTATGTTAATCACCATACATTACATCATTAGTTTTTGATGTAGTGTTCCGTGATTCATCGTTTGTGTATAACACCCAGTGCTCGTTACAACACGTGCCCTCTTTAATACCCATCACCAGGCTAACCCCTCCCCCAACCCCCCTCCCCTCTAGAACCCTCAGTTTGTTTCTCAGAGTCCATAGTCTTTCATGGTTCGTCTCCCCCTCCGATAAGAACGAGCATCTTTTTTTTTTTTTTAAGATTTTATTTATTTATTTGACAGAGAGAGACACAGCGAGAGAGGGAACACAAGCAGGGGGAGCGGGAGAGGGAGAAGTAGACTCCCCGCTGAGCAGGGAGCCCGATGCGGGGCTCGATCCCTGAACCCTGGGATCATGACCTGAGCCGAAGGCAGACGCTTAATGACTGAGCCACCCAGGCGCCCCTCAAGTCAGTGTTTTACTTGGTAAACATGTCTGAGACCATGCATCCCTGGCTGCTAAGCACCATGGCGGACAGGGCTAGAAAGGTAACAGCTTTATTTTGAGCAGGGGGCAGAACGAGCATCTTTTAATGCGTAAAAAGACCCCAGTGGGCCAGCAGTGGCCCTCAGCCCCTTCATGGGGCTACTGCCAGGACTAAAACAGGTAAGATTTGTGGAGTACCTAGAACAGCACCTAGCACTCCAGAAATAGTGTCGTTGTGGTCTCCAGAGGTGAGACAGGCTTCCTAGATACTGTGACAGTGCAAAGAAGGTTCCCATTCATTTTTGCTACGGCGGGGGGGGGGGGTCAGGCCGTGGGTGTACTTAAGCCAATGTCATTTAAATCTCAGGGGAAGAAGAACTGAGCTAACACCCAGACTACAAAGGAAAAGATACTTGTATACCCACATTCATAGCAGCTTCATTCACAACAGCTAAAAGGGGGAATCAGTCCAAGCGTCCCCTGATGGATGAATGGATAAACAAAATGTGGTACATACATACAATGGAATATTATTCAGGCTTAAAAAGGAAAGAAATTCTGACACATGTGGCAGCATGGATGAACCTTGAGGACATCATGCTGAGTGAAATAAGCCCATCACAAAAAGATAAACACTGGGGCACGCGGGTGGCTCAGTCAGTTGGGCGCCCGACTCTTGGTTTCAGCTCAGATCATCATCTCGGTCCTGGGATGGAGCCCCACGTCGGACTCCACGCTCAGCAGGGAGTCTGCCTGAAGCTTCTCTCCCTCTGCCCCTCCACCCACTCTCTCGCTCGCTCTCTCTCTCTAATAAATAAATAAATAAATCTTAAAAAAAAAAAAAAGACAAATTATGATGTCAAGGATATGAGCTGCCTAGAGGAGTCAAATCCACAGAGCCAGAAAGCGGAACGGTGGGTGCCAGGGGTTGAAGGGAGAGGGGAATGGAGAATTGTTGTTTAATGGGGACAGAGTTTCCGTTTCACAGGGTGAGAAAGTTCTGGAGATGGATGGTGTTGATGGTCCTACAACAGCGGGAGTGTACTGAGTGCCACTGAACTGTCCGCTTAACCATGGTTAAAATGACCAATTTTATGTTATGTATATTTTACCACAATTTTTATTTAAAGGCACAGCCAAGTCATACTTTCCAACAAACCCATGCGTGTGGGAGTCATTACTGTTGGCTCTCTTGTCCTGTAGGAAAGCTGCTCAGAGCAGTGGGAAGCCATCTTTCAAGTGTTTCTCCACCAGTGAGGTGGAGATACTTGTTGGGGTTCCTCGGGACCCTCGGACGCTGAGTGCTCGGTCTGTGAGATGCCTGGAACGTGAGGTTCCCTGCCACACCAGCTATTGTGTTGTTTATTGTATTTTTATTTTAATTCTGGTATAGTTAACCTACAGGGGTGTATTAGTACCAGCTATTTTAATTTAATTACATGCACACATATTCATGGGTGCATATTTGCTAATGTGATAGGAGAAAATGCTATCTCTTTCATTTGTGTTTGTTTTCTCCTAAGGGTCAACTTTGTGTTGACTCTTGGTGTTTCTCGTTCAAGAGAGGCCTGCTCTTAACGCTGCAAGAGCAACCAGGAGGGCAAGCGTGCTCCCTTTGCTTTCTGGTCTACCTGGCACGTCAAGCGTCGTTGCCCTGTTTTTGATAATTCGCTGGTCTTTGGCATCAGGTGTATCAGTCAGAATTCCTAGTGACAAGCAGTAGAAACTAAATCCAGCTAAGGATGTGGAAAAGTTTTGTTTTGTTTGTTTTTGGAAACCTATTGGGCAGCTCACAGAATCATCACGAAGGCTGGAAAGATGGTGAAGGGCTTCACAATGAGAAGAAAGGCAAAACCCAAGGGCAAACAGCAGCAGAGAACCAGCTGGGGTCATCCCCATCCCCTGCGTGGCCTGGGACACCGTGCTAGCGGGCCCCTGCTGCCAAACTATGACTCCATTCTCCCTTTGCAGGGCATCCAGATGACCACACGGGCCACCAGAGACCAAGGGCAGGGAGAGTAAAGATCTGTCATTCCTGTCCTGGGGAATGGGACGCAAGGAAAGGTCTTCACTCAATGGAGGAAGGAGAGATTTAGATGCTGGGCTGTCCAAAAGATGAGGCCCACCAGGTACTTAAGAGGGTATAAAGCATCTTTGTGTTCACAAAAGTAACAATCCACAGCCACTGTTGATCAAGTTTTGCTTATCAGGTTTGGTTTATTGGGTTATGTAGCAAGAACCCCACTGAATATATTAAATGCTGTCCTTAAATCTTCAAATGATCCTCTGAGGTTGGTACACTCTCCCTGTTTTTGTAAATGAGAAAACCACCGTGGTTCTATCACTTTCCCAGGCCACACTGGGATTTTGCAGGGGGGCGGGGTTCTTCATGTTCTCTGAGTTAGTGAGGAAAAAAAAAAAGGTATAAAATGTGTATTTAGGAAGATATTTTATACTCCTGGTTCCTGGTGTGATGGACTAGTTGGAATCACGTTTATCCTTTCCTGACCCGATGTGAGCAACTACAGAGGTTGGACAAAATACATTAAAACGACTCTTCACCTACGTGAGACGTCAACACGGGCGGGGCTGTGATCATGAAGGAACGTTTACCTCTGTGTTCGCCTTGAGAACATCTTCTAAACTGTGGAAAATCGTGTCCAAGGAGACGACCGTGGCAGCGGGAAAAGCAGATCGGGGTGCAAGGCTGCCAAGGCGGGGGTGGGGTGGGGGTCGGGAGGAAATGCAGAAAAGGAACCCGCAAAAATCTACACGAAAACCCCCCTTGAGGGCACAGGAAGTTTTCTGAGGGGATGGGAATGTTCTATATTTTGGTTGTGATGAATATTACAGACCTGTTTACACTTGTCAAAATGGTACTCTTAGAAAAAGTGTATTTTTTTTAATTTTTTTTTAATTTTAAAATTAATTTTTTTTTTATTTTAAAATTAAAAAAAAGTATTCACTCTTAAAATTAATGAATGTTATTGTAAGTAAATCAGTATATTGTATTTTAAACCAGCAGAGTTGATTATTTCAAAAGCCCCTCTGAGGCTTGGCTGACCCGTAAACCACCCCACAACAGCACCAGACTTGGGGACGGAGCAGAGAACAGCTGAGGGGGGCGTTCAGAGGCTGCGCAGCGCTGGGAGGGTTGGAGTCCGGCCCCAGCCACAGTGGACTGACCTTGGCAAAGACCTGAGGGGTCCGGGCGTTAGGAATGGGAATGGAGCCCGCAACACAATTACTCAACTTTGGAAGCTGGGAAAGTCACGAGTGGCAACAAATTTAGCAGGTCCGAGACAGCCGAGTCCTAAAATCAGCAGGGGGAGAATCGAAAGGCAACTAGATTTACTACACAGCATCTCCGAAAGGCTCAGAAGTTGGTGGCACCAGCAGTAGCCGTGAAGTTCAGGCTAAGAACAAGAGAACTGTTTGGAAATTTACGAAGAAATTACACCCCAAATACCCACTCCTATTCTCCCATCTAAACATTGCATAAAACTGAAAGTTTAGGGGCGCCTGGGTGGCTCAGTCGTTAAGCGTCTGCCTTCGGCTCAGGTCATGATCTCGGGGTCCTGGGATCGAGCCCCGCTGTGGGCTCCCTCCTCCGCAGGAAGCCTGCTTCTCCCTCTCCCACTCCCCCTGCTTGCATTCCCTCTCTCGCTGTGTCTCTCCCTGTCAAATAAATAAAATCTTTAAAAAAAAAAATTTATAAGCATCTAGTTAAATAATAACACAAACAATAAGTTACTTATGGGGCACCTGGGTGGCTCAGTCGTTAAGCGTCTGCCTTCGGCTCAGGTCATGATCCCAGGGTCCTGGGATAGAGTCTTGCATCGGGCTCCCTGCTCAGCGGGAAGCCTGCTTCTCGCTCTCCCTCTCCCACTCCCCCTGCTTGTGTTCCCTCTCTCGCTGTGTCTCTCTCTCTGTCAAATAAACAAAATCTTTAAAAAAAAAAAAACTGAAAGTTTATTCTCAAGAGAAAGTAAACCAGAGGGTCTCCAGATTAGAAGATATTGGGCTAAGCTAGTCATGGGGCTCCGTAGTTAAAGGGTGGTATCGAGCAAGTATGGAGAAAGTGTGGAGCCCCAGCCTACGTTATTCATGTGGCTCCCAGGACCCTGCAACTCCAGGTGACCCATGGAAGCCTACTTTGGGGAATCTGACTAGCCCAAGAAAAAAGCCCTAAGGAGATGCCAATACCAGGCGTTCATCAATGATATGGCTCAGTCAGATCCCCTGCAGAAAAGTGCCCAGCCAAAAAGCTCCAGCCACGCGCTCAGAGTTTCCAATTGGCTTTTTAGTGCCCTCACTCAGATAACCAGTGTTACCAGTCATCTGATGAAAGCCTCTGCCATGAAAGGCAGACACTAAACATAAGCGGAAAAAAAAAATTAGAGAAAACAGTTTATGCATGAAGAACAATTTTAAAAAGTAAAATTTTAAAAATCTATCATGAATGTAGAGAGATTTAAAAAATATAATGCAGGGCGCCTGGGTGGCTCAGTCGGTTAAGCGACTGCCTTCGGCTCAGGTCATGATCCTGGAGTCCCGGGATCGAGTCCCACGTCGGGCTCCCTGCTCAGCAGGGGGGTCTGCTTCTCCCTCTGACCCTCTTCCCTCTCGTGCTCTCTGTCTCTCATTCTCTCTCAAATAAATAAATAAAATCTTAAAAAAAAAATAATGCATTGTTAAAACAAGAACACAATACTATTAAATATACATATATGGATATGTTTTATATAGATAGTAGATACATATACATACAAAACTAAAACAAAACCACACTTTTATTGTTTTTTTAATAAGGGAGCATTCAGGGGCACCTGGGTGGGTCAGTCAGTTAAGTGTCAGACTCTTGGTTTCCGCTTAGGTCGTGATCTCAGGGTCATGAGATCAAGCCCCGTGTCCCTTCTACCCTGGGCTTGGAGCCAACTTGGGATTCACTCTCTCCCTCTGCCTCTCCCCCCCCCATCCCAGCTTGTGCACTTTCTCTCTAAAAACAAACAAACAAATAAATAAATATAAAAAGGGACCATGCAAAGGGGAAAGGAACTCTTTTTTTTTTTAAAGATTTTATTTTATTTTATTTTATTTTAATTTATTTATTTGAGACATAGAGAATGAGAGAGAGAGAGCACATGAGAGGGGGGAGGGTCAGAGGCAGAAGCAGGCTCCCCGCCGAGCAGGGGGCCCGATGCGGGACTCGATCCCGGGACTCCAGGATCATGACCTGAGCCGAAGGCAGTCACTTAACCAACTGAGCCACCCAGGCGCCCGATTTTATTTATTTTTCTTAAAGAGAAAGAGAGCATGTGTGCACAAGTGGGGAGAGGGGGCAGAGGGGGAGGGGTATTGAGAATCCTAAACAGGCTCCGTGCCCAGTGCAGAGTCTTACATGGGGCTCAATCTCAGGATCTGAGATCATGACCTGAGCCAGAATCAAGACTCTGATGCTTAACCAACTGAGCCACCCAGGCGCCCCCAAAAAGGAACTCTTCAAATTAAAAATATCATGCCTTGCAATAAATCCTGCATTTCTTACCAGTTAGAGCAGGGATGGATCAGAGTTTATGTAAAATTTTTCCTAATATATTAAAGCAGTCATTTTTCTTGTAAAAAACTTTTTTATATACCAGAAATAAAAAACTCAATAGAAGGATTGGAAGATAAAGGTGAGGAAATCTCCCCCAAAAGTAGTACAAAACCACAGACAGGGGAAATTGAAGGGAATAGACAAGAAAATTAGAGGGCTAATCCAGGAGGCCCCTCCCCCTCTGAACAACAGGACTTCCAGAAAAGCAAAACAGAGAAAATGAAGTGGAGGGAGTGATCAAAAAAATGCTTGAAGGAATTTTTCCCAAACATGAAGGACATGCACATCCAGATTAAAAGGGCCCACGGAGGGGTTCCTGGATGGCTCAGTTGGTGAAGCATGCAACTTTTGATCTTGGGTTGTGTGTTCAAACCCCACATTGGGTGTAGAGATTATTTAAAAATAAAATCTTTAAATAAATAAATAAATAAATAAGCCCACTGAATACCTGACACAATGGATGATAACAGACTCACATCACGAAAAATCATAATTCAGAACACAGAAGACAAAAAGAAGGTTCTGCAAATTTTCAAAGGGATGGGGGAACAGATCAGAAATAATGGCTTGAGGGCGCCTGGGTGGCTCAGTTGGTTAAGCGACTGCTTTCGGCTCAGGTCATGATCCCAGAGACCTAGGATCAAGCCCCGCATCACATCATCGGGCTCCCTGCTCAGTGGGGAGTCTGCTTCTCCCTCTCCCTCTGCCTGCCCCTCACACTGCTTGTGCTCTCTCTCTTTCTCTCTCTGTCACAGAAATAAATAAAATCTTAAAAAAAAGAAATAATGGGGGGCGCCTGGGTGGCTCAGTCGTTAGGCGTCTGCCTTTGGCTCAGGTCATGATCCCGGGGTCCTGGGATTGGGCCCCGCATCGGGCTCCCTGCTCCACGGGAAGCCTGCTTCTCCCTCTCCCACTCCCCCTGCTTGTGTTCCCTCTCTCGCTGTGTCTCTCTCTGACAAATGAGTAAAATCTTTAAAAAAAAAAAAAAAAGAATGGCCTGAATGTCTCAAAAGAAACATTGGAAGTTAGAAGACACACAATGTTTTCAAAATTCTAAAGGTAAGTTAACCCCAACTTAAAATTTTTATATCCATCCAAATTATCAATCAGGTTTGAAAGTAGAAAAAGACATTTTTAGTCATTTAAGACAAAAAAAAGTTGTTTTCATGGACTTAGGCGGCTGCTGGAGGATGTGTCACCAGAATAAGGCAGTAAACCAAGCAAAAGACAGACAGCAGGGGGATGGGCACCTGGCTGACTCAGTCGGTGGAGCATGTGTGACTCTTGATCTCAGGGTCGTAAGTTCAAGCCCCACATTGGGCCTAGATATTGCTTTTAAAAACAAAAAAAAAGAGAGAGAGAAGAAGGAGAAAGGAGAGAGCACAGGAAGCAGGAATCTGACCCAGGCTGAAGTGTAGAGAATCCCGTAGGATACCCCTGAAGGCAGACTGACTACAGGAGGAGAGCAACGTAATGGGCCCAGAAGACAAGCAGTCCCAGTCAGACGAGGTCACAAAACCCCAAGAGAGGGTTCATTAAGGAAATTAAATTGGTAGAATATCATCTGAGTGTAGTGAGGGGAGATTTCAACAACTGAGAGAGTTTGGCATGGAGTACAAAGAAAACGAAGCAAATGGAGGAGGGGGGATAATCAGTCACTCTGGGGGAACTAAAAACCTTGTGCATGAAAAGGGAATTCCTCACAGTCCATCCATAGCTTAGAGTAGAACCCAAGGGGAATCATGTTTACCTGGTGGCCATGCTCCCAGAACACATTGCTGCTCTAACCAAATTACTATATGGCGATGTTGGAAGGATGGGGACTTAGTGGGTTGTTGGGGTGAGAATGAGCCGTAACAATTGAAGGTGGACATCCCTGATGAGGGAGAAGCCTCTTTTTCATAAGTCTTGCACCGCTATTTGATTCTTTGAGCTATGTGGATGAATAACTTTACTAGGAATCAAAACTTTGCCCTGATTTCTATCTTAGAACATACAAGCGGAGGCAGGCGGACACAGGAAGCAATGCTAAGATACAAATGAAGAACTCCAGGATCCTAAAAGAAAACTTTAGTTGCAGACAGGGAAGGAAAGAGTACCTACGGGTATAAAAGGAACAATGGTACTTCCAGAAACAGGCGCAGGATGATAGTGAGACCTCCTTAGACTCATCCAGGAAACTGGCACAAATAAAGTAACCTTTGAACCTGACCTTCAGGATGTGGCCCTGTTCTCCAGACGACGTGGCACTGGATGGAACGCAGAGCAGCCATGGCTCCCCACCCTTTCCTCTGCTCCCCTCCATCTTCTGCTCCATCCTCTAGCCCCTGTTCCTGCCCCTCAAGACTCCTGCCTGGAGGTGTTGACCTGTGCTCAGGCTTGCAGAGATCAAGCTGGCTACGGAGATAGGATGCGCTTCAGAGCCAGCAGACAAACCTGGCTTCACTTGTGCCTTCCCACCCCCACCCCCCACATCCTCTGACTCCAGTCATGGTCCTGTCTGCAGTATGTGGGCAGACCGCTCAGCAGACCCACCTGCACAGCTTCCCCAGACATCCCACGCTCAGACGGTGGTGCCGGGAGTAAAGCTGCAGAGAAAGGGAAGGTATTAGGGGGAATTAAGGTGAGGAAGTGACTCAGTCCAGCATAAGCCTACAGGCACCCAGAGGAGTTCTCAAGAGCAGGGGCGGCTGCTGGTTTGGGCTTTCAAGTCAGCTTGGGAGTGTCCCTGAAATGTGACTCCTCTCTGCCCCCCTGAGCCCTGGGGTGGGGGTGGGGGGCTGGGCTCCTGCCCTTGCCCTTCCCCGGGCCCCCAGAGAATCCCTGGTGGGCTGGGGGTCCTTAGACTTTTGCACGGCCGATGGTTTCTTTTCTCCTGGATTTGTTTGCCTTGTGCAGAGTGGAGCCAGGTTGGGAAAGTGACTCTGAGGAGAAACTGCCTCTCCCCCCCACCTCCAGGAGCTGCTCACCGAGAGGACTGAGGGTGGGCCTTGGGCCTGGCAGGCAGAAGCCAACCTCTCGGGGCTCAGGGCAAAGCCACCACTGTATGGAGAATGTGCAGTCTTACTGCCAAACAATCCAAATTCAAATTCTTGAGCTCAGAAGAGACACCAGACTATCGGATACTATTTCTTCATCAAACAAACCCTGGGAAACAAAACTACCTCATCCATTTGTGGTTGAATCATTCACTCCATAAATACTCTGATATGCCAGGGTCTGGGCTCATTTAGCAAGAATTCTATAAAGTAAACCACCTCACACCCATTAGGATGGCTTCTATTAAAAACAAGTGTTGGCAAAGATGTGATCCAGCAATTTTTTTTTTCTTTTCTTTTTTTTTTTTTTTTTTGTTGGCGGGGAGAGAGAGCGCGAATGGAGGGGCAGAGGGAGAAGGTGCGAGAGAGAATCTTAAGCAGGCTCCACGCCTAGCTGACCCGGGGCTCAATCCCATGACCCTGAGATCATGACCTGAGCCAAAATCAAGAGTCAGACGCTTAACCGACTGAGCCACCCAGGGACCTCTGATCCAGCAATTTCTGAGTGTAGACCTAAAAGAAGTGAAAGCAGGGTCTCGAAGAAATACTTGCACACCCTTGTTCACAGCAGCATTACTGGTAACAGCCAAAAGCTGGAACCCACCCACGTGTCTATTGATGGATGAATGGATAAACAGAATGTGAAATGTACATAGACTGGGAGCTCAGCCTTAACAAGGGAGGAAATTCAGCACATGACACAACATAGATGAACCTTAAGGACACTATGCTAAGTAAAATAAGCAAATTATAAAGAGACAAATATTGTATGATTCCAGTTATCTGAGGTCCCTAGAGTAGCGAAATTCATAGAAACGGAGGGCAGAATGGTGGTTGTCAGGGGCTGGGGGGAGGGGGAGGAGGGTGTTGTCCTTTAATGGATACAGAGTTTCAGTTTTTCAAGATAAAAAGAGTTCTGGAGATTGGTTGCAGAAGGATGTACATATATTTAACACTACTAAACTGTACACTTGATAAAATCTTTTAAAAAGGCGGGGGGGACATCTGGGTGGCTCAGTCTGTTAAGTGTCTGACTTTGATTTCGGCTCAGGTCATGACGTCAGAGTCCTGGGATGGAGTCCCGTGTCAGGCTAGAGCCTGCTTCTCCCTCTGCTTGCTCTTCCCCCTGCTTGTGCTCTCTCTCTCTCTCCCCGCCCCCCTTCTCTGACAAATAAATAAATAAAATCTTTTAAAAAAATAAACAAAATAAACTGTACACTTGAAAATGGTTAAGATGGTAAGTTTTATGTTATGACTCTTTTGCACAATTAAATCATAATTTTTTTTTTTAAAGAGACACACTTCCTTCCACCAACATACCCAGATACAGCTGGGCAGAGAGACGGGAACATAGTCACCCAACCTAATAGGTACCAGGGACAATTTGTTGACTATTTGTTGGAAAGTGCTACACACAAGAATGCACATAGTACAGGGAAGCACAGAGGAGGAAGCATTTCATTTTGCTTAGGGGTGGAGATGGGGGTGGGTTACGGAGGAAAGGACATTTGAGCTGCACTTTTGAAGGTGATTAAGGTCTGACCAGACCAGAGGATTCTGATTATCACACCAGATTGAGGACTCTGGGAAAATTCTATGACTCCTTTGAGCCTCAGTTTCCTGATCCATAAAATGGCAAAAATGCCACCATTGTAGGGGAGCCATGAGGATTAAATAACAGAATGTATAGCTATTAGTCTAACACAAGAACTGGCACAAAATACACAATCATTTAAAGATATCTTCCAGTATCATTATTGTTACGAATTACCATCATCATTATTCTCATTATATTTTGATCCATGTTGGCAATGGTTGAAGTGAAAGCTAAAATGGTAGGTCAGGGTCAGGTTAGAAAGGGCCTCAAACAGCCAAGACTTTAGTCATATCTTCCCAGCAGTTAGGAGCCTTGGAAGGTTTTTGAGGCTGAGACTATCTGGAATGTTAGAACTGGATTTGCTTGCAGTTAAGTTTATCTATTGACCTTATATTTAGCTGGGTTGGGTGTGTGGGCTTCTAGGCCATCCCACCTGGGTTTCGGTGCCATGTTTATGTATCAGAGGGGCTTTCAGAGCCAGTCCTTAGGAGAGGCCCAGGAGAAAAGCTGTAAGCGTCAAAAAAACAGAGGTGGAGGACCCAGAGAGGAGGATGACACAACTATCACTGGGGAAGAAAACTTACTTTAAAACTGGCCATGTGGGCACCACAGATTCCTAAGTGAGCAGATAGTACAGTTTGCAACATTTCAGGATGTGGCCTTGGTAACTGTTTTTCTCTCCAACATTTTGTGTTCTGAGATATGTCGTGTGTGTATGTTTGCATGGTGAGGGCATTAGGCAGAACTGTTTGGACGTGCTCTTCTGAGCAAGGACATCTATGGCAGGGATTGTTCATTGTCCTACAAATCCAGTCTTTCTTTTTTCTTATCGTTGGCATATGGGCACAAGAATAAAGACTACATTTCTTAGCATCACTTGCAGTTAGCCACTGGGATATAAGAGAAAGTGTCTTGTGTAACTTCCTGAAAGTGTATTCAAAGAAAAAGGGAAACTTTCTTTTTCTTTCATCCTTGTTGGCTGGAGTATAGTGGGATCGCTGGAGCTCAAGCAGCCTCTTGGAAGTTTAAGCAGCTCAAGTCATGTGCAGAAAGTGGAATAAGATAGAAGAAACCATGGAGCATTATACCAACCTAGATAGCTGACCTGTGGTCTTCATTTATGTGGGAGAAGAATATACTTCTAGTCTAATCTGCTATTATTTGGGAGGTCTTGTTGCTCACAGTAAAACAATCGTAACCGTCACAGTAGCCAATAAACTCTGGATTTAACTCCCTTTGGTGGCCTTTCTGAACGATTTTAATTTCCCTCAAACTCTCAGCCTGAAGAAAGTGAATTCAATTGGTGTTAGAGAAACCACCCTGGTGCCACCGAGTGAGATGAACTCCAGATGAGAATACCTGGAAGCAGGTGAATCATTTCAGGAAACAGTTAGGCATTTACCTGCTAACATTAACAATTGCATACCATGACCCAGCAATTCCCTTTATTTTTTTTTTAAGTTTTTTTTTTTTAAAGATTTTATTTATTTATTTGACAGAGAGTGAGAGAGCATAAGCAGGGGAAGCAGCAGGCAGAGGGAGAGGGAGAAGCAGGCTCCCCGCCGAACAGAGAGCCCGATGCGGGGCTCGATCCCAGCATGACCCAAGCCGAAGGCAGCCGCTTAACCGACGGAGCCACCCAGACGCCCCTCAGCAATTCCCTTTAAATACTTGAGAGAGATTTGTGCACACGTGCATCAGTCAGGAGTCACATACAGCAGCACTGTGAGTAATCACCAAAGACTGGACACGACCCAAATGACCATCAACAGGAGAATGGCTCCGTAAATTGGGCTGTGTTGACACAATAGAATTGACCACGCCACCAGGAGAAGGAATGGACTACCACCGCAAGCATCAGCGTGGGCAAAACTCTAAATAAATCACGTTGGGCAAAACTCTAAATAAATCATGTTGCAGAAAGGTCGTGAGGCACAGAAGAAAATGCGCAATCCTAGAAAATCCAAAACCAGGCCACTCTAGACAGTGTTGTTTAGTGATATATATATATACATATACATACATATATTCATGGCCAAACTATAGAGAAAAGCCAAAAATGGTTCACACCGGGTTCAGGATGGAGATTGGAGGGGCAGAGGGGGGTGATGGTCTGTCCGTGGAGAGAGCACAGGAGGCCTTGGAGGTCTGGCTAAATGCTATTTCTTACCCTGGGCGGCGGGAGAGGGTGTGACTCTGTGGGTGTGTGCTCTGGCATTATACTCTCAACTATCCACGTGCATTTTCTGCTCTTTTCTGAACGTGAGAGAGACAGGGAGGGAGGAAGAGTTAAGGCTCTGTTTTGACAGTGCAGAGGAGAGAGGATGAATGCCTTTCTCCTCTTCCTTCCCCGTCAGCAATAATGACTCATTCCACCACCATTTAGCACTTACTCCATTCTGCTTGAATTGCTCTGAGCTGTTAACACATCTGTCTCCCTCTGTCATTAATTTATTCATTCAGCTGACAATTACTGAAAGTCCCCAAAGTGTCAGCAGGAGGGAGGGGGCGACAGGGGGGAGTTCACCAGTACAGATGAACAAACCTGGCCTCTCCTCCTGCAGCTCAGAGTCTAGTCGGGGACGCGCATGAGTCTCTAAAATGTGGCCTCATTTGGCCCCGTGCCTTCGGGGCCTGGGTTCTAATAGAGGGGGCAACATTTGAGCTGAAGGCAGTGATGTACCTGAGAGCCCGGATGGGCCTTCCTGCAGCTCTGTATCCCAGGTGTATCCTGCCCCTCCTAGCACAGCAGTGGAGGCTCTCGGAGTGTTGTTGGGGCTGGTGTGCTGGGAAGCTCTCCAAGCTCAGCGCGCAAGCTGCATTCAGAGTCCCGGTGTGGGCGTCCTGGTTTCCCAGACTCACCTGGGGCACTGGTTAACAGCTCAGGTTCTCAGGCTGCTGCCCTGGAGGGCCTGGCCTCGCAGGTCTGAGCTGGGGCCCCAGAATCTGCATGTCAGACTCTCTCCTCTGTGATCGCACGTGTTGTCTAGCGACACATATATTCTGCTCCCTTCTGAATGTAAGGCATTTCACCCTTTGGGAGGCCCTGAGGGACTGGCTGGGGATTAACAGAGTGGCCTCTTCATTCCCAGAAAGGTGCTAGACCTCAGGTGGAGAAGGCCTTATTCACGTCTGTCCTCTTGGCACCTCTTCTACTTGCTAATTGTGTGACCTTGGACACCTCACTCGACCTCCTTGTGACTCAGTTTCTCCATTTGTGAAGTGGGTGTGCTGAGAATGGCGCATACTCAGCGGGCTGCTCTGAGGACCGAGAGAGCTAATACATGAGAAGCTGTGAAAGTAGTTCATGCGCCGAGATCATGCCCTGTTGCTTTTGTCTTGTGCCAAGCTGGGGCCAGCCGGGGGTAGAGCTGACCCCTGGAAAGGGAAGGGACACCAGAGTGAGTTGCTTGAATAAAGGAGGCTGGGAGAGGCTGGGTGGGGCACTCCGAAACCAAGAAGGAAAAATCCCTCCATGTACAGGCCGTATGAGCCTTCCCTGCTTGGGAAGCTTCTGGGCTCCTGATAACTCACTGTTGGGTGCACTTTTGCTCTCTTTAGCCCACTTTACTTTCACCCGTAGGTAAAGGTGACATGCATGGAGTTCCGGAAAAGGCTCACGTGTTTGCTTTCAGAAGTCTCTGGAGGAGAGGACCTGGGGTAAGTAGACACTTCTGCGTGGGCTTCAGGGTCCTTCTCTGAGAAAAATGAGGGCCCTGGACATGTGGATATACCCAGGCGTGCTCAAAACAAGAGGGTACTGGGTTATATGGTCCCCGAGTGGAGATCAGAGGGGACTCAGGGAATGGGGGCATATCAGGAGGCTCTCCCTCAATCCAAGGCCGTTTCTTCCCCAGAGATTTGTGCCCAGAATTATTATCCTGTTTCACTGGTATGACAACAGAGTCACAAAGCAATGAGGCAATTAAGAGAGGTGGAAATAAATGGAGACCGCTCACAGGAGAATAAGCAGAGGCCATCTACTCTCCATTTGCTCTAGCAAGGGAGTCAGCCCCCATCACTTGCTTTCTGGTGTGCGGAGAAGTGGTTAAGTTTCGTAGTGGAAAGGGGGAAGACTCCAGGAGCACCCAGACTGGAGGCTTGGCAGGGGGAGGCTGGAAGCGGAGCACCCTGTGGGATTGGCGAGGGAAGCCGATTTGGCTTTCTCCGGTGGGTCCTACGTTGGAGGCAGAAATCCGGGAAGCTGTCAGTTCTGAAGTCCTGGCTCTTCTGGGCCGATTGCTGCAGGCATTATTGTTTGGTCCCTGGACCAGTTGCTGGAGGCAGTGGGTTGGCTCTCCGACCTTGGCTTCAGATGGTGGGTCAGAGTTCTATTTTTATATATGGCCTGGCCATTGTCCACTTGGATCTGCAGTCTCCTAGAGGTCCTCATGGCCTTGCACTCCCGCAGCTACCTCTGCTGTGGCCCGCCGCCTGAGTGTGCGGCCTCATGAGTCCTCCCACGGAGGTGCTTTCCCCCAGGGACCAACCCCAGTAAAGCTGTGCAGAGCTGGATGCTTCCTGGCTGGAAACGAGAGGCCCGCATTCCACCCGGCCACTGTTTCTCCTCCACCAGGGAGGTTTGCTTCAACAGCCGCCTTGCTGACACCCATGGGGAGTTGTTCCCAAGGCCGTCAGTTCTACCCCTGGTGCCGTCGTTTTCCATCTTTGCGATCCTGAGCAGGTTGGCTTGCTTCTCTGAGCTTCCATGTGGACTAGAAGCACGGTGACCACCACGTGGTGTGGGGGAGAGACAAGGGAGAGAATGTGCGAAAGGATTTCGAATGCCCTGGCGGGGTTGGGGCTCCGGTGGGCTTCTGATTTTACACAAACCAGAGTTCCCAGGCTGCACCGTCCCCTCTAGCAGGTGGTTTCTGGCTTTGGTTCATTCTTTCCACCTCCAAGAGTTCGCCAGGGCCATGGGTCTGTTTGCACTTGATGTACATATGTCTGCACAGTTTTACAACTGTCGCTTTCTAGCTTGTTCTCTGGCCACAGGGTTTCATTCCTTGGAAGGCAGGGGTAGTTCTGATGCATTTTCCGAAGCTTCTTGGCCGGTAGGGATTCTTCTCCCTACCAGATGAGAGACACACACACAGCCAGTGGGCTGGGAGAGGTAGGAATGCTGAGCCTCGGGGACCTCATCTGTGGAATGGAGCTGATGGTGGCGCATACTAGCCGTGTGTGGTGGAGAGTAGTAACTGGGGGCTGCCAGGGAGACGTTTTAGTGCAGGGCGTGTAGTTGGCCCTCAGGAAGGGGGGACTGTCATCGTGTGCCCTGTGGCTGGGGCTGTAATAAGCCTAGAGACCCTGGTGCTCCCAGACTAGAGTCTCTGGTCTAGACCAGAGAGATGAAGTGGCCCCAGGGAGTTCCTGAGCGCAACCACAGGCTCCAGAAGCAGGTAATCTCCTGGCCTTCTCTAATTCGCTCTTACAACACATAGTTCTGAGCCTCCGTCAGGCATCAGACGAGATGCTGGTGATACACAGGTGAGCCGGACAGGTGTTCAGTGGAGCTTATAGTCTTGGTGTCCCATAAGAGATGATGTAAACTGTGAGAAATGCCAGGAAGGAAAATTACTGCTCAAAGGGACTCGAAGCCCATTTTGATAATTTGGGGGAGATGCGGATCTGGGTGGGCTTCTGCAGAAATGACCTTTAAAGTGAGGTCTGAAGGGTGGAAAGGTGCTAGCTTCCCTCTGCCCCTTTGCCTGGTTTTTTGGATCCTCAGGTACTTCTGAAGCATCTGCTGCAGGCCTCTACCATCATAGGGCCATCCTGGCAGGGCTGTGAGAAAAGTAACACTGCGAAGTCCCTGTCCCAGTGTGTTTGGGTGCTGGAACCTACCCCGGCGACACGGTAAACAATGCGAGACAATGGGTGAAGACAACGGAGGGGGGGAAGTGGTTTGAGGCCAAAGCACCTCTGGAGTTCTGGGGAGCGGAGGGTGGAGTCAGCAGGAGGCTTTCCTGGTCCTAAACGTTGAGAGGGGTTTGGACAGGTAAAGAGGAGGCATCGGAGGAGAGGGCTAGAGAGGGTCAGTCACTGGAGCATTCGGGGGTAGGGATGGGGTGGGGATAATAGATGACATTAGAAGCCGGCAAACCTTAGACATCCAGCTGAGGAGGTGCACTTGGTCCTGTAGGCAATGGGGAGCTAGCAAAGACTCTTGAGGAAATGAGGAGGTAGCAGTGTTCTGAAGAGGGGAATCCTGCAATTCTTAAAGCATAGATGGGAGATTAGGCTGACCAGTCTTGCCCCACTAAGCTTCATGACGATTGCTCATACCTGAAGTTCAGCATCATTGTTGTCAAACTAACAACCCTTTGGGAGAAGTAACTAAAGGAAGATGTGATCACATGATATCAGAACCTTTCCAAATGTGGCTTGAAACTGGTTTCTGTAGAAGGGACACCCTCTGGAAGTGTTTAATATTTTTTTAAGATTATTTATTTATTGGGGCGCCTGGGTGGCTCAGTCATTAAGCGTCTGCCTTCGGCTCAGGTCATGATCCCGGGGTCCTGGGATCGAGCCTCACTTCGGGCTCCCTGCTCCATGGGAAGCCTGCTTCTCCCTCTCCCACTCCCCCTGCTTGTGTTCCCTCTCCCACTCCCCCTGCTTGTGTTCCCTCTCTCGCTGTGTCTCTCTCTGTCAAATAAATAAAATCTTTTAAAAAAAAGAAGATTATTTATTTGACACAGAGAGAGAGAGAGAGAGAGAGAGAGAGAACAAGCAGGGGGAGTGGCAGGCAGAAGGAGAGGGAGATAAATGCCCAGGAAGGATAAAGGATGGGAGCTGGGGCATAAGCCTTGCAGGGGCTGCAGACAGTTTGTGTGGATACGCAGAGGGACGAAAATAACTGAAGTTGAAGACTCAAAGGAGGGCACGGGCTAGTCTAGACAGAGCGATGAATGTAGGTGATGAACTTGAATCCTTGCCCCAGTTCTGACCGTGTAGTTTTGGGCAAGCAACTTCTTGGCTCTTTGTTTGCAAGACGAGGCGGGTAGCCCTAGGGCCTAGCCTAGGGCATGGCACACAGTGAGCACTCAATAAATAGTTGTTAACTATTTATTTAATTGTTAATCATTAATTAATTCTTTCTAAGGTTCTCAGATGCTTTGAATCTCTGATCTCACCCTGTCCCAGTACCTTGGGCAAGACTTATGACTAAATGAGACTCTCCCAGATTTCCTGTTTTAAAATTTTAGGAAATTTGCCTCTGGGCTATTCCTGAACTAAGAACAAAAGCCGTTTGGAGGAAAAATGTCTTCATCATTCGAGAAGCTACCAAGAGCCTAGCTTAAGCTAGTATTTTTTCTGAACAGGTATATAGTTCATTTCATTGTCACAGCATTCTTAAAAAGTTGGGTGAAACATAGCGTCTTCATAAATAGAATTCCATTTTCAGCATCCTGGGGGAATTCATTCACTTCAAGAACTCTGCAAGGAAATCCTTTTTTTTTTTTTAATTTTTATTTATTTATTTATTTATTTGAGAGAGAGAGAATGAGAGAGAGCACGAGAGGGAAGAGGGCAGAGGGAGAAGCAGACCCCCTGCTGAGCAGGGAGCCCGATGTGGGACTCGATCCCGGGACTCCAGGATCACGACCTGAGCCGAAGGCAGTCGCTTAACCAACTGAGCCACCCAGGTGCCCCTGCAAGGAAATCCTTTTAAATGTCACACCTCAGGGATAGGGCCACACGCACTTTCTAGGGTGGGGCAGGGAGACTATCCTAGAAAGGATTACTTCTCTGCTCACACACATCCCTGTGTACTCACAGACACCCCCGCTCACACAGAAACAGTCCCACGATGCCCTCCCACGCGTGTTGTACACACACGCTCACGTGCTCTCTCGCGTGCAGCCTTGTTTCCTGCCAAAGGAGCTGCACACGTGGAGCGGAGCACCAGGATCTCTTCCTCCAGGGAACAGCTGTTGCTTATCTATTAGAACATAAAATTCAGGGTCAGAGGCCTCTGGGGCCCCAGCTCACTCAGACTGCAGAGAAAGCCTGGTTTCTGAGTTTCTTCATTCGAAAACCTTCCCTCGGATCGTTGGTGGAGAACTGGATTTTGTTTTTAAAAGATGCCATAAATAATTACCCCCAAAGCAAGTCCTGCTGGAAGAGTAGGTTTCCATTCACTCATACAACAGGGTTGTTGCTGTTTTGTTGTTGTTGTTGTTGTTTGAGTGCCTACCAAACTGCGGGCGTCATGGTAAGTACTGGGGGTTTCGCAGTGAACACGAAGATATTGTTCCTGTGTCTGCAGAGCTCAGAGGCTTTGGGGACTGTCAGTTTTCTACGACTGCCATAACAAACTTGCCTCAAATGTAGGGCTTTAAAACCCACATTTACTATCTCATAGCTCTGAAGGTCTGAGGTCCCAGTTGGCTCAGCTGGTTTCTACACTCAGAGTCTCACAAGCCTAAACATCAAGCTATCAGCCGGCGGGGCTCTAATAGGGAGGCTGTTTGCTTGCTGGCTGTCAGCTGGAGACCATCCCTTGTTTCTACAGCCTCTCTTGGGTCTTTGCACTGGGCCCCTACGTCTCAGAGCCCCCAACGGCAAGTCAACTCCTTCTCATGGTTGCAATCTCTCGACTTCCCCCTTTACTGTCTCCAACCTGAGAAAATTCTCTGCTTTTAAGGGCTCCTGTGGTTTGCCCGGGCCCCCCTGCCTAATCCAGGCAGCTGTCCCCATCTTGAAGTCTGTAACTTTAATCACATCTGCACCATCCCTTTTTGCCTTGTAACATAACACACTTCACATTCACAGGTTCTGGGGACTGGATGTGGACATCTTAGGTGGGGCCATTTTGCCCTTATGAGAGGAGGTTGGAAAGGCATGTCTGGCTTCTTAAAGTAAATAACATCGAAGCTGAAATGTGAAGAATGGGCTCTGAATCAAAGGATTAACACTCCCAGGCAGGACTGGGCTTGCAGTCCTGGAGGGGGCCTTGCCTTCAAATACTACATTAGGGGCGCCTGGGTGGCTCAGTCGGTTAAGCGACTGCCTTCGGCTCGGGTCGTGATCCTGGAGTCCCGGGATCGAGTCCTGCATCGGGCTCCCTGCTCGGCGGGGAGTCTGCTTCTCCCTCTGACCCTCCCCCCTCTTGTGCTCTCTCTCTCTCTCTCTCATTCTCTCTCTCAAATAAATAAATAAAATCTTTAAAAAAAAAAAAGAAATACACACTGTATTATTAAGAAGTAAAGGGAATGGGGGGGCTGGGTGGCTCAGTTGGTTAAGCGACTGCCTTCGGCTCGGGTCGTGATCCTGGAGTCCCGGGATCGAGTCCCGCATCGGGCTCCCTGCTCGGCAGGGAGTCTGCTTCTCCCTCTGACCCTCCTCCCTCTCATGCTCTCTGTCTCTCATTCTCTCTCTCGCAAATAAATAAAATCTTAAAAAAAAAAAAAAAAGAAAGCATTAGGATGAACTTTGTCATCTTACAAAACTAAGGCTCAAAAATAGGCTGAGATCCTTAGAAAGTTGGTTTTGGTAGAGTAAAAAACATGCTTTACCTACAAGGGAGCTCCCCCCTCCCCAATTTCAGACATGCAATTTTCACAAAGAGGATGCTTCCCTTCAGTTAGTTTGCTTTAAAGTGGGTTCAATTTGGGGCGCCTGGGTGGCTCAGTTGGTTAAACGACTGCCTTCGGCTCAGGTCATGATCCTGGAGTCCCTGGATCGAGTCCCGCATCGGGCTCCCTGCTCGGCAGGGAGCCTCCTTCTGCCTCTGACCCTCCCCCCTCTCA
Source organism: Mirounga leonina (assembly GCF_011800145.1). Classification (NCBI taxonomy): domain Eukaryota; kingdom Metazoa; phylum Chordata; class Mammalia; order Carnivora; family Phocidae; genus Mirounga; species Mirounga leonina. The sequence continues at coordinate 5,815,776 of NW_023270265.1, read as the reverse complement.
TGTGCTCTCTGTCTCTCTCATTCTCTCTCTCTCAAATAAATAAATAAAAAATCTTAAAAAAAAAAAAAAAACAAATACTACATTAGCTTGAGCATCCGTTTCCCAGCAGGATCGGGTGGGTCCAGCGTGGAGCAGGGCAAGGCAGGAGAGGGTGCGGCTCCTGGTGCTGAGCACGGTGGGGAAGGGGGGGCGGTGGCCCCAAAGTGGGTGGAGTTCGGGCATCTATACTGAGCTCCGCACCTGCTGCCCGCTTCCGGGGGGATCTCTCTCACTTTGCTTCTGAGGCTGCTCCTAGCTGAGGTATTCTTCCCATCTTTCTGTTTGGGGCAGAAATTATTTTTGAAATGGAGCCACGGTGCAAAAACTCTTGAGTTTATTCATTCATATGTTCACAGATTAATTTATTTTATTATTATTATTTTTTAAATATTTCCCTTTTTTTTTTTTTAAGATTTTTATTTATTTATTGAGAGAGAGAGAATGATAGAGAGCTTGACCTGAGCCGAAGGCAGTTGCTCAACCAACTGAGCCACCCAGGTGCCCTCACAGATTAATTTAAAAATATGTCCTGAGCCGCTAACACAGGCCAGGCTCCGTGCTAGGGGGCTACGGCAGAGAACAAGGTAGAAGGGGCCCCTGCTCGTGCCATCTGAATACAAGTCAAATGCAAGTCTTTAAGCCGGAGGCCACAGCCTTTCATTCAGGAATCTGGAAACATCTGCTCAAAACCTGTCTCTACGTGCCTTGGAGAGTCTTTCCTCTCAGACCCACAAGAGTAGAAGCCAAAAGCACAGTGGCGTCTACCATTGATTGCGCACTAACTACTTTATATATATATATATATATATATATATATATATATATATATATATGTATGTACTTTTGAGCACTAACTACTATATCCCTATATTAAAGATGAGGAGACTGAGGCACAGGAGTTTTACCCAACATCACATGGCTACTAAGTTGCAAAGCTAGTATTTAAATCAGGCATTCTGTCTGCAGAAGTTGCCTGTTCAAGTGCTACATTATGGGGGTTCTATGCCCACCAGATACCAGGCATTGTGCTAGGGCTTTGTATCAGCCCTAGCTCTGAACCCTCCTAACTCTGCCAAAGGGTGATGTTTATTCCCAGTTTAGAAATGCAGAAACGGAGGCTCAGAAAAGTTAAGCAGGAGCCCAGGCATACAGAGCCACTGAGTGTCTGTGGTGGGATCTGAGAGCAGTTCTGTTCAGCTCTAGTGGGACTGCCCTGTAGGAGGGAAGGAGCTGGGGAGACAAGAGGGATGAAGGGTCAGCCATGGGGAGAAAGGAGCTAGTGGGGGTGGGAGGGGTCTGAGGGAGAACAAGGAGTTCTCAGAGTGAGGTGAAGCAGAGCAGAGTGGACACCGCAGGAGGTGTGAAAGGTGACGGCCTGCGGAGAGAGCACTTTTCTGTGTGCAGCTGTGCTCAGAAGGCGGATTGCAAAGCACCAGCTAAGGAGTGAGCGTTCTATGAGCCTGTGGAGGTCCCCTTGTCAGGCAGTGGCTCCTTCCTGAGGACATGAGAGAGGGAAGGGCGCCTCTGAGCATGGGGAGACTGGGGTCAGTGCAGGGGCCAGACCATGTGCACACATGCGTGGAGAGTGCAGGGATTGTACCCAGAACATGAAAGGCCTGTTCTCAAGGAGGAGGGGCCCTCTGTTTCTAAGATCAGAAGAAAGAAGGAAAAGTGGGTACATCTACAGAAAAATTCTCAGGCAGTAGTGGTCAGGTGTTAGGGTGATTTGTAAAATGGGAATGCCCAGCTTTGTCCTTCAAACTTCCTCCATCGTGAGGCGGCTGTGTTTTCTGGGGCTGCCATACAAATGACCATAAACCGTGCAGCAGAAATCTAGTAGCTCACAGTTCTGGAGACCAGAAGTCTGAAGTCAAGCTTCACAGGGCCGGTGTCCCTGAGGGCTCTGAGGGAGAATCCATTCCAGGCTTCGTTCCTAGCTTCTGGTGGTTGCCTGTAATCCTTGGTTGCCTGTTCCTTGGCTGGTAGACCTATCACTCCAACCTCTGCTTCCGTCTTCTGGGAGACAATACATAGTATTCTCTATGTGTGTGTCTGTGTCCAAATTTCCCTCGTATAAGAACACCAATCATTGGATTAGGGCCCACCCGAATCCTGTTTGACCTTATTTTAACTTGATTACATCACAAAGACCTTATTTCCAAATAAGGTTACATTCACTGGTACTGGGAGTTAGGGCATGAACATATCTTTTAGGGGGGTACAATTCAACCCAGAACAGGGCACAAGGGACATAGTGTGTGGGAAGGTGTCCTGATGGGTATAAAATGCTACAGAAATACAAGGTCACTGGTGAAAGGAATGTTAAAGTTAAATATGTTTATAAAGTCAACTTTTTTCTCCAGAATTTGTGTTTTGCATAAAATGCCATAGTTTCCAATAAAGGGTTTGCTGAAAGTAGTGTCCATCACTGGGAGAAAATGCTCTTAGCAAATGAGCTTCCTCATTGCATTCCTGGAAGGCTTCCAGAGAGAAAACACACATGCTACCACCATCCTTTTAGGGGGCATTAGGACACTATGCCTCCCTGCTGTCTCAGGCACCCTTTGGATCAGGACTCAACAGTTGGTTCTAACCATAAATCAAATAGTCTCCAGCTTCTCCTCCTCCCATGTTCCTCCTTCTTGCCATCCCCTAGATTTCTTGTTAATCCAGGTAAGAACAGAGGTCCTGTCCTTCAGGTGTGTCCTGAAGGATGGATGCCTTTGCGGATGATTTCGGCCTCTGCAGTTGCTGCAGGGGAGGTGGTGGCCAGAAGGGGGAACCATGTCTCAGGGGTAGGGGGGAAGGGACAGCTAGAGGGAGCCTGTCTAGACCCTGGCACTGCGCAGTAGCCAGCCTTCCCCTCCCCTAGAACCTTGCTCAGCTAAGAGAAGTCCAGACTATCTGAGCAGGGAGGCTTCTTAAAAGAATTTAGTTCTGTCATTTTGGAGTCCATTTTTGGTCATGGAAGCCTTAAACAATTTATTTTTATTTATTTCTTTTTTTAAAGATTTTATTTATTTATTTATTTGACACAGAGAGATAGGAGAGCAGGAACATAAACAGGGGGAATGGGAGAGGGAGAAGCAGGCTTCCCGCTGAGCAGGGAGCCTGACTCGGGACTCGATCCCAGGACCCTGGGATCATGACCTGAGCCCAAAGCAGACGCCTAACGACTGAGCCACCCAGGCGCCCCGAGGCCTTAAACAATTTAATCAAAGCTATGGACCCCCCCATCCCAGAAATACATGCATGTCCACAAAAATGTTCACATAATTTCAAAAGCTGCACTGACACCCTCTAGCTTATTCATGAACTCAAGGCTAATAACCCCTGATTAAATACACTCTTCCCACCTTGTTTTCCTGAGGAGAAAAGTGAGATCAGCCAGAGAAACTGATTTGCTCCCACGTTGCACAGTTATTTAAAGGGAAATCCAACAGTGAAGTGCAAATTCTGGTCCCCTTGTTTCTAACCACTATGTATATAAAGTTTGTTTCCATTAAATAAAAATGACTCTTCCCCTTAAAGAAGCAGAATCTTGGAGAAAATTTTGCTTTTGGAGGGAGGCAGGAAAGGAATGCGGGGGGTGGGGGGCGGTGGAAGTGAATGTCAGGAGTAAAGGCCCCCCGGGGCCCCTAGCGTTTGTGACTGAGATTCAGTCGGTCCAGCACAGACATTTGCAATGGGCCTGGAATCCCACTTTACACTAGTGGGGTGGGGTTGCTGAGAGCAAACAGTTGGGACTCTAGCTTTAAGGACCACCTCCTGCATTTGGGAGGTAAGTGGTATGTGTCTGCAAAAGGCTATAAAGGAAGGCAGAAGAGTTCTGGACTCGAGTGGGACTGTAGATCCTCACTGAGGGCGTCAGGGTACAAGGTTTCTGTAGTCCATTGATTTGCTGCCTTTGAGACTAGCTAGAATCTCGTGGTGAGTCTTGCCAAAAAGATCAAGGGCTCCACCGCAAAACCCCCACCACTCTCTTCTTCATCTAGCAACACATCCCCTGCTCCTCCCAAGATCCAAAACTCCTCTAAGACTCTGGGGCCAAGCCGCCTCAAATGGGGGTGAGGGCAAAGATCCTGATTAACCGAGACTCAGGGGAGTCTATTGGGAAATTCGCTAGGGGTTCCTCGGAGTGGGGGAAATCTCACAGATTCTGAGGGGGTCTTAATTTGGAGATGTCCAAATTTAGCGGACTCCCTCCTCACTTGTGTCCAGGCTTGTATTTTGGAGTTCTCAGATTAGAGACACTGGATGCGGGGCGGGGGGCATGGTTTTGTTTGAGGCCGTCTCCAATAGCCCGGGGGCTCGCCGTGTCCCCTAACTCCGCGTCCCCACCGCCGGCTGCGCCAGGGCCTCGGGGCCCCGGAGAGCGAGCGAGGGAGCGCGGCGTCCCCGCCTCCCGGGCGGGCCGGGGGCGGGGAGGCGGGGAGGCGGGGACCCCTCCCCTTCGCCATCCCCTCGGGACCGGCCGCCCGGACGCTCGGAGGGACAGCGGGGCAAGGGAGAGGGCGGAGGGACGGGAGGCGGCGGCGGCGGCGGCGGCGGCGGCGGCAGCGGGGCTCGGGCCATGGCGGAGCTGGCGGCGGCCCCGGGGCCCCGGTGAGCCCGGCCGTGGCGGCCGCCGAGCCAGGCCCGAGCCGTCGGGGGCCTGGCGAGCGCGGCGCCGGCGACTTTCCCCGCGGAGTTGTGGTCTAGTTTGGGGGGCGGCGCGGGGCCCGGGAGCCGGGGCGCGATCTCTCGCGGGGCCGGGAAGGGAGCGGCGGGCGGCGCGCGGAGGGGGCGGGGGAGCATGCCCGGCTGGAGCCCGGCCTCGGGGCGCGCCCCGGCCGCCGTCCCCTCCTCCGCCTCCTCCTTCTCCTCCTCCGTCTCCTCCTCCTCCTCCTCTTCCAGTCCCGCCGCCGCCGCCGCAGCCAACATGGCTGCGCTCCTGAGCCCGGGAGGCGGCCGCTGCTGAGCGCCGCTCGCCGCCCGGGCCCCCAGCCCGCCAGGCCCCGGCCCATGGCCCCCGCGGCCCCGCGGCCCCAGGCGCGCTAGGGCTGCAGCCGAGCGCCCGCCGCCCGAGGCCACTCGCCGCCGCCGCCGCCCGCCCGCCCGCCGGCCTCGGGGAGCCGGAGCCGTCCGCGGGGCGGGGCGGGGCGGCCCGCCACCATGGAGCCCCAGCGCCGGGAGCTGCTCGCCCAGTGTCAGCAGAGCCTGGCCCAGGCCATGACCGAGGTGGAGGCCGTGCTCGGGCTGCTCGAGGCCGCGGGAGCGCTGAGCCCCGGCGAGCGGCGGCAGCTGGACGAGGAGGCGGGAGGCGCCAAGGCGGAGCTGCTGCTCAAGCTGCTGCTGGCCAAGGAGCGGGACCACTTCCAGGACCTGCGGGCGGCGCTGGAGAAGACGCAGCCTCACCTGCTGCCCATTCTCTACCTGAACGGCGTCGTCGGGCCGCCGCAGCCCTCGGAGGGCGCCGGTGAGTGGCAGCCCCTGGCCCGGCCTCTGGGACGGCCTTCCACCATCTCTCTATGCAGCTCCCAGGGGGGAACTCTCGAGGGCCACTCATTCACCTGGCTCTGGCCGTGGGTCGGGGCTTCCCTCCCTTGGGCCGTCTGGGGAGTGGGGTGGGGGGGGGACTTGCGTGGTCCCCTACTTCGCACCTCCTCCCCCGGTCCCGCCCGTCGCTGTGAACAATGCCCGGCACTGCAGGCCCTGACTCTCCGGTTGCTACGGCATCGCATCGGGGTGGGTGCTCCTGAGACCACCAGGTCCAGCCGACCTCGGAGGGATGTCCCGCAGTCCCTTTGCTAAGACTCTTCATCATCTGCCGGTCATTTGGGAGTCCCTGCTAGGCTTTAATCAGTGATACAGTCTAGGAGAATGGAGCCTGGGCCAGGACTGGTCCTCCTGAATTTTGGCCCCTGCCACCCCGTTTCATGACCATTGGTGCTTTTTCACTTTCTGACTCTGTCTGCTCCCTCTGCCCAGAGTTCAGTCTGTTTGCTCACCGAGACTTGCGCTTGATTATGCACAATGCCTGTTAGGTTTCTTTGGAAACTGTGGGCCTGGAAAAGTTGGGGAAGTTGCATTGCACCATGGGAAAATCCTAGTAGTGGCTGTTGGGGCTCAGATCCCTCCCCGGCGGTGCTGAGCTGCCTGAGGAGGGAAGGCTGGTGGCTGGTGCCCTTGGGTGATGGGTTTGTGAGTATTCCTGTGTGTGTGTTGGGGGTGGGGGTACTACTGGGGGTTTGTGACAAGTGGTAGGCTTGGCCTAGCCTGGTTGGGGAGTGTGGAAAGCCAACCAGCCTTTTAGACAAGGAAGCTGGAGGAAGAAGGAATAGCACTGAGGAAGCCTGCAATTTTTTTTTCCTTTTTTTTTTTTTTTAAAGATTATTTATTTATTAGAGAGTGAGCAGGAGAGAAACAGCATGAGAGGGGAGAGGGTCAGAGGGAGAAGCAGGCTCCCCACTGAGCCGGGAGCCCAATGTGGGACTCGATCCCAGGACCCTGGGATCATGACCTGAGCTGAAGGCAGTCGCTTAACCAACTGAGCCACCCAGGCGCCCAGGAAGCCTGCATTTATTAGGCTCCTACTGTTGTGGCAGGCACTCTGCTTTATTACATTTATTGTTGCTACTGTGTAAGCTGTCTACTTATTATTACTTTGCCAGAGAGAAAACTCCAGTTTGGAGGGGTTCAGAGGCTCAAAGTTTTGGGCACCAGGAGTTTTCAGTTATGACCTATTGTTTTGTTTAACATGTTCTGAGCCAGGGAGTGGCAAATGCCACCTTTTCTATATCTTGTCCTTGTTTTAAGAGTGAACTGAGAGGGCTGACAAAGAGCCCTGAGTAACTGTGGGCCCAAGGCTGATGAGACCCAATTATCTGGCTGTTAAAAGCCTCACTTATTGAGGGGGTGATTTTATAAGCTGTCCCTGGTAAGAGCTGCAGTGTATATTGGTCTCAGCCTCACTTTTTGTAGTGGAGGAAACTGAGACGCAAAGAATAAACTGCTGTGCACACAGCACATCATTTCATTGGTGGCCCTCTGTCTCCACTTTGGGATTTCTGACTCTAGCATTTACGTCCCTCAAACCTGCATTAGGTCTCCCAGTTATGGCCATAACTGAGTCGCTGGGCAAACACAGTCCTCTTCTGGGCTGGTGCTTTGGGGGAAGAAGTCAAGCTTCTCTCAGCCAGAGAAACTGATTTGCTCCCACGTTGCACAGTTATTTAAAGGGAAATCCAACAGTGAAGTGCAAATTCTGGTCCCCTTGTTTCTAACCACTATGTATATAAAGTTTGTTTCCATTAAATAAAAATGACTCTTCCCCTTAAAGAAGCAGAATCTTGGAGAAAATTTTGCTTTTGGAGGCAGGAAAGGAATGCGGGGGGTGGGGGGCGGTGGAAGTGAATGTCAGCCTCCTAAGAAGGCATCAGATGTACCCATGAGGATAAAGACACAGAGAAATCTCATTGGGGTAACTTTTTTTTTCTCAATTGCTTTTATCTTTCTATTTTTGAAGGAGAAAAATTGATCAAGGAAGTGAAGAAGTTAGAGTGCAGACCAACATCCTCCTTGGGATGTGTTTGAATCAGTTCTAGCTTTAATCTCTGGAATAGATGGATGGATTTCCATTAATTAGGTCCCCCTTCTCCGTGCCTGGCAGAGAAGGTGGGGCCTCACTTGGGCTGAGGTTGTAGGAGCTGGTCTTGACCTCTGAGGAAGGGACGGAGCAGGGTTTGGATTTTTCCCCCCTGAGGGCAGTGATTTAAGACCCTAGTTTTACCACAAGGCAGAATTCTGTGGCTTTGCAGAGGGTCATGAAATCCTCAGTAAAATAGTTGTCAGGGGGAAGTAACATTCATTTTAGTTACCCCTTTAGAGAAAAATTAGGATAGCATTTGGTATGGCAAGATAGAGCTTCTGGGGAGGGGTAACGTGGTATGCAAGTAAACAGCAATGTTGGGACCTTTGTAAAGGACGAGTATTTTTTTTTTTTTTTTAAAGATTTTATTTATTTGTCAGAGGGGGAGAGAGAGAGAGAGAGACAGAGAGCACAAGCAGGGGGAGTGGCAGGCAGAGGGAGAAGCAGGCTCCCTGCTGAGCAAGGAGCCGGATGCAGGACTCAATCCCAGGACTCTGGGATCATGACCTGAGCTGAAGGCAGATACTTAACTGACTGAGCTACCCAGGCTTCCCAAAGGATGAGTTATTGTGCAGTGGTTTTCCAGCTTTTTTTTTTTTCCCCCTCTTTTCGCCAGTGAGCCCTTCTTATAGGGCAAAAATCTCAGTGCATAAAGAGCTACTCTGGTTGCAGGATTGGAGGCACCTTTCCCGGGGCATGCGGGTCCGCGGCTCTGCCATCACCCATTAGGGGCTTTCCTGGTGGTTTCCACACCCCTTGTGGGCCCCTGGTCCAGGATGCCCATCTCCTGGCTGGCACTGGTGCACTGGGATCTTGCTGTGCGGTAGGCAAATGTGGGCTGGCAGCCCCCCCATGTGGGCCTGGAGCTGAGGGGGAAACTGGCCTGGGTGGTACTGGGCAGGTCGCAAACCAAACCCATCTGCGCTGCTCATGCTCAGACCCAGACATTTATAACCCACCGTGCTCAGGCCTGGGGTATGAAGATGACTAAGGAACATACAGTGTATTTTATTTTGGGGGCAGGGACATTCCTTTTCCAGGATTGATGGTACGTTGCTGCTCAGCATTTTGAATCTTACTGCATACTTTCATATCTCACTTGATTTTGTAGCAACCCCAGATGAGGGTGTCTTGTCTGCATTGCGCTGGGTTCCACGCTCATATATGTATGGCGTGAAGACAGGCCAGAAGTTGCAGGGCAGAAAGGGGCCTGAGTTGAGGCTAAGCCCAGTGCTCCTGATTCCATGTTGGGATATTTTTTCCTATTATCTGATTAGGCCCCCTCAGTTCAATTTCAGGCCATTTCCTGCATTGGGAAACTCTGGAATTATGTAGCCTTTCCGTGTCCCAATACATGAATCTGCCCCCGCTGGTGGTAGTAAGAGGGGAGAATTCTTGTTCTCCTTTGAGTGGCTCAGGTGTCTGATGTCTTTTCTGCAGGTGAACCAGGATCTTATTTGGTCATTCAAAACCCACTCAGTCCCTTGTCTTTTCTCTTTGATTCAGTTACTAACATCTGGGTTTTCTCACTTGAAGATCCTTGACTGCCTGCCCTTGGAGTGAGGGCCCCTTCCTGGCTGGGAGCCTCAGTGTCCTCATCTGTGAGATGGGGCTAAGGGTGCAAGGCTGCCTGCCTCAGCCGCTGGGGTCGGGGGTGGGGACGGTATGTAATGGGGGAGGACTGAAGTGCCTGGTCCTGTGCTTGGTCCAGGTGGGGTTGCGATGCAGATGGAGACAGAGGTGGGGAGGATGTAATTCCAGCCCTCAGCTTGCCACCTAGATGGGGGAATGGGACACTCAGGAGAGTGACATAATGAGATAGATCAATTGAGTGATACGGATCCAAGCAGGCTTTTTCCACCTTTTAAAACTCTGTATACCACATTCTTTCCCCAAGTATTCTCATCCACCTCTCGTGGCTCTAATTACCACCTAAACGTGAGAGTCTCCCCAAATCATGTCACCCTAGGCCTCTCTTATGAGACAGAAGTGGCAGAACTGGGTGGTTGCCCCTGTGTGCTCAGAGATGAAAGTTTCCTTCTCGTCCCCCACCGTGCCTCCTGCTCAGGCTCCTCGCGAGCTGCCCGCTTGGCTTCACCAGAGGCAAGAGAGTGGACACAGCAGTGGCTGCTGGAGGAAGGCTTCGGAGGAGGGACTGGGGCTGGAGCTGGTGTCGAAGAGGCCATGTGAACGTGTGCTCAGGCAAAGGAGAGGAGGACGTTCTGGTTCAGGTTGTGGAAATGAAAGCAGCCAGAGCAGAGCAGGGGTCGGCACAGGCTGCGGGGGATGGGGGTGCAGAGGTAATCTGGCGTGGCCATAATGGCTGGGCTGAGCGAGGGCTTCGGGAGGCACTAGGAACTTAGACACAGACACTTGGCACAAGTTAAGGCTGGAGGAATGTTTTTTTTTTTTTTTCCCCCAGTTTGTGCTTCCCCCCACTCCCAAAGATTGGGAGTGGGGTTTTCCTGTGTGTGTTTGTGTTTTTTTTAAGATTTTATTTATTTATTCGACAGAGAGACACGGCGAGAGAGGGAACACAAGCAGGGGGAGTGGGAGAGGGAGAAGCAGGCTTCCCGCCGAGCAGGGAGCCTGATGTGGGGCTCGATCCCAGGACCCTGGGATCATGACCTGAGCCGAAGGCAGACGCCTAACGACTGAGCCACCCAGGCGCCCCTGGAGGAATGCTTTTCCAGCAGGATGGAGTGTAGTTGGCTGCTGATTGTCAGGTGTGGATTATTTATTATTCATTAGAGGTTGCCTGGGCCTTTTGTTCTCTCTCTACCCTCTTCAGGTACCAGCTACATCATCTTCATCTTCTCCAGGCTGGAGGGTCAGCTGGAATAGGGACATAAAAGTTCCAACCATTGTAGTTTTTCTTTTGGTTCTTTTAATTGTGTTATTTAAGAGGAAGTAGTGGAGGAACTTGAAAGTAAGGGTTGAAAAGAGATTTCTTTTTAAAGATTTTATTTATTTATTTGAGAGAGAGAATGAGAGACAGAGAGCACGAGAGGGAAGAGGGCAGAGGGGGAAGCAGACTCCCTGCCGAGCAGGGAGCCCGATGCGGGACTCGATCCCGGGACTCCAGGATCATGACCTGAGCCGAAGGCAGTCGCTTAACCAACTGAGCCACCCAGGCGCCCCAAGAGATTTCTAAGAGAAGGGCAGATTTTATTTCTCCTTCTGTGGGTATTAGTTCAGGACACCGTTATTGCAAGTGATGGAAACTTAGCTCAAAGCATAGTAGGCAGAAAGGAGAAATTTATTATGTAATATTCTGAAAGCTTGGGGTGGAGGGGAGAAACTGGCTTTTGGATGACTGACCCTTGAATGCTGTGGGCTTTTTCCATGGAGCATGGCCTCAGGACCCTGTGGACTTCATCTTCATGGTCCCTGACCAGAGAGTAAAGGGAGATCCATCTAATGAGCCCAGGCAGAAAATCTCGCAGAGGGGTTCTGCTTGGCCTCACTAGGGTCTGTGTCCATGTCAGGCCCAGTCACTGTGGCAAGGGCTAGGGGACTGAGAGTGTCTCCGCAGATGACCCAATGAAGAGGGTAGGGTGATGGATGCAGTGCCTGGCAGCCTGCACAGTATCCTATGGTTCTTGAGACGGGGGACGTGGGGGAGGCCATTCCCCAAAGCAAGGCAAGCAGGAAGGATGTTGGTGCAGCTAAAACGGTAGATGAATGACCACTGTATGTGGTCCCATCTTTGTGTCATGTTGCAGTTTGTAGACAAAGTCATCACTGGAGTGGGGTGGTGGGGCAGGTGGTCATCCTTTACTAAGTTTTAGACTTTGAGCAAGGCAGTTAACCCCTCTGAGCTTATCTCCTACTCTACAAAGTAGTTACAACAGTAACTACTTCACTGTATGCTACTTGACAATCAGTAGTAAGAGGGAGAAGTATTTTGTTACTGTGGTGAGCAGTGCAGCCTCCAGCCAGCCTTAGAACTGGAAACCTGGGATTCTTCTGATATTTCTGAGGGTTATGTGAGAGCTCCTTATAAACTGTGCTGAACAGATGTTAGGGCTGCTTTTCCTGTGGCTGTGGGTCACCAAGAGTGGAATGTAATCTCTGTGTATTCACTGTTGGATTCCTGATGCCTACAATAGAGTCTGGCTCAAGATAGGTGTTCAAGAAATTTCTGTTGAATGGATGACTTGTCTGCTGTGTGTGGAATGAGTGGTGTGTTGCACATAAGTCCAGATCCTCTTCAGAAGTATGTTCCCAAGTGGTGACTTCGCAGGGACAGAAGGTTGTGGGAGTACAGGAAGGCCAGAGTGAGTCCCAGATGCACGCACGGATGTCACCACCCACGGTATGTCTGTGATGGAAGCAGGTGGTGTGACATTGGTGTCTGAAGTTCCCAAGGTTACCCATCAGGTATCCGCATGCTGGGGCTGGCTGCCAGGAGCCATGTGGAGTGCCCACATTGTCTGTTATGGGATTGGAGAGACCTTTCCTTTTCATACTCAGAATCTGAATGTCAGCTTGGTGTCCTCGAAAGAGACCTGGATGGGGATCTGCTCCTAACTGTGCAACATCTTGACCTTGGATCAAGCTTGGATGAGCTTCTTAGCCACCTGGTGCTTGCGTGGTTTTTTGTTATTTTTATTTTTTCCCCAGGACAGTCAAACTAGAAGTGTAGCATTGACTAAGTAAGGGCTTACTCAGTCCTGTGGGATTCTCAGCACTGCCGAGGTGGCATTCGGTCCAAGGAAGTTCAAAGTTGGACAAGATTCTGAGTCGTCTTCTAGCTCTGTGCCATGGTTACTATTTTCTGATTTAGTGTTAGGGTTCAATGATTTTTTGATACTCTGGCTTTCTTTTCCCTGAAAAAGTACATAGCATAAGAGAAATATTTTGTGTTAGGTATTTTGCGCTCCCCTCCAATATTTGCAGGCCAGTGCAAAGAGGCTCTTCAATAATTTTTGTAACCTTGGGAAGACATGAGCCACAGAAATGTTGGGCATAGAACAAGAGGGCTGAGCTGCTTATCAGTCTGCAGTAGGGATGCAGAGTGTGTTCAGCAGAGAAAAATTTTAAATGGAATTGAGCTGGGAGGAGGCGATGGGTATTAATATCTTTTTTTCCACCTTTTCCCGGAGCCAGGTAGCATATCCCTGAATTGTGTGTCTCCCATCTTTTTGAGACAGAGTTCCACAAAAGTGCTACAGAAACATTTTATTTTATTTTATTTTATTAAAGATTTTATTTATTTATTTGTCAGAGAGAGAGAGACAGAGGGAGCACAAGCAGGGGGAATGGCAGGCAGAGGGAGAAGCAGGCTCGCTGCGGAGCAGGGAGCCTGATGTGGGACTCAATCCCAGGACCTTGAGATCATGACCTGAGCTGAAGGCAGACGCTTAACCGACTGAGCCACCCAGGCGTCCCTACAGAAACATTTTAAACTGAACAGAGATGTTTGGAGTATCCCATGTTGGTCATCCAACTCTAAACCCTTGGTGGATAATTGAGAGGTGACTGTTGACCTTGATGTTCATTTCACACTAAGGGTCATAACCCATTTGCTTTGAGTTTTGTTTTATTTTATATTTTGATAAAATATACAAAACATAAAACTTAGCATTTGAGCCATTTTTTCCTGTGTTTTTATTGTGGCAAAATAGACATAACATGAAATTTACCATTTTCAGCATTTCAAGTCTACAGTTCAGTGGTATTACATACATTCCCCCTTTTGTGCAGTCATTACTCCCATCCATCTCCTGAACTTCTTCATCTTGCAAAACTGAAACTCTGTACCGATGAAACAGTAATTCTCCATTGTCCCCTTCCCCCCAGCTCCTGGCAATCCCCATTCTACTTCTGTCTCCCGAGTCTGACCTCCCTCATAGAAGTGGAATCACACAGTATTCGTCTTTTTGTAGTGGGCTAATTCCAATTAGCATAATGTCCTCAGCATGCATCCTGTTGTAGCATGTGTCAGAATTTCCTTACTTTTAAAAAATTTTTATTTGAGGGGCGCCTGGGTGGCTCAGGCAGTTAAGTGTCTGCTTTGGCTCAGGTCATGATCTCAGGGTCCTGGGATCAAGCCCCGTGTCAGGCTCCCTGCTCAGCAGAGAGTCTGCTTCTCCCTCTGCCTGCCCCTCCCCCTGCTTGTGTGCTCTCTTTCTCTCTCTCTCTCTGTCAAATTAAATAAAACCTTTAAAAGATTTTTTTATTTGATTAAAAAATTTTTCAATTATGGCGAAGAACACATAAAATTTACCATCGTAACCGTTTTTAAGTGTATAGTTCAGTAGTATTAAGTATATTCACGTAGTTACTTAGGAGATCTCCAGAACTTTTCCATCTAGCAAAACTGAAACTCCATACTCATTAAACGACTCCCTGTTTTCTCCTCTCTCCGCCCCTGGTAACCACCACTCTACTTTCTGTCTTTCTGAATTTGGTTGTTCTAGGAACATCATGTCAGTAGAATCATGTAATATTTATTCCTTTGTAACTGGCTTATTTCACTGAGCATAATGTTTTCAAGATTCATCCTTGGTATAGCACATGTCCAAATCTCCTTCTTTTGTAAGACTGAATAATATTCCATTGCATGTATAGACCAAATTTTATTTATCCATTCATCTGTCAGTAGACACTTGCTTCCGGCTTTTGACTGTTGTGAATAAAGCTGCTATCGAAATTGGTGTACAAATACCTCTTCTAGTCCCTGCTTTCAGTTCTTTTGGAAATTACTGGTAATTCTGTGTTTATTTTTTGAGGAACCGTCCTTCGGTTTGCCTGAGTTTTAATTAGGAAATCCATACTGTCCACAGCATCTTGACTCAAGGGCGAATGGCCTGGCTGGAGTCCTAGTTCCAACATTTTCTTTCCTTTTTTTCTTCTAAAACTTGTGGATTTTTGCCCACAACCTATTTTGGAAAGTCTCAGGACAGTTTCTTTGGACCTTAAAGAAAGATTTTGGTTTCAGGAGTCCTCTGTGACTCCCGAGGCCAGAAGTTAACTGTACGATCTCAGCACCATTCATATCTGGCAGCCCAGGGGTGTTCACACATTTCCGCCTTTTTTCCAGTACTAATATCTCCATCCCCCAAGGCCCCGAAGTATGCTAGTTATTTCTGCTTCGCACACACTTCCTCCTTGTCCCATCCCGGGTTGGTTTAGTTTTTCAGTCTTGGATCCAGGGTAATGGCTATCAAGATTTTCTTTCAAAAGGCCTGGGTCAGCATTTCCCCAGGAAACCTCTTCTCAGTACTGGTCTGGTGGGATGTTCGTGGTGTTGCTTGGACAAAAGGGTTCTGTGGTCAAAGCATTTGAGGAGTGCTGGTGTGAGCAGGTCACACAGGCTCCTTTACTGGGAGCCTCTTGAGAGCCCTAATAGGCCAGTGTGCTTTGGGATGTCACTGGAGTGGGTTCACCAGGCAGTGTTTCCCAAACGGATTTGACCACACATCTTTTTTCATTGAGCATCTTGCGACATCAGAGTTCTGAGAAGCGTACTTTCGGGAAACCTTAGCATCAGTGCGTGGAACTGGAACATCAGCGTGTATCATCGTTTCTTCAGACTTTCTCCCAGCTCTCTCTCTCTCCCGCCCCAGGTGCCAGACCTTGAACTTCCCCATCTTCTAAACTCCAGTACCAGCTGAAATAGGCACGTGTGATTCTGGGACCAGTAGATTTTTTTTGGATGTGTGGGTAACTTGGATATGCAGTAGATTCTGGGACCAGTAGATGCTGAGATTGTGTGACCTTGGGTAAGGTATGGGACCTCCCTGGGCCTCCATTTCCCCAGCGTGGCTTGTCAAGAATGAGGTCTGATTTCGTGATGGCTGATCTTTGAGATGGTTAAACCTCTTGCAGTCTTCTTCTTTTTTTTTTTTTTTTTAAAGTAAGCTCTGTGTCCAACGTGGGGCTTGAACTCACGACCCTGAGGTCGAGAGTCACATGTTCCACCGACTGAGCCAGCAGGCGCTGCGTCTTGCCATCTTCTTTAGGCCTGAGTGAGCAGGACTGGGCTTTGGTCCCCAGTCAGGGTTTACAGGGGCGCCTCGTGAGGTTGTGTGATCTGTCCTGGTGAGTTGACACCTGTAGGTCTGGGACTGGCTAGCTGTCGTGCTGGGCTGGAGAGCAGGCAGGTAGTCTCTGCCCTGGGAGTGCCAGGAAGATGGTTGACACAGAGGAATGAGCCAGGTGGCTTGAGCAGCATTGGTAGGTTTGGAGCCAGGGAGGGAGGCCACAGGACTAGAGACTGCTGGGTGTCGTAAACCAGTCTTGGGACCCCACCCTCCCCCAGACTGGGGTTTAAATCCTGGCTCTTCCGTCTTAGGCTGTGGGACTTCAGCAAGTTGCTTACCCTCTCTGGGTCTTCTTTGTCCTTGTCCGTAAAAAGGCTAATAGCATTCTCCTCCGAGGGCTTAGGTGAGGACTGAGGCGATTTATGTGAGGTGAGAGCCAGCCACTGGAGCCACTGATGCTCTTGGAAGTGTCCTGCCCTTGAGTGGAGAGGCAGGGTCCTGCTGTGCTGGCAATCAGGAGGCATTGCAGGGTGCAGGCCATGCTCGGAGTTAGAGTCTGTCTAGAGTGTGCTTGGACCGGGACGCCCTGCCTCCTGGGGCTGCTCAGAAACACACTTTCACAGTGTTTTGGCTCCGGAGCCTACATTTTAAGGAGGGCATTATCATCGGCTCCAGAAGGACCTCAGGAGGAGCTTACTTTGGAGGAAAGGAGACTTAGGGGGGCTTGGATGCCTGTTTCCGAAAGGACACAGGACAGGGGTGAGACCTAATTCTCTTGGACCCCAGAGAGCTAATCACAGGCTGACAGGTGGAAGATACCTCGAGGTAGAACTGAGTTCCATTTAAGGAGGGACCTGCCTCTCCTTTTAGACTTCATATTACACAACTTTTTTTTTTAATTTTTTAATGTTGGAAATCATTTTCCAACAGAATTCCTTTTTTTTTTTTTTTAAAGATTTTATTTATTTATTTATTTGACAGAGAGAGAGAGAGCACAAGTGCACACAAGCAGGGGGAGTGGCAGGCAGAGGGAGAGGGAGAAGCAGGCTCCCTGCTGAGCGGGGAGCCCGATGCGGGGCTCGATCCCGGAACCCTGGGATCATGACCTGAGCCGAAGGCAGGCGCTTAAAGACTGAGCCAACCCAGGCGCCACACATTACACAACTTTCAAATGCACGCTGTGTTGGAGCATGCAATGTAATGGACACCCCGCTCTCCCAACGACTTTAGCTGTCCGCAGTAATGTCAAACAAGCCCCAGACAGTGTACCACTTCCCCATAAATGCTCTAAGAGACAATAAGGCCTTTTAAAAAAGCGTAGCCAGAAGACCATGTTTTTTGTTTTGTTTTTTTTTTTTAAAGATTTTATTTATTTATTTGACACACAGAGAGAAAGCACAAGTAGGCAGAGAGGCAGGCAGAGAGAGAGAGGCAGAAGCAGGCTCTCCACTGAGCAGGGAGCCCGATGCGGGACTCGATCCCGGGACTCCAGGATCATGACCTGAGCCGAAGGCAGTCGCTTAACCAACTGAGCTACCCAGGCGCCCCAGAAGACCATGTTTAAAGCCGACAATATTCATGGTACTGGAACATCTTTTACCCACTTGATACTCTTTACCTTGTCTCAGAAATGCCTTTTTATAGATGGTTTGTTCAAATCAGGATTTTAATAAGGCTCATACAATGCATTTAGTTGATGACTGTCTTCTGAGCTTCTTTTGTAATCCCGGGCAGCTCCCCTTCCCCTGGTCTTTTGCTCATGGAAGAACTTGTCAGTGCCAGCCAGCCGTGGAGTGGACCGTTGTAGGTCCCTTCCCAAGAGTCCACATAGATGACAGGTGCACACAGGGTGGTTGCTCAGAGAATGGGCCGTGGAGTCCAACCATAAGCCTCTTCAGCCTCTGTTTCCTCACAAGGCTGTTATAAACAGTTATTTATATATATATGTGTGTATATATATATGTGTGTATATATATATATGTATGTATGTGTATATATATATATATATACACTTATTTATTTTTTATTTATTTGTCAGAGAGAGAGAGCACAAGCGGTGGGGAGCGGCAGGCAGAGCGGGGATCCCAGTGCGGGACTTGATCCCAGGACCCTGGGATCATGACCTGAGCCAAAGGCTCAGGTAACTGACTGAGCAACCCGGGCGTCCCTGTTACAAACAATTAAATGAAAACATGAAGTGTAAATGTTTGTTTGTTTGTTTATTCATTTATTTATTTAGCGGTAGGGCTCTTTTCATTGGGCAGCCTTGTATATGAAAGGCAGATGTGTAAAGCCGACAGAAAGGTGCTGTGGTAATTGGGTGTGGAGGCCTGGAGCTTGTCTGTTTTCCTTGTGTCCTCCCCTGGGGCTGTCCAGGGTTCACGGAACACAGTTTGAAAACCACTTGTTTGGATGCTTTTGTTTCAAGATGCTCCCCATGCTGAGAAAGAGAGGAGCCACCCACAAGCCTCACCTTCCTTTGCCTCGCTGGGCTGGGTTGGCGAGTCATGGCTGGACCCAGAGGCTGCCATCGGTGACAGCCTTGTTTCCACGAGATATTCTTGTCTTTGCCTGCTTCCTCTGTTTACCTTTGTAGGTTTCCTTTTGGGATGAACCATGCTCTCAGAAATGACAGATGACCACAATGTGGCTAGTAAAAAAAAAAACCCCGCTCTCTGCTATCCAAGACAGTTCCGTGGGCAGGAGCTGAGTGAAACCCCATCTGTTGACAGAGAGTTGGAGTGGGACGGGGTTACCTTTTTTTGAAAAATTTTTCTTTTTCTTCTTTTTTTTTAGTATTGTCCCTAGCTGGCATGACCCCTACGTTGCGTAAGAGAACTGTTAGGCATCACCGCGTGCATAAATCCGCCCCCGCTGCTGTGCAGCCTGCCGGGGGAGTCCAGGGGGCTGCCCCTGTGGGAAGCAGTGTCATCGGAGGTAGTCCCCCAGAGCGCTGAGCTGCTGCCTTGGTGGCCACGTCCAGCCAGCACGCGTTCTCTCTGCCCACGGCGTTTTTCTAGGTGTGCTGTGTCTCTCGGGCTTCTTCCTGAGTCAGCTTCAGGTTACTTGTCTGAACGGTACCTGTGTGACTCCTTAAGATGGCCTGGGGTCCCCAAGTGAATCATTTTGGCCATTGTGAGTCGGCTGTCCACGTGTGGAAATCTGTCCAGCCGGTGGGGAGTGACGTGATAACAAATGGAAATAAATTTAATTTTGTTTTTATGTTGTGATGTAAGAAGTCATGCTTTAAAAAATTATAATGACCTTTTCAGTACTCCCGATAATCTCTGTTCTTACTCAGGGTAGCCTCTTTTTCTTCTTATCTGGCCAGAAGTTTCATTTCCTATTTATGTTTCTTAAGCAGCTTAAGATTGTTGAGGATCATGGTTGGAAGGGGTCTTAGAGACCACTTTGCCCAAACAGCTTATTTTTGTAAATGAGCAACCACAGTCCACAGACACAAAGACACTCTACCAGGTTATTAGAGCAAGCCCCTGGCAGGGCAGTGTCTTCCCAGGGGCTCCTTCCAAGGTGTCTCTGCCAGCCCCGGGGTGGGTGGGGAGTCTCGGGAACCTTGGCTGGTTTTTCCTGATCTGGGCCTGGCTTTGCAGGCACCAGCCTTTCCAGTGAGGGTGAGCAAGTAACAGGCATCTCCGTTCATAGAGTTGTGCTCTAGCTTCACATTCCTGACCATTGAGAAAAATCTTTTTCAGCCCGTGCAGTTGGTATTTACGTTCTACAGATGGGCAAACCGAGCCAAGAGAGTCTTATCGGCTTGCTCAGGGCCACCAGCTGCTGAGAGGTTGGGCAGGCTTTGGAGTCCTTGTCAGTTTCTTTATAAAGACTGCACTTGTTCTGGACTCGGGCCCATTCGATGAAGGTCCCCATTGAGATGTCTGTGTCCCAAGCCTCGGACACCCCTCCCTCCTTGTCACAGCATTCATTCATTCAGCACCTGTCACACCAGGGGACTATCTGGATGGATGTAGACATAGGATGTGACGTCTAAATTTAGTGCTGAGTCAGAGGATGGGTTTGAAATTGGCAGGAGGTACCTCCTTGTCTCATTCTTTTTGTGACACAGCAAAAACTTCCAGGGCTGATGGCTGTGGCTTCTCTTTGCTTAGTCACAGGACAGAGTTCAAGCAGGAAAATGACGCCATGGAGCCTCTTGCTCCAGAGGAGAAAGCCTTGAACAAAGATAAGAGGGTAAAGGCCCATGGATACTGAGTTGGGACCCACCTCCATGGCTAACCTTGGTGGGGACTGAATCTAGGAAAAAGCAAGAAAGTAGATAAAACTAAAATGTGCTGGTTCTGGGTCCTTCTATGGAAAAATGACAGCTGAACCTGAAGCAGCTTAGAATTTAGGGGCTATGTGTGTGAGAGTATATAAGCCTGAGTAGTTTCCCAACTCATTTCCGATAGAAAATGGCAGACCACCCTCCTAAATCCTGTCCTATTTTCTCTCCTGTTTTTTGAGCCCAGGGAGAGGAAACAAAGCAGTGAGCAGTTGTCCTTATTTTCTGTGCCAAGTTGTGGAATTTCGTGTAAGCTTGTTCTGCTCTCAACCCCCCTCATTTGAAGGCTTCTCGTGAAAACTCACTAGAGCTGGCCACGGTGTCTTCTTGCGTGAGATCACCTGACTTTAGGGTGGAGCCCAGATTCAGACCTGGATGTTACCTGTCAGTCCATCCTTCCATCCATCTGCCCACCCATCATCTGTGCAGCATGTCCCTGGTCCGTGCTCTGCTAAGTGCGGAGCATGAAAAGGTGAGAAAGACATTAGCATCACCTGTGAACAGCACCACAGACCCATACTGAACACTCCTTTTAGCTGGAATATGTATCCTGTTGTTCATCAGAGGTTTTTCTTTTCGGTTGCTCTGTCCCGGAGCTTTTAGAAATGCCAGAAAATAATCAGCCCAGCTTATTGACTTCCTACTCCTCATCTTCTGTTTGGTGGTTTGAAGCAAATGGCATGTGTTTTTGTTTGTAAAAATCTGTAAGATTCTCAGAAGAACGACAAAGAAGATGGGTCCTGCCCACTAGGAGTTCATTGCTCATTGGAAGGCCCCAACCGGAAGGAGCAGCTGTCCAGCCGTGCAGATCCCCTGGAGCAGATGAGGCTGCCTCAAGGGGACTGGGGTGTGCAGCGCGCTGGGCATGGGCAGAGCTCTAGCAGGCTGGATGGGCGCTGGAGACGTACGAGGAGGAAGGCAGGCCTTGTGAAGGCAGGACTCAGGGCGAGAACAGGAGACTGGGAGGAGAATCCATTCTGTGAGTAGTAGGTCTTTACGGGAATTCCAGGCTTCTGCTTGGGGTGTGCACTCAGCAGGCAGTGGGAAAATGAGGCCAGGCTAACCAGGCCCTGGGAGGCACAGGGCAGGCCTGGTTGCTGCTGCCAGTCATTCTCCCTGTGATTGGTTCTCTGTGAGGCGCCTTGAGCACGGGGCTGGAGAGAACGGGCAGCGTTGGCATGGGGTGGGAGGGTGCTGTGCCAGAGAGAGGAGGATGGGGTGAGGGGTGTAGGCTGAGCGGCCTTTGTGCAATCCTCAGAGAGGTTTGATCGGCTTTCTGAGATTTGTTAGACGGATTGAAAAGCCAGGTTTTTCCTAAGGTCCAAGTCTGAGAATTCTGGCTGGGATGTGTAGAAGCCAGCCTGTGAGAGATCTGGGACCGCGGTCCCATCTGCTGGCCTTCTCTTTGGTTAAGGAGTGAGGCGGTTGAGGGGAATGAGCAACCCCTGGTCTCTAGCCGTGTCCTCTCCGGGCCTTGTCCTTGTCTGTCTGATGGGGTCTGTGACACCACCTCTGTCCCAGAGCTGGAGTGAAAGGAGGTGGAGGGTGCAGGGAAACGGTCCCGTGCACATAGATGGTTGTGGGCTGTGCAAATGATACATGCTTCTGTTGCACAGGATGCTTTGTCTATTATTCTTGTGTTTATGGTCTCGTTTCATCTCATTAGCAACCTTTGGGGATCCTTACTCCACCTGACAAGTGAGGGAGCAGCTTGGGGAGGCCATGTCACTCTGGGAGTCAGTTCAGCAGAATGGTTAAGAGCCTGTATCTGAGCCAAAGTATGGGGCTGGGCAAGTCAGTTTCCCTGCCTGTGTCTCTGCTTCCCCATCTGTGAAATGAGGGTAGTAAGAGGACCTTGTACTGTAAGGATTAAAAGAATTACTGTTTGTAAATTGTTTAGAGCAGTGCCTGGCACTATGTAAGCATAGACTGTTCTCTGTGTTGTTATTAGTGCCCCTGTCCTGTGCCTGAGTGAGTGGCACCTTAAACTGTGACTTCCAGGCCAGGGTGGTTTGGTTTGTTCCCCTGCTCTATCCCATACTCGGGGTGTGGTCTCCAGACCAGTGCTGGTCTGTAAACTCTTGGTTCCCGATCCGTGATGAAGTTAGCACCAAGATTAGAATAAGCGTTTGGCAGCCTTTAGAGCAATTAGTTTGACCTTGCCAGGACTCATTGAACAGGTATGGACTGCTTCAGGTGCTGTCTGATCACATGGGGCGTCACACGCGGTAGGAGCCCTGACCATGGGACTGCAGATAAGGTGAGCGCTGCACTCTGCTGCTGCCCACCCCTCGACAGTAGGCTTCCTTGGGAGGAGCCTTGGCCAACCGAACAGAGCAGGCGAATCCATGGCATTTTGCAAGCCAGTGCATGCTGTTTGTGCTCCAGCAGTCTGACAGCTCAAGGCAGTGAGGTCTCCCAATGGAGATTTGTGTTAATGAGCAGTTGCTCACTATAGCAGAGGCCTTTTCTGCTGTTCTCTTAGCAGCTGTGGTTCTGGCAGGTTTGCGAAGAATCCACTGTGAACTCTGTCCCTTCCACCTCTTAGGCTGGCAGCAACTAGAAAGCTGGATGCTGGGGTGACTGGGTGGCTCAGTCAGTTAAGCGTCTGACTCTTGATTTCAGCTCAGGTCATGATCTCAGGGTCCTGGGATCCAGCCTCGCATCGGGCTCTGTGCTCCTAGAGGAGTCTACTTGTCTCCCTCTGCTCCTCCCCCACTTGCCATTCTTTCTCTCTCTGTCAAAGCAAGCAAGCAAGCTAGCAAGCAAGCAAGCTAGCAAGCTAGCTGGATGCTGTCCATGCACAGCAGAGTGTTAGGGGTGCAGGGACTTACTCCTGCTGGTGCAGCCATTCTGGAGCCTCTGGTAGGGCCCCCACAAAGCCCTGACCCGCACTGCAGTCCCCCGGCTAGGTGGGGATCACCCAGCCCGTCACACAGGTCCCTGAGGGGACAGGTTCACCGCAGTGCCCTGCAGGGTGGCGTCCATCCTTGGGAGAGCTGATGCGTGCAGTGGTGAGCCCGGACCCGCAGTCCTCCGCAGCAGTTGCAAATGACCGATGAGACACTCGTGGCAAAGGGATAGATCTTAAAGCATAGAGCTCAGTGAAAAAGTAAGTAGAGGTGGATAAAGCTGTGCTATTATGTAAATGAACCATACAGATAATACCCATTTTGCAAGAACACAATATAAACACAAAAGAATGGTTGCCTATGGATGTGGGGGAGGAGAATGGGCAGGGAAATGGGACTAAGAGGAAAAAAACGAGAGAGGGAGGAAAGAACATTAGTTTTCCTTCAGGCTGCTGTCTTTGAGGGAAGGGCCTCTTTTCTACACCATCTCGGCTGTGCTTGATTGCTCAACTTCTGGTGGTGTGGCATCTGTGTGTCTTGGCTGAGCTGGCAACCTCCAGTAGAGGGTTCACTCAAAAATGGCCTCAGTGAAGAGTTCCCCATACTGGTACTGGGCCACTGGGCACGGGCAGCTGTCCATGGAACAATGGACTCAGTAGGGACGCAGGTGTTTCTAGGTGATTGTGGGGGGTGAGAGGTGAACGATGCTTGATTTAAACTTGGCATTGTGAATATGCATCATCGGTGCTTGCAAAACCCCACGTTCTCATCTTGGTCGTGGGGGAAAGTATGGGCAGTCATCCTGTAAGTCGGTTCATTAATAAACAGCTCTGTTCCATGTGTTTATCGATTGGGTGATGCTGTGCGGTGCAGACTGTAGAGGGAGATGGCAGTTTAGCTTCAGGAAGGTGGAATCCTGTTTAGGGTAAGGAGTCACCTTTTAAGTGCCAGAAAGCATTGCTTTAGGGAAGGGAATGAGCTCCTGGCTGCTGGAAGTATTTGAGTAGAACTTGAAACCTGGCAGGGAGGGAGTTCCTCTGTCATGCTCGTGGTTGGAAGAGGGGCTACCTGCAATCCTTCCTGTTCTGACTTCAGGGCTTCAAATTTGAGGTCTGATGCTGATAATTAAAACAGAGAAGTTACTTGGTTTAAAAAAATATTCTAGGGCGCCTGGGTGGCTCAGTTGGTTGAGCGACTGCCTTCGGCTCAGGTCATGATCCTGGAGTCCCGGGATCGAGTCCCGCATCGGGCTCCCTGCTCGGCGGGGAGTCTGCTTCTCCCTCTCCCGCTCCTCCCTCTTGTGCTCTCTCTCTCTCTCAAATAAATAAATATAATCTTTAAAAAAAAAAAAAATTCTATAATTAGCCATGCTTATGGTAGAGAATTTAGGAAAGTTAGGTAATCAAAAGGAAAATAAGTTTGCAGGTCCTCTCACTAGCTGGAGAGAACTACGCTCTCTTTCCTTTTTCAAGAGTGAGAATCGCTTTTCATGGGTACACAAGTATTGTCCTGTTCTGAGGTGTGTCACCCGCTCCCCCTGCCCGGAGGTTCAGAGATTTCCCATTCTTCAGTACAAATCATGCTTGAGTGACTGTCCTGATGCATAGATATTTGTGCGCTTCTTTGTGTCTCCAGGGGAAGTTGCTGGAAGCAGCAGGTGCAGTCGGGTCAAAGGGCGTGGACGTCTTTGATGCACGGTGCCAGGCTGATGGCTCTGATCCAGTGGCTGCTAGGTTTCTTCAGGTGCTGTGCAGGCGGCCTTCTTCAGAAACCCCCTGAAAGCTCCTGAAGCTCCTGAAAACTGAGACTCCTGGGGCCCACCCCAGGTCTCCTGAGACAGAATCTGGGGGGTGGGCTGGTCTCCGCATCCACATTTTTCAGTGTGCAGGAGACCTGACTCAGTGCGGCCTTTCCTCCGTGTGGGAGCTGCCAGGAGAAGGGAAGCAGAGGAGCCCATCTGTTCTTTGTCGTTTGAGGGACTGCAATGTTCATGCGAGCTGGGGAGGCCGGGGAGGCCTCTGAGCCAGAAAAGCACAGTTCGGGGACCTACGTCCGGGCACCGCTTTCCTTATGTGGAAAGTGGGAGTCTCCGCGTGGTTTTGATGAACCGGAATACTCTCTGTACAAATACATATGTGAGTGTTTCTCTTACTGGTGTCAGGAGGTGAGAAGGATCTCGCTGGGCCAGGCCAGATCTGGGAAGGGAGCGCTGGGAAAAGTGGGTCAGGACACAGAGCTCCTCTTTCGGCCTCTTCCCCAAGGGGACCCGGGGCTGAGAAACTGTTGCGGCAGGGTGCTGTTCGCTGAGGCCCCCTCCAGGCACCGGCGTCTTTCTGTCCAGGCCAGCAGAGAGGAGCTGCTTTTGCCCCTGGATCGCTGCCTCCTGTGTCCGGTAGGGAGAGTGCCAGGAGGCCCAGGGGCTGAGCACCAGGGGGCCGTGGGGAAGCCCGGGAGCTCACTCCCCAGCAGTGTGGCTCCCAGGAGTCACTGATGCTGCCTTTCGCCACAGCATCACCATGTGGATATAATGCGTCCTAACCCTGGAGTCCTGATGGGGTTGCTCAGGTGTCCCCAGCTAAGGAAGAACTGCTTGCCATGTGTAATCTCCAGCAGGTTACTCTAGACAGGCTGTTTACCAGTTGTCCCTGCAAAGGTCAGGTCCGCCTCTGACTGTCCTGTTTTCTGGTCTGTAAGTCTAGAAGGGAGGTCATTCATTCACTTATTCAAGCACACACACCAAGCTGTGGTGGTGCCGAGATGAATGATCTACGTTACCCAGCAGAGAGCAATGCTGCTGGCTTGGGGACTGGTGAGTTGGGCTCTAATGTGGTTAGAGACGGCACTCTGAAGCACAGCCAAGCAAGGGATTGATCTTGTCTGATGGAAGGGAGAGTCGGGCTGAGGGCCATCTCATGGAGCACGTAACTGGAGAGCTGGGCTTTGAGGACTAAGTCGAAATTGGCAGGTGTTGGGTAGGTGCCTTCCAGGCTGGGGAGGAAAGAGCAGTGAGTCAAGGAGGAGCCCGGCGTGCTGGGTAATCGTGGGCCCCATGGTGACTGGAGAGGGCAGGGCCCGGGCCATGGACCTGGCCTCCATGTCTGCTTCTGGTGCATCTCAGCTGTGTGGCTTAGGCCAGGTGCTTAATATTTCAGAGCCTTGGCTTCCTCCCCTGTGAGATGAAGTCATCAGACCAACCTTAGAGGAAGTTATTAGATAGTGTAATACACATAAAATGTGTAGTGTGTAGCCCAGAACTTGGCACAGAATCACATGCTCCATAAACATTTGTTTTCCTCCTTGCGATGCTAGGTGAGACTTTTTGACTTTATCCTAATAGGCCAAAGGAACCATGGAAGGTTGCGGAGCATGGAATTAATAAGATTATATCTATCTATTTGGGTGTTTGTATGTTTTAAAGATAACTTTGTTAGTCTGTTGGAGGATACTTTTGGGGTCAAGGGTGGTGAGGCTAGAGACACAGGCCAAGACCGGGAGGGGTGAGGAGAATCCTGCCCCACATGGTCCCCTGTTGCATTTCTTGTCCGTCAGCTCCAGTGGGCTGCTGGGATGGCCTGCCTGAGCTTTGCGCAGAGGTTTTGCCAGGAGAGGGTAGAGTCTGAAGTGTGTTCCGAGGGAGCCAGTTAACCCTCAGGGAGGCTACAGAACTGGATACTTGTGGGGCTCGAGTCTGGTCATGAGAAAGTGGGATGAGTGTCAAAAGGCTGGGTTAGAGCCCGTGGAGTGGGCCATGATGGCGATGGTTGGTGTGATGGCAGCCATAGTGTAGCCATAGTACACATTTACGGACCACTTTTGGTGTGTGCTAGGGAGCTTATGTTGATGCCTCAGGGCTCATGCCAACCACCAGGAGATGAGGGGCTGTTACTGTCCCCATTTATAGACGAGGGAACTGAGGCACAGAAAGGGGAGGTTGCTCGCTCAGAGTCCCAAGCTGGTGAGTCAGGATTTCGCCCCTGTTGGTTGGAATTCAGGGGGCACACCCACTGAGTGGTGGTAGGAAATGGAGCAGCTGTTAGATTTGGAGTTTTGGCAACCAGTTCCGGCTGGTAGGTTTTAGTTGCCCACAAGGAAGAGCACTGGGCACAAAGAACTGGTCAGTGACGGCTGGTTGCCTTTGGAGGTGGTGTGCTCCCGAGCCTGGGAGGGTCTGCCAGGGCTGCTGCAGGAGTGGCGGAATGCGAGTGTGCACCTCCTAAGGAGAGGGGCCACCTGCCTCCCCTCCCTGCCAGCCTCCAGACTTCCCGATTGAGGCCCCCACCTCCCCCACACCTTCTCCCCCCACATCCTTCACAGGCGCAGGCACAGAGCTAGCCCCTCGCATGGGGGCGGGAAGAAGCCCGGTCTTAGAGAGTGTTGCTACTGTATGGCTCAGACAGCAGCCCGGCAGGTGGCACCGAACTCCGGGCTGGTCCATGGGCTGTGAGAGCGCACGCCGGGTGGCAGGTGTGGGCACTTTCCTCGCTAGTGCGTCGCAGAGGTCTTGCTGGCCTTGCCTGCCCCTAGAATTCGTCTTGCGGCCAATCGCAGGCGGCCTGCCGCGGCCGGTCCATGGCGGCAGTTCCAGAGCCGCGGAACCTCTTTTTTTTTTTTTTTTTTTTTAAAGATTTTATTTATTTGACCGAGAGAGACACAGCGAGAGAGGGAACACAAGCAGGGGGAGTGGGAGAGGGAGAAGCAGGCTCCCCGCAGAGCAGGGAGCCCGATGCGGGACTCGATCCCAGGACCCTGGGATCATGACCCGAGCCGAAGGCAGACGCTTAACGACTGAGCCACCCACGCGCCCCACGGAGCCGCGGACCTCTTAGCCGCACCTGGGTGGAAGGAGGATCCTAGGACCAGGCCGGCGTGTCCGGGGCCCCGTGCCTTCCCTCCCCCGGCCTTTGCACGTGGCGTCTGGCGACCCCGCAGAGCAGGGCAGCTCCCGGCCCTTCCTCACCGCCTGCCTCACCCTCGCAGGCATGCGCGGGCTTGTGGGCAGCCCGGCCTCGGAGGGGCGGAGGCCCTGCTTCCGCGGGAGCAAGGAGCAAGCCCCAGCCTGAAAGGAGGGGCCGGTGCCCAGCCTCGTGACTCGTGTGCCCTCAGGAGCTGCTCCTGCACTGGTGCCAGATGGTGTCACCGGGGGTTGGATTAAAAGGAGACTCTGCTGGCGGGAGCAGCGGCCCTTTGCTGGCTTCCATGGCCAGGCCACGGTGGGCTCTGTGCGGGTGCTCCCAGCCCCTGCTGCTGGGTGCCTCTGCCTCTCCTCTTGCTGCCCTCCAGTCCTTTCCCTCCTGTTGCCAGCACTGCCCTCCTCAGATGGCACCTCTGCCCCTGTCTCCCTCTGGGGACAGGTTTTAAAGTCTTAATGAGCCATTCATCGGGATTTGCTTTCCTTTTTCTCCCTTCCTGTCTGAGAAGAACAAAGTCCCCTGGAACTGCAGGTGAAGTGTGGTGGGGCAAGGTAGAGATAGGGAAACTGAGTCTAGGCGGGTTGGGGGCAGGCTGAAGGGGGCGGGGGGAGTGCAGGGCCAGCTCAGCTGAGCTGTGGCTGCAGGTCACTGGTGCAGGAGGCTGTTTGGCTCCCCCAGGAGCTGCAAATCTGGGGAGGAAGGTGCTCCTTCCGAGCCGGCCTGGCCCTGAGTGGTCTTGGGCGGGCCCCTGCCCCCGCACCCTGAATTGGTGGTCACAGGGCTCCTGAGGCTCTCTGAGCAAGCCCAGACGGCTGTACTGCCCGTGGGCAGGGGAGATGGAGAGGAGGGTCCTGCCCGGAAGTTCCCGTGCCTTCAGGTGACACGCAGGCAAAGGGGCCAGAATGATTGGGTAAAATAATTCCAAGCTTCTTCCCTATGTCGCCTATCTTTGGACAGGCCCTCATTTTGAAAATCACATCCTTCCTTCCTTCCTTCCTTCCTTCCTTTCCTTCCTTCCTTCTTTTTTTAAGTCATTGTATTACTAAAAAACGGTACAATAGACTTTTTTTCTTTTTGTATTATTTATTTGCCTGAACATTCGTTTATTAAGAGAAAAAATGCTCTTAGAGTATCTTCCCTCTTGGGTGGGTAGAACATGCAGCATTACTCACTATTTTTAAATCAACAATTAAGTAGCAACAGTTTTAAAGAATTATCTAGGCAGTAGTATCATGAGTCATTTTTTTTTCATATTTTTGTTTTAAGCAGATTTCTAACATTACTGTTTTCCCCCCAATATTTTGTAAGTTTTCTGATGCACAGAAAAGTTGAAAGAATAGTACAATAAATATTTGTACATACAGTCTTCATCCAGATTCACCAGTGGGGAACAGCCTGCTACATTTGCTTTTTCATTCGGTTGCTTTCTGTATATTCACATATGGTTGTTTCTGATTCGCTTGGGAAAAAGTGGTGGACGTCAGGACACTTCACCCCTGAGCACGGCAGTGTGTGTCACATGGGAGCCAGGACACGCTCCCACATGACTCACCACCACGATCGCGCCACCCGAGGAGTTCCATGCAAGTACAGTACGTTCTACTCTGCAGTCCTTTTCAAGTCTCCCCGATTTGTCCTAAACATGCCTTTATAGATTTTTAAAAATCAAGGCTCTAATAAACATGTTGTATTTGGTTGTTATGCTGATGTTATTTTTAAAAACATGGATTATAAACTTGGTTATCAGTGATTGACCCATCTTTGTTAGAACATAGTGTTGTAACACAGATGTGTACGTATATACATTACTCATCGATAACCCCTAGGCAGTCTTAGAGTTCTGGAAACGTGGAAGGGGCCTGGGAGATCCGCCCTCTTTTTGTTTTTGTTTTTGTTTTTGTTTTTGTTTTTGTTTTTGTTTTTGTTTTTACAGAATCTGTGGTCTCAACATTGGAGAGACCTTTCCAGTGTCCCAGTTTGAGGTCTGCATATGTGTTCTGAATTTCTTTGGTTTATGAAATCTGATACCTCCAAGTCTGGACTTTTTAAACTGTCCTGCTAAATTCTTTTAAGTACCCAGGGCTCAAATATACCATTGCCTGGAGTGTTAAAGGTCATTTGACATAAAACAGAGAAAAACCAGTGGTATCTTCTACAAAACTCAGAACCTCCCTCTCCCCTCTCCCTTTTAGTGTGGGGTCACTGGCCTCCTTAGCTCTGGACACCCTCAGAAGAGCTGATTGCTGCAGCAGGGGAGGGGGGACGCCCCCCAGGACCAAAGGCCAGTCAGGGGGAGGAGGAAAGTTCTGAACACGGGGCGGGGGAGGGGGCGGTAGGTGTGACAGGAGGTGTGAGAGAGAGGGTGGCCAGCGCGGTTCTGGCCTTACGGAGCCAGGCCTCTCAGTTGGGTCTGTTGGCCCAGGGCCTGCTCTAGGTCTCCCTCAGAACTGGGAATGTGTCCTTGATTGGAATTGGTCAGACTGGTTTTAAGTCCAGCTGTGGGACTATCTCCTCCCTTTCCCTGAACCCTTCATCCACAATCCATAGGGTTTTTGTGAGGATCCGAGAGGAGAAGGTGGGTGAGTGCTTTGAAATTGCAATGGAAGGAGGTGGGCCTGTCCTTGAGACTGTCCATGGTGGGGGCGGGGGGAGTGCTGTTGGCAAGTTCATCCTCCTGGGAACTGTCAGAGACTGGTGTAAGACTAGCCTGCTCTGGGTGGTGGTGGGGGGCAAGCACCAGAGAAGGGAGGGCAAGAGAAAGGAAAGGTGGTGTTCTGGAGCAGGAAGATGGCAGTGTGCGCCCACGGCAGGAGCTTCTGAGATAAGGTCCGGCTTGAGTCTTACTGGATGCGCACGGGCAGAGAAGAGGTATAGTGAGAGGGAGCAGAAGAGTCAGGGCCTGCCCTAAAGAAGATCCCCGAAAACAGACTTGCAAGGAGAAGGCTGCTTTAGGACTGTGTTTCGAGGAAAGGGTTACTTGGGATTATGAGTTGTTCTTCCTACCCCATCTCAAAAAAAAAAAGCTTTATTCTTTGCTGACAATAAAGCATGCACATTCATGTAGAAAATTCAATTAATGAAGAAGAAAAAGGAAAGGCACACAAAATCCCAGAGGCAACCCTATTAACATTGTGCTGAGGGAAAATGGAGCTTTGATTGTATGCCAAGCATCGTGCCAAATGTTATCTTGTTTCATCTTCACAGAAACCCTGGGAGGTAGGTACTTTTATTATCCCTGTTTTATGGGAGAGGAAAGTGAGGCACAGAGAAGTTAAGGAAGGTGCCCTGAGTCACATAGAACGTGTTTGAGTTGGGACTCCCAGCAGGAGGGTGGGCTTCAGAGCTCACACTGGTAACCCCTCTGGGACACTGACCACCCCTGCCAACATCTGATCAGTTTTGTACGTGCGCGCATGTCCTTATACACACGCAAGCCACCATTCAGATTCTCAGTTCACGATAGACTCTAACCACCAAGCACTGGTACATATGGATGGGCATGGTGAGTCTGCACCGTCTTCCACCCACAGCTCCCTGTACAAAAGCCTTTGGTCAGTGGCCTGCAGTTTAGAAACAGAGATTTTGGGGCACCTGGATGGCTTAGTCGGTTAAGCATCTGCCTTTGGCTCAGGTCATGATCCCGGGGTCCTGGAATCGAGCCCCATGTTGGGGCATCTGCTCCTCCCTCTCCCCCCCTCACTGCTCATGTTCTCTCTCTCTCAAATAAATAAAATCTTAAAAAGATTTTGGAAAAAAAAATAAGATTTTGCCTATTTGCTCTAGTTGCCTGAGGGATAGAGAAATCAGTCCAACCGTGGGAAGGACCCAAGATGGCCATGTTAGGAAGAGGAGACTGGGAGTGCTCTGCAGCTCAGGCCCAGGGAGTAGGTGGGGTCTAAAGCTGCACCCCTCCCTCCATCTGCCATTAATAATGTTTTCTCCAGGGAGAATTGGTAGACCAGGTAATGGTGTCTGCAGTGATTTCTAGGCCATAGGGTGTAGTTATTCTTTGGTTATTTTTCACTTGGCCATCTGAGCTTCCTTGGACTTCTGTCCTTCTGCCCCAGGGCCTGGGATGGTCCACAGCTGGTACTTCCCTGTGGCATCCAGGTACTGGCTATGGACTTGGCGGTTCACAGCCAGGAGTTGCTGCCCTGCTGCCCAGCGTGATGTGGGATTGGTGTGATGTGGGGTTGGCAGGTGTGGCTTGCCTGGCAGCAGGCACTCCTGGAAGCCTTCCCTGCCCCTGGGGCAGTTGTTAGAGCAGGAGTGAGCTCTGCAGGGACTGGCACAGCCTCTCGGTACCTTATTTTCCCAGCTGTGCAGTGGGCTGATGCTCTCTGTTCCTGCTGCTTACCAGGGTCATGGGAGGCCCAAGTTGCTGGGGCACTGGGAGATGCGGCATCATCGGGCAGCTCAGTCCCAGTGGTTTCTGGTCCTCAGTGCGCATGCACTTTCGTTCTCTCTCCTTGCTCTGGTGCAGGCAGGTGGGCAAGGTGAGATTTGTCGAGCCTCCATGTGGTCCCATGACCTGCATACCTGTGTCAGAGGCAGGGCTGGAAGCAGGTGTGGCCTCCAGGCCGTGCCCTAACCGCGCAGCATGCAGCACACTGCTCTTGCCACTCGAAGGCTCGTGTTCCTTCACCCAGTTGTCCAGCACTGCGTTCCGTCTGAGAGGCGAGCAGGAAGCCAGGACTCCAGATTCGGCTTTGTTTGCCCAACTCTGCGACGTTGGAATACCTCTGTGGGCCATTTATTTGTTCCCTGATTGTTTATTGAGCACAGATGCTTGCCTGGTCCTGTGGGAGATGCTGGAGCTGCAGACACGCACGAGGTAACACCCTGGTCACGGGGAACACACCGTCTGGCGTGGCCGGCAGCTTGTAAATCGTCTGCGCTGATAGAGCGGGCAGGTGCAGTGTCCCAGCAGAGCAGGGTGCGGCTCTGGGCGCGCAGGGGTAGACAGTCCTGACTGTTAGAGCCTCAGTTTCCCTATCTGTCAAATGGGTGCATTGGAGTACTTGATATTCGGGGTCCTTTCTGTCTTTTACATTCTTACTCTTCGTGAAAGGAGTGTTCTCCTGGGGGTTAAAACACACCTAGCGTCAACCAAAATTTTATGTTTGAGGTGCTCCCAAGTCAGAGGGAGAGGGAGGAGTCTCTTGGGTTCTATGTCTCTTTCCACCAACAATTACTCATTCTCCAATGGGCCAAATACATTCATTGTGTATGGCCAGGGAATGTTTTCCTCACAAGTTGGTTTGGCTGATGGCTGTGTGCCGATGCCAGCAGGCTGCTTATGGGGCACGGGGTGGAGAGGGATTGAGGGCACTCGTCAGATGTGCTCCTGCGGGTCAGAGCCAGGACCGGGGATGATTCCATTGACTGGGGTGTCCCGAGGAATCAGCTGCCATCCCTGGTTCCCAGGGCCACGTCGGGCCTATGGGCGTGTCTGTACGGAGTCCGGGGCTTGTGGGCACCACATGCATGGACTGTGGGAGCGGGGTGAGGTGGTCACCGTAGCCCTGAATCCCTGAACCAGGCCACAGCAGGGGGCTGGGCTGGGACCAGGTTTGAAGGAGGGTCAGGTTGGA
This sequence comes from Mirounga leonina, assembly GCF_011800145.1. Lineage (NCBI taxonomy): Eukaryota > Metazoa > Chordata > Mammalia > Carnivora > Phocidae > Mirounga > Mirounga leonina. Next base: position 5,782,460 of record NW_023270265.1, on the reverse strand, counting down.
AGGGGAGGTTCCAGGGGGCCCTGTCCCCCTAGAGCTCCTTCTTTCTGGGCCCCATGCTAGGGAGCGTGGCCAAGGTTATACAGTCAGCAAGTGGTAGAGCTGGATGCCTCCTGAGCCCATGTTCCTGCATCCTCACCATCCTCAGAGAGTGAGCTTTTCAGCAAACCAGTGTCTTATTAAGAAGAAGCACCGAGATGCTCTATCTTCAGTTGGGTCCAGGGGCCTTTTTCAGGGTGTCCTGCGGAGTGATGTGTATGTGGTGGGGACCTGAGGGGAATGTGGGTCTAGAGAATGAGCTGAGGGGAATTGCTCTCTCTGCTGAGTGAGCACTGGGGGGCGGGGGGGCAGAAGGAGGGAGAGGGGAAGGCTACCTTGCCATGTGCGAGTGAGCTGCCCAGGGTGGCAGGGATGTACGTTCACTATTCACACAGAACAGAGATACCTGGACTCTCACCTCCTTTCCTCCCTTGTTGAATCCCTACTGTGTAACAGGTACTACTGGGTGCTGTGGGGAGCACAGAGGTTAACAAAAGCCTCTTCCTTGGGAAGTCATCAGCAGGACTGGATGTTTAATTTGCAGCCTGGTGCAAATTGAAAACATAGGGCCCCTGCTCATAAATCACCAAGGATCAAGACAGTGGTAGCAGAGCGTGAAGCCGAGTGTGGGTTTGTGAGACAGCCAGGCTGTGCACCCTGACGTCAGCCCTGGTCCTCAGGCTCGTGGGCAAGGCCAGGCTGGCGGTCGTCGGTTAGAACCACGAGCAAGTACAAGCAGGGTAACGGCAGAACAGGTGACTTCCAGCTGGAGGGACCTGGGAGGGCTCCGTGGAGAGGTCCCCTCTAAAGCCGGTCCTGGAGGGATGGCTAGGACTGTGCTGCGGGTGGGGGTGGGGGTGGAGGCAGAACGTGTGGGCATGGGCAGGGAGTGGTGAGCATGTGGCCCTGGAGCCTGGCTGGTGGGCTGGGTGGTGGTGGGGAGCAGTTGGGGCGCGGACAGGCTGGGCTCAGTCCTCAAAGACCCTCGAATGCCAGCCTCAAGGCAGGCTTTATTCTGCAGCCAGCGATTGCTGGGAGCTGGGAGCTGGCCCAGCTGGGCTCTGGGAAGCACTCTGGGGACTGGTGCTCCTCAATATTCCAACATCTGGGAGTGGCTCTGATGTTGAGCCACTTTACATTTGTTTTTCTCTTCATCCTCCCAGGCCTTTGCAGATGAGGAAGCGGAGGTGCAGACAGGTGTTAGGTACCTTGCCCATGGTGGTAGGCGGCGGAGCTGGGATCCTAGAGACTTGAGGTGAATCAGGAGGCCAGTGAAACGGTTGAGCTCTGAGGGGTGCCTGGATGGTGGACGTGGGCACCTGCGTGGCTCTCGTGGTCAGGAGTTCCCAGCAGCTGAAGATATCGTGCAATCCTGGTGGGTGGCCTCCTGCCGTGGCTCAGTGGCAACAATGGTGGGGGCACCCCACGTTGAGGAGCTGCTTGTCTTTCTCATCAGTGGATCCTGCCGGCTGTTATCTCTTGGTTTTCGGCCCAGTCTGCCTCTGAGTTTCTCCTTTTCCTCATCATCACCCTTTGGGTATGTAAAGATGGTAGTCTCTTCCTCCAGAGCTTTTATTTATTCCTTTTTTGCAACTCCTGGTTCTTTGGTCCGGCCTCCGTTGGCTGTGCTTTTTATACTGAGTGCGGTGGTTCAGGTGTGGTTAGCTGGGAGAGATGGGATTGACTTTGCATGTCTCAGCAGGTGCTGTTGGCTTTTGGATCTTCCTGCACTTTTCAGGCACTCATTATTTTTGGCCTCTACCCACTGGGGGCTCCTGGTGCTCCTCCCCATTATGTGTCTACTGGACCATGTCCCTACACATTTCCAAGGACCCCCTTGGAGGACTGTACTCTTCTACCTTGCACCCCAAGACCTACCCTGGTTATTCATGTGACTCCTCCTTGTGAGCCCCCAGTATGGGAGGATCTGATGCTTAGTGTTATAGGGACAGAGATGGAGGTGAAGTAGCCTGCAGCTGACCCCGCCTGACCCTTCCTGGGTCTGGAAGCTGAATCCTGCAGGCTCCCAGCCTGGCAGGTGCTTGGTAACTTGACACTGCCTTGCTAATTGTCTGCTGAGGTCACAGTGAGCCCTTGTTACCACCCATCTACCAGGACCACAGTCCCCGACTGGGCCAACTGGTTGAGCCACTGTTCTGGGCACTCCTGGGAAACAAGTGGCGTTTGTGGTGAGCTGGTGGACAGAGTGGCCGTCAGCATGGGCGAGGTGGCTGCACACGCAGGCCTGCTGGGCTGGGAGGCCCACAGCGGACCCATTTCCTTGATGATGGGGGTGTGGGGCACAGAGTTGCAGGGACCACTCCTCTCCTCTTTTGGTTGCTATTGAAGACAGTGTTTTCTAGCAGTTTTCTAGTGCCTGTATCAGGAGACGTCAGGGGTTCTTCTACCTGGCAGAGGCCTGGGAGGTCCCCTGGGGGTTGTCATCCTTCTTCATGGCTGGGTTTTTACTGTGTCTCCTTGAGATGCCACCAGAGGGGAAATGAGACTCTAGGAGACTGGAATGTTTCAATTTTGGCAATTCTTCTTCCGTTATCTTGGAGGAATCTTTCTATCACTCCCCCACCCAAACGCAAACCCCAAACATACCACACATTTCAAAAGACCACACACCTCAAGGGAACTTGGTAAACATTAGGTGACGCAGTTTAATTGGGTTTAAAGTATGAAACTTGAGAGGAAGATGTATTTAGTAATAGGGTCTGGGCTGGTCCTCACAGACACCCTGGCCTCAGAATTCCACTTGCCCCACACGCTGATGGTGGAAAGGTGAGTTTGGGCACATGCCTAGCTGTGTTCTGAGGCTATCGGACGAAGCTCCAGTGAATGATCTTATAATGAAAAAGTGGCTGGCCCTTTAAAATGGTTTCAGGGGCGCCTGGGTGGTGCAGTCGGTTGAGTATCTGACTCTTGGTTTTGGCTCAGTCATGATCTTAGGGTCCTGGGATGGAGCGCTGCGTAGGGCTCCCTGCTCAGTGGGGAGTCTGCTTGTCCCTCTCGCTCTGCCCCTCCCCCTGCTTGTGTGCTCTCTCTCAAATAAATAAAATCTTTAAAAAAATAAAATGGTTCCAGAAGTATCGGTATCATTAACTAAAACTACATCCAACACTTCTTTTTTTTTTTAAGATTTTTTTATTTATTTGATAGAGACACAGCGTGAGAGGGAACACAAGCAGGGGGAGTGGGAGAGGGAGAAGCAGGCTTCCCGCCGAGCAGGGAGCCCGATGTGGGGCTCGATCCCAGGACCCTGGGATCATGACCTGAGCCGAAGACAGACGCTTAATGACTGAGCCACCCAGGTGCCCCTACATCCAATACTTTTGCCTGATGCACATTAGTAATAGTTTTAACCTGCTCCTCTTATCCCCATTCAGATCGGAATTCTGCTTTTCCTCTGTCATCATAGTTTTGTTGCTCTCCCCACCTTGAAACTTCTTCTTCTTCTTTTTTTTTTTGCATATTCTTTCATATTATTTCCCTCTCAGGTCATCTGGAGGCAAGATGTGCTGACACAGATGGGGACATACACACCGGAGCTGCAGAAGGAGGGGCCTGGCGAGGTCATTTCTCTGGGACTGTAGGGGGCTGAGCATATAGGCTCCTGCAGCATTTTACCTTCTAGTAACTCAGCCGGCCCTCCCTGCACTTTGCGTTTGCTCTGCTCTCCCGGTGCTCCCTCCCGCCGCCCTCCCCACCCGCCTCTCTCATCTTTGATGTAGTCACCACAGACAGAAAGCTCAGAAAATGAAAGAACAAGCTGTAGACTCAGAATGTTTGCCCCCAAGGAAAGTGCATATTTGCACAAAATCCTGTCTGACAGTTTCCATTTTAACTAAGAAGTTGGGGGCCCAGGAGGCTGCAGGAAATATGAAAATTGGCGCTTCGTTGGGCTGCATGCTGATGGTAGCTCCCTGTCTGAGCCCCGTCTGTCACTTGAGATCTGGATTTTTCCGATGAAAATCACTGACTGGCCACGGGCGACCGCGGCCTGAGGTACAGGCATGCACGCTGCCAGTGGCTTTGGGGCCTGCTTGTCTGCCCCTCAAGGTCTCTTGTTTTTCTGAAATGTGGTGAAATGGAACGTGCTTTTAAAAATGGATATTTTCTGGAGATGACCTGGCTGGGACTGTTGGTTGTGGGGGTCTTCTCTTTTCTGCCCTGTGAGTCCCTTATCTTATCTCGGTGGATAGGATGCTGCAAGGGCTGCTTGTATTATTTTTTAATCCCTTTTTATTCTTTTTTTAATTTATTCTTTTTTTAATGTAGTGTTCCATGATTCATTGTTTGCGTATGCCACCCAGTGCTCCATGCAATACTTGCCCTCCCTAATACCCATCACTAGGCTAACCCATTCCCCCACCCCCCTTCCCCTTTTGATTCTTTTTTTTTTTTTTAAGATTTTATTTATTTTGACAGAGAGAGACACAGCGAGAGAGGGAACACAAGCAGGGGGAGTGGGAGAGGGAGAAGCAGCTTCTTGCCGAGCAGGGAGCCCGATGTGAGGCTTGATCCCAGGACCCTGGGATCATGACCTGAGCCGAAGGCAGACGCTTAACGACTGAGCCGCCCAGGTGCCCCATAAGTAACTTATTGTTTGTGTTATTATTTAACTAGATGCTTATAAATTTTTTTTTTTTAAAGATTTTACTTATTTGACAGGGAGAGACACAGCGAGAGAGGGAACACAAGCAGGGGGAGTGGGAGAGGGAGAAGCAGGCTCCCCACTGAGCAGGGAGTCCGATGCAGGGCTCGATCCCAGGACCCTGCGATCACCACCTGAGCCGAAGGCAGACGCCCAACAACTGAGCCACCCAGGCACCCCCCCTTTATCATCATCTTCTTTTTTTTTTAAGATTGTATTGATCTGTTTGTCAGAGAGAGACACAGTGAGAGAGGGAACACAAGCAGGGGGAGTGGGAGAGGGAGAAGCAGGCTTCCCGCGGAGCGGGGAGCCCGACGCGGGGCTGGATCCCAGGACCCTGCAATCACCACCTGAGCTGAAGGCAGACGCCCAACAACTGAGCCACCCAGGCACCCCCACTTTTTATTCTTAATAGTCTTTCCAAATATATACCTTTTGATTTCTTACTTATTTGCACACAGCCTGAAGATTCTATAGAATTCTTTAACTGTGTTAATGTTTTTTTCCTTAAGCATAATTTTTATTCCCAATTATCAAAGCAATGCTCATTAAAAAAAAGGGGGGGGGGAAGATCCCAGAACTATAATAAGGTAGAAAGCCTGAGTTTCCTTAAACCCGAATATCTGCTGGGGGCCGGAGGCTGGGGAAGAAGGCTCAGTGGCCTCAGACAGTGGTCATCTAGGGGGGTGGGGCCGTTCTGGGGATCATATTAGGACTGCTGAGTGGGTAAGGATGGGCAGAGGGGTTTGGTTTAGAGGCAGCACGGCCATAGTTAAAGGGGCAGGGCTTGGAGGTGAGTGCAGCTAAATGATCTGGGGCTTGTTCCTTAATCTCTCTGAGCTTCAGGGTCCTTGTCTGTAAATTGGGACTAATGGCAACACCTCTTTCCTGGAGCGCTGTTAGAGTTAAGTAAGATAATATTAATTTGATGGTTTTTCCTGGCTGGCACTGTACTGGGTGTTTGTCTTGGAAAAGGCAGCCCAGAGCCTGGCACGGCCGCAGCTCTATCAGTGCCATAACGGAGTATCCCAGACTGGGTGGTTCAAAGCACAGCCATTTATTGTCGCCCAGCCCTGGAGGCTGGAAGGCTTTGATCAAGGTGTTGGCAGGGGATGTCTTGCGTCCCTCTCCGAGGCTCTAGATGACTGTCTTCTCTGTGTCCTCATGTGCGTGTGCTCAGGTCTGTGTCCAAACTTCCTCCTTTTATAAGGATTAGGGCCCACACTACTGACCTCATATTAATTTAATCACCTCTTTTACCCTATCTCTAATACAGTCATATGCTGAGGCACTGGGGCTTAGGACTTAAACTATGAATTTTGGAGGGGACACAATTCAGGCCTTCACAGCTGTTATTTCTATTATGCATGGGCCTGTAGTGATGGGGGGATCTGAAGCTGGCCTTGGCACTGTCTCCAGTCTCCAGCTCTCAGTGTGACCTGGCTCAGTCGTGCTTCCTTTGGACATCTGCACAATGTCAGGGCCGGGCAGTACAGGGGTCCTCGTGAGCTCTGACACAGCTGAAGGTAACTGGAAAATACGGATCCAACACTCACTCTTCAAACTTTCACCGTTTGCCCTGTGCCAGGGCCGGGGATAGCAGGTGCAGTGATGCAGGCATGGGCGTGTCCTGTCCGCAGGCAGGAGGCTGGGGGTGTTCGCGCTCGGGGCTGCTAGCTGGTGGACTGTGGACCAGGAGCTAGGAGAAGACTGGGATCTTTGGGGGCTGTCCACTTTGGTTTCATTTGCTGTACTCTGGGGTTGTGGATGTGGATTTTGGCTTTTTCTTCGTTGAAATATTTTCTTTCGTTACTCAAGATCTTGTTACTTTCTCTCCTGAGGGCTGCCTGTGTGTGAAAGATAACCCACATCCCTTTGTGCATTTGAAATACTTCTCTGATTTCCTCCTCCATTTCCTGGGGTTGACTTGGGGCACTTTGAAGGCCCTGTGTGGCCAGATTTTGCGTCGGGTGGGTGGAGGAAGCTCTTCTTTCTGCATTTGAGGAAAGAATGACTATGGTTCTGTTTCCTGAACATTCGAATGTGAGATTGGTTATGCACTCAGGTTGAAGGTAAATAGGAACACTAGATTCGCTGAAATAGGTGTGAAATTGGAACATTATGGAAGGAAGCCTTTGTTACAGGGTTTTTAGGGAGAAAGTTGTGCGAGATGTTTCACCTTTATTTGGTGGGAGGTGGGGTGGCTGCCGAGAGGAGCACTCACTGCCTGAGTGCGTTGGTGCAGTGGGCCTGTAACCGCAGGTGTTTAGAAACTCCTCACCCCTGCTCTGGGTGTGATGGAGGTGAGCATGTCATACCTGAGTGCATTTCTGTAGGTAAGTACGTGAAGCTGTCCTTTTTGTAATACAGTGTAAAAGGTCCCTGCGGTTTCAGGAATGGATTCTTTCCACCCACTGCTGGAGGTTACCTGTTTAAAATTCATGCAAGGCACTGTGTAAATAAGGGTGAACCCTCCTGTATGGTGTCCCCTTATTCAAGAGGAAGGGTGCATAAAGTGTCTTAGGGCTCTTTTTTTTTTTTTAAGATTTTATTTATTAGAGCGAGAGAGAGAGAGATTGAGAGAGAGAGCGCGAGCATGAGAGGGGGGAGGGGCAGAAGGAGAGGGAGAAGCAGGCTCCTGGCTGAGCGGGGAGCCCCGGACATGGGGCTTGATCCCAGGACCCTGAGATCATGACCTGATCCGAAGGGCTTAACTGACTGAGCCACGCAGGTGCACCTCCCCCTTCTTGGATAGGAAAACCATCCGCTTTGGTCTGGGCCTCCCAGAACCCCCTGAAGGGCCAAACCCTTCTTTACGTTCTCTGTTTCTCAGGACCTCAAAAGAAAAGAATACATGGGAGTTCACTGTCCTTTTATTTTCCCCCGAGGGCCTTTTTGGTCCTGGTCATTTAAAGACTGGAGAAACAGATTGGATTTTAGAGTTAATTCCAGTTGGTAATCAATTATGCTAAGCTTGTGGGGTACCTACGTGGCTTAGTCCGTTAAGCATCTGACTTCGGCTCAGGTCATGATCTCAGGGTCCTGGGATCGAGACCCACTTTGGGCTCCCTGCTCAGCAGGGAGTCTGCTTGTCCTTCTCCCTCTGCCCATCCTCCTGCTTATGTGCGCGCGCTCTCTCAAATAAATAAAATACTTTTGAAAAAATTATAGTAAGCTCGCTAAGAACTGAGCACCATGAAATAGTGTTTTTTTAAAAAAATATTTACTTTATTTTTTTATTTTTATTTTTTTAAAAGATTTTATTTATTTATTTGACAGAGAGAGACACAGCGAGAGAGGGAACACAAGCAGGGGGAGTGGGAGAGGGAGAAGCAGACTCCCCGCTGAGCAGGGAGCCCGATGCGGGACTCGATCCCAGGACCCTGGGATCATGACCTGAGCCGAAGGCAGTCGCTCAACCGACTGAGCCACCCAGGCGCCCAAAAAATATTTATTTATTTTAGAGAGAGTAAGAGAGTATGCAAAAACGGAGAGAGAGAATCTCAAATAGACAACTCCCCCAAACCCCCAACTGCTCAGCACAGAGCCCCAGGCGGGGCTTGATCAGGACCAAGCCAAAATCAAGATGACTGAGCCACCCAGGCACCCCCCCCAACTTTTCTTCTTCTTCTTTTTTAAATATTTTTATTTATTTGTTTGAGAGAGAGAATGAGAGAGAGAGAGCATGAGAGGGGGGAGGGTCAGAGGGAGAAGCAGACTCCCTGCTGAGCAGGGAGCCCAATGTGGGACTCGATCCTGGGACTCCAGGATCATGACCTGAGCCGAAGGCAGCCGCCCAACCAACTGAGCCACCCAGGCGTCCCTCTTCTTTTTTTTTAAGATTTTATTTTTAAGTAATCTCTAGACCCAACAGGGGGCTTGAACTCATGACTCTGAGATCAAGAGTCGCATGCTCTACCAACTGAGCCAGCCAGGTGCCCCTGCAATAGTGTTTCTTGTTGTTGGACTGGCCCTTAGGAACCAGCCAGGCGGAGACCTTTCCCATCTTGCCCTCCCCAGACCTAGCTAATCCATTATGGGCTCCTTTCCTGACAAGTGCAGGTGTGGCCTCAAGCTCTTTTGACACAGGACTTCGGGCAGTTGCCACAGGACATGGCGGTTCTTTCACGATGAACCTCTTGCCTTTCCTGGTCTAATCCAAGCTCATCGATTCTGATGGAGAAGCCGGAGCCAGTCAACTGCCTTACTTAACCGGCAGAGCATCGTTGACCTCCAGATGACATCAGGTGTTTCTTTGCCTTCTGTGTCCTACCCCAGCACTTGGTGCGGCAGACCAGCCCCTCTGACCACTCTCTACCCCATTGCCATCTAGAAGATTTTATTCTCTCTCTCTCTTTTTTTTTAAGATTTTGTTTACTTAGAGCACAAGCAAGGGGAATGGCAGGCAGAGGCAGAGGGAAAGGGAGAAGGGCTCGGTCCCAGGACCCTGGAATCATGACCCGAGCTGAAGGCAGACACTTAACCAACTGAGCCACCCAGGCATCCGAGATTTCATTCTCTTGCTCCTCCTGTCCCCCTGAGTGGTCTCCTGGGTGTCCATCCCAGGATTTTGTATGTGCCTAGAACAGTACTTACCGTGTGGTTCCCCGTCAGGAAGTCCTAGATCTGGCCCTCCCCTTTCCTTCACTTCTTTCTGACCCGAGGGCTTCACATTACAGGTAGTGGCTGTGGGCTTCTCACTGACATCCTCCAGGCGCTGTGGGATGTCTCCCACGGGGACTGTGTTAGTCTCCAACGGTCCCCAAGGATTTTGGGTACCTATAATAGAGAGGGAGATAAAGCCCTTGCCTTTTGTTTTGTTTTGTTTTGTTTTGTTTTGTTTTGTTGGTGGCTAAATACATATAACAGTACTTACCATCTTAACCATTTTTAAGTATAGTGTTCAGTGGTATTAAACACATTCATGATGTGCTACCATCCCCACCATATATCTCCAGAACTCTTCATCTTGCAAAAATGAAACTATACCCAGTAAGCAGTAATTCCCCATTTCCCCCTCCTCACCCCAGCCCCTGACAACCACCATTCTACTGTCTCTGTGATTTTGGTTCCGTCATGTACTTCATATAAATGGAATCACACAGTATTTGTCTTTTTGTGACTGGCTTGTTTCACTTACCGTAATGTCCTCAACTCTCATCTGTGTTGTACAACTTGTCCCAATTTCCTAGCTTTTTTTTTTTTTTAATTAAAGATTTTATTTATTTATTTTAGAGAGAGAACACAAGTGGGCGGGGCAGAGGGAGAGGGAGAGAGAGAATCTCAAGCAGACTCTGCTGAGCGCAGAGCCCAACGCGGGCTCGGTATCACAACCCTGAGATCATGACCTGAGCCGAAACTGGGTTGGATGCTCAACTGACTGCACCGCCCAGGTGCCCCTGAATTTCCTAGCATTTGAAGGCTGGGTAACTCCACATTTTGCTTATCCATTCATCTGGCAGTGGCCACTCACGTTGCTCACACATTTTATTTATTTTATTAATTAATTTATTTATTTTTAAAAGATTTTATTTATTTATTTGAGAGAGAGAATGAGATAGAGAGAGCATGAGATGGGGGAGGGTCAGAGGGAGAAGCAGACTCCCTGCTGAGCAGGAAGCCCGATGCAGGACTCGATCCCGGAACTCCGGGATCATGACCTGAGCCGAAGGCAGTCGCTTAACCGACTGAGCCACCCAGGCGCCCCGCTCACACACTCGTTACTTTTTGCTCTACTGATGGTAGCCACCCCAAGCCCCCCAAGCTGGCTGAGGGAGTCGCTCCTTGCGGCTTTGATTTGCATTCCTTTAAGGATGAGTAATGTTGAGCATCTTTTCATGTGCTTGTTGGCTGTATATCTTCTTTGGAGAAATGTCCAAGTATTCAAGTCATTTGCCTTTTTTTTTTAAGAGAGAGAGAGGGGCGCCTGGGTGGCTCAGTTGGTTAAGCATCTGTCTTCAGCTTAGGTCATGATCTCAGGATTCTGGGATTGAGCCCCGCGTTGGGCTCCCTGCTCAGTGGTGAGTCTGCTTCTCCCTCTTTACCCCCTTCCCCGTTCATGCACGCGTGCTGTCTTTCTCTTTCTCGCTCTCAAATAAATAAATAAATAAAACATTTAAAAAGAGAGAGAGAGAGAGCATGCTGTGGGTGGGGGAGGGGCAGAGGGAGAGAGAGACTCTTAAGCAGGTTCTGTGCCCAACAAGGAGCCCAACTCGGGGCTCAATTCCACGACCCTGAGATCATGACCTGAGCCAGAACCAGGAGCTGGACACTTAATTGACTGAGCCACCCAGGCACCCCTCATTTGCCTATTTTTGAATCAGGTTTTTTTTTTTTATTGTTTTAAGAGTTCTATGTATATTCTGATATTAATCCTTTGTCATATATGTGACTTGCAAATACTTTCTCCCATTCTGTGGTCTGCCTTTTCATTCTCTTGGCAGTGCCTTTCAATGTACAAAATTCTGAAGTTTTCATAAAGCCTATTATGTCTTTTTCTCTCTTGTTGCCCATGACTGGTGTCATATCTAAGAAATCATTGCCAAATTCAATGTCATGAAGCCCTATATTTTATTATAAGTTTTATAATTTTAGCTTTGATCTTTAGGACGTGGATTAATTTTGAGTTAATTTTTGTATATGGTTTTAGATAAAGGTCCAAATCCGCTCTTTTGCATGTGGATATCCAATTTTCCCAGCATCATTTTCTTGAAAAGACTGTTCTTTCCTCATTGACTAGTGTTGGCACCTGTCAGGATTATTTGAGCATTTATGGGAAGGTTTATTTCTGTTCCATTGGTCCACTGGTCTGTCTTTATGCTGGTATCACACTGTTTTGATTATTGTAGCTTCATAGCAAGCTTTGAAATTAGGAAGTATGAGTCCTCTGACTTTATTCTTCTTTTTTACAATTGTTTTGGCTATTTAGAGTTCCTTGAGACTCCATTTTAATTTTCAAATGAGTTTTTCTATTTCTGCAAAATAGGTCATTGGGATTCTGATAGGGATTGCACTGAGTCTTTAGATCACAATGGGTAATGTTGGCATCTAACACAGTCCTTGCTTTTTATTAATTTCCTTGTGTTTTCTTGCAGTGTTGTGTTTTGAATAAGAGTGCTGGAAAAGGAGGAGTTTCTGGAAGGGAAGAGGCCAGCAGTGAAGAGTAGGGAGTAAAGGCAGCTGGGAACAATGTGCAGGGGCGTCAGGGAGCAGGGGGCCTTGGGTCTCGGGCAGGTTAGCGTTTGTGAGCAGTTTCTTTCCAGGTACAAAGCATTTTCAGCATCTGTAACTTTATTTGCCAGCACAACAATCTGTGAGATACAGATAAAGACTTTTTATAGCTCTGGTGTGTAGATGAAGAAACTGAGGCTCAGGAAAATAATTTGCCCCTGGCCACCCATCTGTAGGTGACCAAACCAGGAAGAGCCCAGGTCCATCCAGCTCCTGATCTTGTGCCCTTTGTCCTGCGCACTGTGCAGTCACTTTGTACCTCCTACCCCTGTGGCTGGGGTCCTGGTGGGTTCAAACTCAGCAGGAATGTTGTATGGAGGGGGAGGTAAGTGGTTCTCCATGGTCTCAGAGTCCTGGGGACCCAGCGTGGTGGTCAGTAGTTTTCTTTTTTCTTTCTTTCTTTCTTTTTAAAGATTTTATTTATTTATTTGAGAGAGAGAGAGAGAGCATGAGCTGGGAGAGGGAGAAGCAGGTTCCCTGCTGAGTGCGGAGCCCAGTGTGGGGCTCGATCCCAGGACCCCGGGTCATGACCTGAGCCGAAGGCAGACACTTAACTGACTGAGCCCCCCAGGCGCCCCGGTGGTCAGTAGTTTTCCAGGTGCCACGCGAAGCCGGTGGGGAGGGTGCTGTTGATGCTGCTGAAGGAAAAGAGGCAGAGGCAGCAGCTCATCCACTGCTGGTGAGAGCAAGAGCTTTCCTCTCTGGCCTTTGTGGGCTGAGTGTCCCTGACCCATGCAGCCTTGATATTATGTCCTTGCCTACTTCACTTACGCCCTGAGACTTGGGCTGTTCCCAGAGCCATCATTCCCTCTGGGGGGCTCCTCAGCCTACCCTGATTTCAGATTAATGGACAGTGGCCGTTTGGGGGATGACGTGGCATTAAGGGGACTGGGAGGGAGACATTTTGCAGTTCTTTTGCCTTCAGTCTGAGCATTAGAGTCATGAGCAGGTTCCTCAAACCCCACTGGTTCATTCTGTTTGCTGCCTTCTAAGCCAGGATGGAAATATCTATCTGCCTTGTTCCAGAGATTGTGCTGGTCTCCCTTGGGTGGACCAGGATGGGCCAGTGGCCGGAGGAGTGACAAGGTTGGAGGGGTCGAACCAGGGCAGGAGGACAAGGCTGGTAGCTGACGTGTGGCAGAGATGACTGGAACCCGTCTTTCTCTTGCTTCCCTTCTTCCCTCCCACTGTTGGAAAGCTAACGTTGGCCACAGTGCAAATGCTGGCCCATAAGCCGCTCTCTGGCACGGCCCCGCCAGGGTTTCTAACCCATCAGTTGTGACTGCTCCATGCTTCTCCTCACCTGAGCATTGTCATTGAGCAGGGGGTGGCTCTTTACACCCTCTGCTGTCCATTGAGACAAGGAACTGGTGAGTTTTGTTTTTTCTGACCCTGGTGGAAAGGAAGTAATACAGGGCTAATGGATAAGAGTCTTATTTGAATCTGGAGCCATCACTTAGTAGCTTTGTGGATGTGGGTGAGTTACTTAGCCTCGCTGAGGCTGTATTTCAGCATTTAGAAAATGAGTTAATAGTCCATTTCTCATAGTGTTGGGATGATTAAATGAAATAATCCATATAAATAGTATCTTCCCTATGACAAGTACTTAATAAATATTAGCTGTTATGAGTAGTCAGAATGTGGTAATTAGGACATTCAAGAAAAGCTTGAGCCCAAACATGTAAGGTGCCTAGTGCTCGTTGATGGCTCTCCCTGTCCCTCGGACTTATTTCCATCCGTCTCTTTGATACCCAGGGAAGTTCAGGGAGGGGGTGGAGTGGAGATATGGTTTGCACTTGCTGTTCCCTTTACCTGAAACAATCTGTCTTCAGTGCTCTGCACTTCCTTCAGGTCTCTGTTCAAATGTGACCTCAGAGAGACACCCCCCCCATTGTACCACAACTCAAATGTGACCTCAGAGAGACACCCCCCATTGTACCACAACAGCCACCTCTCCACCCCATCCCAGTCACCCTCCATCGTGTGTTTATTACCTGATGCAGTTTGCACTTGTTTATTAGTTTAGCTCTCTTCTTCCACCCCCACTCCTGTGAGCTCCATGAGAGCAGGGACTCTGTCTCTCATTCTCTGCTGCACCCCCAGGACCTCCCAGCACAGTGCTTGCTGAGCATTTGGTGAATGAATGGGCTCTGTGTTCCCCCGGGGCAGACATGCCTACCAAGGGGTGGTGCCTTGCACAGAGCGCCCTCACTCCATCTCTCTTGATGTGTGCTGACCGATGCCCATGTGTAGGAAGGTGGTAGTGAGGACTCTGAGAAGGTCTGGGTGGGCTGGAGGGATGCCAGGCACATAAGGAGTGCTCTGGCTTGTTCCTCGTGACTCAGAACAAGAGACCTGCAAGGAAGGCCAGGGATGGATTGGGGTTGGCCATGGCCAGGCAAAAAAAGGTTGGCCATGGCAGAGGGCAAAGAGGGCCTCCTTTTTTTTTTTTGCTTAAGATTTTACTTATTTATTTGAGAGAAAGAGAGGGAGGGAGGAAGAACATGAAGGGGGAAGGGGCAGAGGGAGAAGCAGGCTCCCCACTGAGCAGGGAGCCCGATGTGGGGCTCGATCCCAGGACCCAGAGATCATGACCTGAGCTGAAGGCAGACGCTTAACTGACTGAGCCACCCAGGCAGCCGGGGCGGCGGGGGGGGGGGGGGGGGGGGGGGGCGGGCGGCGGGCGGGGGGGGCGCTCCTTATCCTAAAGGCAAGAAAACAAAGGCACAGGGCTGTATTCAGATACAAGGAGGGCACATCTCTGCTGGAGGGTCAGGTAACAGTCACGAGAGCGGGGTTTATGGGGTGCTTGCTGTGTGCCTGGCTCTCCTCGGGGCTTTACCTCTCTTCACTCCTTTGGCCCTCATACCCATCACTCTCCCTGCTTTATACGCAAGGACGTGAGGCACAGAAAGTGGAAACCACTTGCTGCAGACCGCACAGCACCGGGGGGGGGTGGCGCGGCTGGCCAGAGTCTGCACTTGTGCCGCGCCCTGCCCTGGGGCAGGGCAGCACCCTCGCGCTGGGAGTCCATGCGGAGGAGAGAGCCTCTTCTTTTACTGAGTAGCGCAGAGGGAGTCCCAGTTGAGGGCCGGAGGGAGCTGGCAGTGCCCGGTGCCTTGCAGAGAGCTGCTTCCTGCCCACTGTGACGGGTGGTGCTGGTTAGAAGTTTATTCTAGGGCAGATGTGCCACAGCGAGTTGGCCATCGGCAGCATCCTGGGGGCTTGGCTGCCCCCTGGGTCTGTGCTGCTGTGGTTCCCTGTTCCCTCTTGCTGAGTCCTTGTTGCTGCTGTATGCTCGGGGCATGAGCTGTGGTTTGGGGGTGCTGGTCAGGCTTCGTCACGTTCATTGGTGGGGAACGTGCCTCTAGATCATTGTATTTTATTTCTTAAAAAAGATTTTATTTATTTATTTGACAGAGAGAGAGAGAGATAGCGAGAGCAGGAACACAAGCAGGGGGAGTGGGAGAGCGAGAAGCAGGCTTCCTGCCGAGCAGGGAGCCCGATGTGGGACTCGATACCAGGACCCTGGGATCATGACCTGAGCCGAAGGCAGACGCTTAACGACTGAGCCACCCAGGCGCCTCTAGATCACTGCATTTAGTAGGAGACTCTTAACACCTGTCCCAGTCCCCTCCCCTTCCTGCTATAAATGCTGGCCTAGCCTCCCTCCCAGGGAGCCCACCAGACCCTGCCTGGGCCACATCCTAGGTGCAGAACTATGACCCAGCCCAGCTGGGAGATGACAGAAGAAAACAGGGCTTGTTTCGGGGTGACAGGAAGCCAGAACTGAGCAGTATTCCCACTTGGCGGCAAGTTGATGGTCCTAGTTCCTCCCACTGCTCCCATCCTGGAACTTACAGCCTCTGACCGGGAGACAACAAAGAACGCCTCCAGCCTTCCCCAACCTCATGAGGGGGAGCAAGCTTTCTGACTGCTGTTTTTAATCCCTGGAAATTCAGCAAACTTCCATCACATTGTGCCTTGGGGGAGGGGAGGACTCAAAGGACCTGACAGTGAGAGGAGGCTCTTGATTTTAATCTTACTGAGTGATCATTTCTGGGCATGCCAGTGTTGTTTTCCCTCTCTTTTCAGACTTTAGCTTTGGGGGCAGTTTTGGCCGGAGATGGGGGTGGGTCCCCAGTGACAGCCCTGACATCTGGGAGTTTCCTCAGGGTCAGGTAGTTCAGTTCCTTATCTCCCAGATGATTCCAGAGTCCAGCGGGAGGAGGTTAAGGAACGAGCCTAGAGCCCCACAGGCATCCTTCCCACTACCCCCGGCACTTCTCACTTGCGCACTTGGAGGTTAACACTCCACTTAGCTAGGAAATGAACACCCCCTTTCACCTTTGAAAGTTGGGCTATGGGTTCTTTTCATGACCTCAAAAAGGGAGAAGTAAGCATCCTTACTGTGATATTTTAGCAAGCTCGTTATCCCTTTTTCTTTTTAGTAACATATAATGTATCATTTGTTTCAGGGGTACGGGTCTGTGATTCATCAGTCTTACACAATTCACAGCACTCACCATAGCACATACCCTCCCCAATGTCCATCCCCTCCCACATACCCACCCCATCCCTCCCACCCCCCTCCACTCTAGCAACCCTTAGTTTGTTTCCTGAGATTAAGAGTCTCTTACGGTTTGTCTCCCTCTCTGGTTTGTCTTGTTTCATTTTTCCCTCCCTTCCCCTTTGATCCTCTGCCTTGTTTCTCAAATTCCACATATCAGTGAGATCATATGATGATTATCTTTCTCAGATTGACTTATTTTGCTTAGCATAATACCCTCTAGTTCCATCATTGCAAATAGCAAGATTTCATTTTTTTGATGGCTGAGTAGTATTCCTTTGTGTATTTATACACCACATCTTCTTTATCCATTCATCTGTTGATGGACATCTAGGCTCTTTCCATAGTTTGGCTATTATGGACATTGCTGCTATGAACATTGGGGTGCATGTACCCCTTCAGATCACTACATTTGTATCTTTGGGGTAAATACCCAGTAGTGCAATTGCTGGGTCGCAAAAATTTTAACTTTTTGAGGAACCTCCATACTGTTTTCCAGAGTGGCTGCACCATCAAGCTTGTTATTCTTGTTCTAACCTTTGCAGAGAATACTCTAGATGTATCTCAGTTGGGGAAGACTAACTGGCTCTTCATTTACAAACCTGACACTTTGTGGGGGTGGATTGTGCACTCTAGGGGGTGCATCTTCACCTGACCCATAACAACAGGCCTTCTGTTTGTTGCCAGCCTCCCTGTGCATGCTGGGGAGCTCATTTCCCCGTCCTGAGGCAGGCGTGTAGGGTGCAGGAAGCAGGACTTCCTTAACTGATATGCCAGGCTCTGGCTTCTCCGTTCCGGGGCCGTGGTCACCCCATGCCTCTCTGACATGTTGGAGCTTGTCAGCCTCCTAGTTTTGGTCTCAGTGTCCACAGCCTTGGGCCATATTTTTAAAGGGAAGGCAGCTGAGGCCTGGGGGAGGGGTGTGGCTGCACTGATCCTGTGATTCTGCAGGAAAGCTTCTCCTTCCCAGCACCTCCGCAGGTCCTCAGAAGTGGGGAGGTGTTCTCTGCATAGCGCACAGCACTCTTCACGCTCTTGCCTGCTTCCTCACCTGTGCACCTCACGGAGTCGGTACCTCCTGAATGAGTGTGCCCATGCTCTGGGACCTGCCTCTGCACCCAGCATGGGCACGGGGGTTGGGGCAGCAGGAAGCAGCGGTGCATGTCAGGGCCATGGAGCCATGGCTCCTCTCACCCTCTTGCCAGTTTTCGTCCCCATCTCTGGCTCAGCAGTGCCATCTCAACAATGGCTGTTGAGTGTCCTCTTGGTGGGGGAAGGAGGACAGGAAGGGCACAAGCCCCTTCTGGGGGTTGTGGGGGGGCTGGTCCAGAGCAGGGCTGGCTCTGCTCTGAGACTTTCCACTTGCACAGGGGGACAGGCTCTGCCTGTGTTTCTTCCAGGCTGAGTTGGCTTCTCGGATGCTTGTCCAAGTTCACCATCCTCCAGGGCCAGCTCCAGGCTGCTTCCTCCATGAAGCCTCCCTTGACTGCCCTTCCACCTTCAGAGCCCAGCAGCAGTGTTGGGTATAGGGATCAAGAGTGCAGACTTTGGGCTAAACCGGGCTTGTATCTTGTTCATACTCTTACTGGCTCTATCAAGACCTTAAGCAAGTTTCTTAATTTTCCTAACCCTTAGTTTTCTCCTCCGTAAAATGGGCCTAATGACAGCCTCAGGGTTGTTTTAGGAATTCACGGAGACAAGGCATGCCAAGTGCTTAGCGCAACTTGACACTTCATAATGCTCAATGTCTGTTAGCTGCTATTATTATTATTATTATTAGAGTACTGTATAGTCTGTCCGTCTGTCATTCTGCCCTGTTTGACCTTGTCACTCTAGTACAGCTATCAATTTCAGTGCTTGGGGGGGCTGGTTCGCGTGTGCTCCCAGTGATCCGGAGCTGTCTCAGGTCCGTGCGGCAGGCCACCCTCTCCTCGCCCTCCCGGAGTGTAGGGAGTGGCTCAAAGCTGGAACAAGTCCCTTCGATGCTTACAGTTTTCATGGGGAGGAAGCGTGAGTCACCGGGGCCTTTATGAGCTCCAGGTGAATGGAGGGGTGTATTAGGTGACAAGCTAAGTTTTTCTCTCTTGGGCCTCACAGGCTGTGGGCTGGGGCATTCTGTTGTCGCTCGGGTGATTTTACTGGAAGTTCTTTTGAAGTGGTCTCCATGACCCAGTGGGGCTGAGTCACAGAGTAAACACAATTAGCAGGGGCTGGGCTCTTGGGAAGGATGCAGACAATGCATGGGTCCCAGAGTTTGCCGGCTCTGTTTCACGGCCTCTGCCATAGCTTACATTGGCTTCCCACCTGATGACTCTGGTGAACCTTGGTGCCCTGCTGCCTTGCATTTATTCTGTGGACCCCCATGCCCTGGGGGCTTGTTAGAAACGCAGATTCTCAGGCCCCCCTCATCTGCCCACATCAGAGCCTGCACTTTGCTTGGGTCCCCCAGTAGCCCCAATGGCAATAGAGACCTTCCTCGTGTCCCTGTCTGGTTACACGTCCATGAAAAAATCGAGGCTCATGCTCTGTTCTCCTTTCCTGGAAATGTTTCCAGATCACCTGACTTCTGGGTCCTAACAGGACCTGTGCACAGACTTGCCTGGGTTTGTGGGAACACTCTGGGTGGCAGTGCCTGGCTGTCCTGTGCAGGTGTGGGGGGGCACATGGGGAGGGAGAGGGGGCAGTGCCAGTCGGGGAGCCAGGCTGATTCCACAGCCCTCGGTAGTCTGGGCCTCTGTGCCAGGTGGAGCGCATGCCTTAGGTTTCAGGGCACGTGGGGTGCGGGTGCCTTCGTGGAGCTCCTGAGGAAATTGTGGGGGGCTGGGAAGTGTGCACCCATGAGATGAGACTCCTGCAGGCCTCCAGATTTGATTGTGAAACCCCAGAGGTAGATGACGCCTGATGCCCGCCCTTCTGAAACCACTGGCTTTGAAAGGACACCGCGTGACTTTGGAGGAGAGTGTCTCCTCTTGCCCTTTCCGACATCCTGACCACATAGGCTTTTTAAGACAACAATAGCAGCAGAGACAAAGCATGACCAAGACAACGTTGTCTTCGGGCCTTTTTTTCCCTCTGAATGACGTCCAAGGCCCTGGGAACATTGTAAAAACTGGGCCCCGTCCAATTTTCATCACTCCCTGCCAGCTCCCAGCTCCTAGGAGCTCTGCCAGCCGACTCAGGGGCGGAGATGCCCAGAGATGCCCAGAGATGCAGATAGAGATGTCACGCCGCCCCCAGGTCATGCCCCAGAACCTCGGCAGGGCTTTGGAGACAGGGAAGAAGAACAGAATGTGTTGGTTGGCGAATTGACTCCCCCAGCCAGGGAGGGAGATGGGTGGAGAGAGACAAAGATGTCTGCCAAATTTAATTAACAGTGGAAACTGGCCATGGGGGAGGAGAGAGACGCCTTGATGAGGAGGGGTGCTTTACTGGAAGATGGGGCTCTGCTGATGCCCGTAGTGAGGAAGAAGCAAGGCGTTCCTGCAGGGAGCGGCTGTCCGTGTGCGGGCCATGGTGTCGCAGGCTCAGAGATCTGGGAGGTGTGAGTGGGAGAGTTTATTTGTGCCTGCTTTTCTGAGTGGGCATCTTTCGAAAACAGTCCACCAACATACCAGCTGGCTAGCCTTCCTTGTCCCTGTAAAGAAAAAAATAATTAAGACACTGTCAGTTGAGTTGAGAAAATTGGCATTGTGTTGACGTTTTTGTCGTTTGAAGATACCAACGGAGTGCCTGAATTCTACCTTCACCGATCCTTATGCAATGCCTACTACTGTTCATGGTGTGGGAAGAGAGATGATTGGAGAAATCGGTGGCGCTCATTGTTTTGTTGTTGAATGGACAGCAAAATGAATCGTGTGGGTGGAACTTGAAATACAGGAGGTATTTCATTGAACGTTGCTCTTCATTTTTTGGTGGGATCAAGGAATTTCAGGGCTGAATGGGGTTTTCTGGTTCCTTCTCCCTTCGAGTGATGTGGCCTCCGGGCCAGGTGGCAGGGGGCCTCTGTGAAGTGAGGTGTGCGTTGAGGAGGTCCCCGCCCTTCCCAGGTCTCTTCAGACGGAGCCAGCCCTGACAGTTGGGCGCCCCCACCCGCGGCTTTCTCCAGCCCCTCCCTGCCGTGGCGGGTCCTGGTTCTGGAGGCCGGATGGCACAGATGGATCCCTTTGACAGTCCTATCTGAAGACAGATCATCCGTCTTCTACTCCCGAAATCATCCTCTTCAATCCATGCAAAACATCCACAGGTTCTTTTTTTTTTTAATAAAAAAAATTTTTTTAAGAGCCTTTTAGATTCACAGCAAAACTGAGGGGAAAGCACAGAGAATTCCCGTATCCCCCCAGCCCCACACGTGTACGGCCTCACCCACTATCAACATCCCGCACCCAAGTGGTACATTTGTTACCATTGATGAACCTACGCGGACACATCCTTGTCTCCCAGACTCTGTAGTTTACATTAGGGTTCACTTGTGGTGTTGCACACTCCAGGGGTTTGGACAAATATATAATGACATAACACCCACAGGTTCTCAAGAGAGTCTCAGAAAATTCGATAATGAGGCCACCAGTCATGCCCGGCCACTGTCCTAGTTCTCGCCGTTACCAAAGTCCCTTTTCCTTGTTTTTTCCTTTTTGCTCTCTGCTTTCATCTCTTTTTCTGGGGGGCACGGCTGCCAGCTCCCCTGCACACCAGTATACCAGGGCTGCCTGCCTGTCTGCCCTACATCTCCTCCCCCTGAGGTTGCTCCTCTGCTCGGGGTCTCTTGTCACCCTGGTGGTCTCCTCCCTCCCTGCCCCCACAAGTCTCCTCCTTCCTTTGCCCTGCTTACCCCCAACTCTTCATCCCTTCGCTGTCCCTTCGGAGGGTGTGCAGGTATTAGGTAGCTAGTCAAGAGTTGAGGGGGGAGAGAAACCTTAAATCCGGCCCCCACCTTTCTGGTTCTGGAGCCTTAGATCTCATTAGTTCTTGGCTGCTTTTCCTCATCAGAGCCCTGAGGCTTGTTCAAAGGCTTTACTGCAAAAATCCCATCTCTAGCTCACCGCTCACCGCTCTGCCCTGCCCGATGCACACACCTCTTCCCTCTGTAGTTCTTTTGGTTCCAAGGACAAAACATTGCATTCCTGCCGTTATCTTGTTTTCTTTGACCCACCGTCTGTGCGTGCGGTGCTTTTCTCCGTTCCCAAGATAGTCTTGGAGTCAGTTCTCCCTCTTAACTTGGTGTCACCTGTAGTCACAGGAAAAGCATGCCATCGGGGTAAGTGTAATCCTGAGATGGGACCTTATAAGCCATCTGGTTGAACCCCTTCCCTGTACAGGCCAGGGAGCAGACTTCCAGAAAACAAATGACTTGCTCAGTGTGACCCAGCTACTCATGTGTGGACGAGAGCTGCTTCGGAAATGGGGTTTCTTGACCCAGAGGTTATACCGATGCCAGGCGGGTAATCTCCTTAGCTTAGAAAATACTCAGATTCAAACTGAACCATGGTGTGACGCAGTTGTGTGTCCAGCACCGAGTTAACAACATTAAGTGTTGGCCAAAAAGGGAGCACGGACTGCTCTTTGGCTTTGGTGACAGTGTA
Organism: Mirounga leonina; assembly: GCF_011800145.1. Lineage (NCBI taxonomy): Eukaryota > Metazoa > Chordata > Mammalia > Carnivora > Phocidae > Mirounga > Mirounga leonina. Next base: position 5,760,385 of record NW_023270265.1, on the reverse strand, counting down.
ATTGCTCATAATTTTATGAATAACTTTTAGTAAGGAGGCAGTCACTGACTAAATTATTAAGGACCGAGCTTGAATACAGTCAGAACCCAAGAGCAGAACAGTTGGGCAAAAAGAACAAATAGTTCGTAGATGTTTAACTTATACTCTGTTGCTCTCTGCATGGAAGCCAGTATCATATTGGTAAAGATCTGGAGGAAATCCCCACACCCTATTTTAACCTGGGGGCATGTTGCTCCCTTGCTAAGCTTTTCCCCAGATGTCTTAAGGAGAGGCCAGCTGACTGGCTCCGAGTTCCTCTCTGTGCGTGGGTAAGTTTCCAGGGCAGGAGGGTGGTGGGAAGGTCAGGTGAGAGGCCAGGCAGAAATACCACGGACTAGACCCTGCTGACCACACCTGCCTGACCCCGCAGATCCGATTTCTAGTCCCTGACGTGGTGTTGGTTCTCAGTCTGGCGCTGACTGAAGATCAGTTGGTCTGACAGTAGTTTGGGGTTAGTAACAAATGGTCTGTCCTTCTTCCCCAGGCTCCACCTACAGCGTCTTGTCCATCATGCCCTCAGACTCAGAAAGCAGCAGCTCCCTCAGCAGTGTGGGTGAGTACCACCTGGGCACCCCTCCTTCCTGGAGGGCACCGGGCAGGTCGGGGGGGTGCCTGGTGTGAGCCGAGGTAGCCCCAAGTCGGCCTCACCTGTCAGATCATTCATGGGGCCATCTTCTGTTGATTCCATTCCCACCTTCTCCCATCAGCAGCACGTCCTCCTAATGGAGGAGGGCAGGAATCTGGTGCTGGCAGGTCCTGGGGGAGGCTGTGTCTCACCATTCCTTTACTTTGTCAGGGCATGGGACTTCTAGTGAGCTTGTTGTCTCCCCTGCCCCCGACCTGGTGCCTCAGTGACCACTGTCCATGAGAATGGCCCCTTTGGGGACTGTCCTTTGTAAGCAGGAACAGCCCCCTGGGCCTCCTGTTGCCTTGGGGACAGGAGTGGCCCGTCCATGTGTTTCCAGAAGCCCACAGCTGGTCCTGCTTTCCCTTCACTGAAGACTCCCAGCAGGAAGGTTGTCCTGGTCTCCCAGCCTTCCCACACCTCTGGTACCCATTCCTGCGTCACGTGCCCTCTGTTTAACACCCTCCGTGCTGTTTCTCATGTCCCGATGTGACCCTGATGGATGGGTACACCTTCAGTGGAGAGTCCTGGAGTTTCTGTAGTCAGAAGGGCCCCCGGAGGTCATCCGGTCCAATTATTTTATCTCCTGCACATAGACAGATGGGGAAATTGATGCTCTTGCCAGGGACTCCAGACCCAGTTGGGGGCAGACCTTTCATGTGTTAAGTCGACGGACACTTACAGAGCCCCTCTGCTGGGCCAGAAGTGGGCTTGGAATGTGTGGGCACTGGGGCAGATGTGGTCCCAGTGCCTGTGGATCTTAGGGCCCACGGGGGAGACGGTTTTGTGAGTGAATACAGTGAGGGAGGTCAGCCCAGTGAGACTGGTAGCAGTAGGGAGGTAGGGCACTGTTCACTGGGGCTGCCATGACGGAGTGGCTCATACAGCAGAACTGCATTCTCTTGCAGCTCTGGAGGCCCCAAGTCTGTTGGCATCGGGGCAGGGTCTGTCCCAGGCCTCTGTCCTTCCTCTCGCCGGGGTGCTGGCAGTGTTTGGACCGGATGTTCCGGACTTGTAGATGTGTCATCCCAGTCTCTGCCTTTGTCCTCACATGGTGTTCTCCCCGTGTGCGTGTCTGTCTTCACATCTCCTCTTTTCAAAGGGACACCCGTCCTACTCCAGGCTGACCTCGTCTTCACCTGATCGTCGGCAGAGACTGTGGTTTCCAATAAGGTCACATTCACGTTTATGAGGGGGTCAGGATTTCAACACTTTTGGGAGGACACAGTGAGGCCAGCATAGGTCCCTCATCCCTGTCCAGGGTTCAGGGAGGACACTTCTGGGACCACAGGTCAGAGCTTCAGTCTTTATTACTCTGTGCCACCTGCTGTGAGTCGCAGGCCGAATGATAGGGTTGTTGGAATTTCGACCATGGGCCTGGCCCCCAGGAAGCCCCTGGGGTGGGGCAGTCCAGATGGGTGGAGCAGCAACATGGGCTTTTGTAAAACCGAAGCGGCTGAACCCTGAGTGCACCTCTCTTGCCTCTCTCATGCTCCCCCTTGGGGACAAGTGCAGTGATCTAACAGATAGCTGACAAACTCATCACATCAACGCTTCGGGGATTAAAGTGGTACCTTTCTTAGGAACGTTTGCATTTTAGTCTCTCCAAAGAGAGAGGTGTTAACTTAAACCACAGCAATTATTGTTAATAGTGGAATTTTTAAGGAGGAGCAGGAAGATAGAGTTTATGCAGCTGAACCTTTGCATCTTCTGGAAGAAGCTTCATGTCAACCCCCCGCTGGTTGGTTCCACATGTACCTGAGGCTGGGTTCAGTCCTTGGGAGTGGGGGGGTCAGCAGTGTCCCCAGATGCTAGTTGGCAAGCAGGCAGAAGGTAGGGCTGTGGGCTTCCTGTCGTAGGCTGAGCCATGGTTGTTGGTGCCCAGATCTTGAATGCTGACGGGTCTGGTTGCATCCCCTCGTGTTAGACCCTCTTCATCTCACTGGGACCCAAGTCTTGCTTCTCTTGTTCTTATGCCAGCAGTTGACATCATCCTTGGGGTGAGTAGCCCCACGTTTCTGCAGGCTGACTTCAATGTCCTCGTGGCTGCATCGGCCAGGAGACCTTTGGCTGTAGCAATAGGAATACCTGCTCACCCCACCCTAAACAACAGACAACTGTGTGCTCTCTCATAGTAAGAGGCCGCTGAGGGTGGGCTGAGTACCCCGGGACGTGGCTCTGTGAGCCTCTGTGTGTGTCTGGCCCTCGGGCTGATGGCAGGGCATCTGTAGCCGCAGTTCCAGCTATCACATCTAGACCTGGCGGTGTCCGTGGCTGCACGGCCCCTTATGGGAGCCACTAGCCCACAGGTGGCTGTTCAAATTCAGATGAATGAAAATGAACTAAAACGAACACTTCTAGTTTCAACAGTAACACTCGCTACATTTCAGGTGCCCTCTGGCCACCTGTGACTAGCGGCTGCCGTACTGGACAGAGCAGATAAAAGAACATCTGTCGTCACATGGTCCAGAGGATGAAGGGGGTCCTCTCGTGTCTCCTTGTCAGCAAGCAGCCTTCCGCAGACATTCCTCGGCAGGGTCTCCTCACACTGACCGTGGCTGGATCACTAGTCTGGGCCCAAACCAGCGGCCCGTGCGGTATGGTCCCTGGACCAGCAGCACTCAGGCACTTGTTAGAGGTGCAGGTTCCTGAGCTCCGCCCCATACCTGCTACATCCAGAGCTCTAAGAGTGGGGTCCAGCATCTACATTTAACAGGCCTCCCGGGCTGAGATGGGCTGGCCCTGGCAAGGGCGCTGGAATGTCTGGCTGGCTTGGACCTGTCCCTTGGAGTGGAATGAGCGGTGGGGTCAGCCATGGGGAGCACTGCCGGCCTCCTGGAGGATTCCTCCTGGCTCAGTCTCACCTAATGACAGGCCATGCTCTTTCCGTGGTCAGATGGAGACTGGCTATTACTGTTTGTTTGCGGTCTCTCTCCACGAAGCTAAGGAAAGGCAAGGCAAGAGCAATGTCTTACGATAAAAACATCACCTCCGTGGGATGCCTGGGTGGCTCAGTTGGTTAAGCGTCTGCCTTCGGCTCAGGTCATGATCCCAGGGTCCTGGGATCGAGTCCCAAGTCGGGCTCCCTGCTCAGCGGGAAGCCTGCTTCTCCCTCTCCCACTCCCCTTGCTTGTGCTTTTTCTGGCAAATAAATAAAATCTTTAAAAAAAACAAAACGGGGAACCTGGGTGGCTCAGTCGTTGAGCGTCTGCCTTCAGCTCAGGTCATGATCCCAGGGTCCTGGGGATCGAGCCCCGCATTGGGCTCCGTGCTCAGCAGGAAGCCTGCTTCTCCCTCTCCCACTCCCCCTGCTTGTGTTCCCTCTCTCGCTGTGTCTCTCTCTGTCAAATAAATAAATAGAATCTTTAAAAAAATAAATAAATAAATAAAACAAAACAACAACAAAACATCACCTCTGCTTTCCCACTTATGTCTCCTTAACAAACACCATTTGGGAAAAGAACGGCAAGTTACAGTCCGCGTAAGAGAAAATTGGTGGGGGAAGCCTTGGGTGTCGTGTCTTCTCTATGACAGCTGGTGCCTGGTCGACTGCCCGGGCTAGCATTAGGTCAGCGGGTAGCCTGTCCCCTTTTGGCTCTCAGCTTGACACGGCTAACAGCTCAGCACGCCGGTGCTAACCTAGAGACTTTCTGCTGACGCCTTTTTGAGCAGTTTTCATCAGCTGAGCGCGTGTGGCTTCCTGGAGGCCTCCCCCATCCCATGCAGCCGTCCGTAGGTAACCCGTCCTGTGGGTAGGCCTCATGGATCTGCCCCGGGAGCACACACTTATTTCAGGCAGTTGATACTTTTCTTCCCCATTCATCCTGACCTGATTTCTCATCTGGGACAACTGGGGAAGTTTTAAGGAGAACAGACATCCTTGGGTAGCATTCATAAAATGAGCTTTAAATTTTATGCAGATTGAAGCAACAGGAGAGGTTTCTTATTAAACAAAGAGGTCTCTTGGCTTGTTGGCAGGAGAAGCAGCTGGAGGGCTTCCTCTGTGTCCCATTCCTTGAAAGTGCAGCTTCTGGTTGGCATGGGAAGGTGGGGTGAGTCATCATGCAGGCAGGTTCTCACCCTGACTCCTTGGGCCCTCTGACCCTGCCTTTCCTGGGTCGGGGGCCTGTGTTCTCAGTTCCTCCAAAGAATGAGAGCACCTTCTTCTCTTAGAGCACGTGCTTAGTGCTTGTAGGGGTCACAGAGAGCCCTGGCCCCTGACCTCACAGTCCAGCCGGTGTCTCAGTCCGTCCGGGATGCCAAAACAGACCACCACCGACTGGGCCGCTGGGAAACAACAGACATTTATTGGTCACGCTTCTGGAGGCTGGGAGTCCAAGATTGAGGCAGATGCCGTGTCCGGCGAGGGCCCGCTTCAGGTTCACAGATGGCGTTTTCCTGCTGTGTCGTCACCTGGAGAAGCGGGGAGAGAGCTCTCTGGGGTCCTTTTATCAGGACACTAGTTCTGCTCATGTGGGACCCTCTCTCATGACCTAATCACTTCCCTAAGGCCCTGCCTCCTAATCCCACACCTTGGGGCTTGGTTGGGGTTTCAGCCGGGAGACACCGGCATTCAGACCATAGCACCGGAGGGCTAAGCATCTGGCATTGTGCCCTGTGTAAAACAGAAGGAAACAAACAGCTCAGGGGAGGCAGCAGCTATTTCTGAAGAGGGGCATCAGAGTAAGTTTCATGGAGGAGGTGGGCCTTGTGTTGGGCCTTCTAGGAATGAAACTTCAGAAGTAGGAGCAGCGAGGGCGCCTGGGTGGCTCAGTCAGTTAAGCGACTGCCTTCGGCTCAGGTCATGATCCTGGAGTCCCTGGATTGAGTCCCGCATCGGGCTCCCTGCTCGGCGGGGAGTCTGCTTCTCCCTCTGACCCTCCTCCCTCTCATGCTCTCTGTCTCTCATTCTCTCTGTCTCAAATAAATAAATAAAATCTTTAAAAAAAAAAAAAAAAAGTAGGAGCAGCGAGAAGGCAAGAGGCCGTTGCTGCCTCTGTTGGTTCGGGTTCCTGCGGAGCAGACCCTGAGTCGAGGCTGTGCTCTGAGAGCAAGTGTTTCACCCGAGAGCTGGGCGTGGCTGCCGCGGCTGCCCTCTCAGTCCTGGGAGGGCTGGGCCTCCGAGCTGTCCTGACTGACCCAGGGGTAGGGGTCCTCTCTGCATGTCATCAGTGGGCAGTAGCTACTGGACAGCCAGTAAAACAAGGGAGAAAAGAGCCACTCTGGCCAGCAGATGCAACTTTGGCCCAGGCCAGAGGTTATCGAACTTGAGCAGGCCTCAGAATCACCTGGACGGGAGTGCTGACTTCACTTCCCAGGTTTCTGAGTTAGGACGTCTGGCTGGCCTGAGACGTACCTTTCTCGCAAGTTCGTGACACTAGGTGCTTTCAGAAGCCCTGGTTCACGATGAGGGACTGTGTCTCTCCTGATGGCTGTGGCTCTCCTGGGCTGGAGATGAGGGTGGCTTGGTTTTGTGTTCTGCCACTGCTTTGCTTTCCCCCGAGAGCCGGGGCCTGGAGGTAGCAAGGAAGCTGGGCACGGCCACTCCACCTGACTGCTTTTGGCCACGACCAGTGTTCTCCTTGGCTCTGGCACCATGGGCCCATAGGGCTCTGGAGCAGAGTTGCAACTGTCCAGCTGTAAATGAGACAGAGGGGGAGGCCTTCAGCTGGCGTGTGGTGGCAAGGGAGCTAAGGACAAAGGGGCTTCTGGCCAAGATCACCCAGCTGCCAAGCAGTTCGCTGAGCCTCAGTGGTCTGTGGAGGTGGCCACACCAGCCATGGCGACTGGGAGGCAGAGCCAGGACTCATGGGTGAAAGGGGCCTGCCCTGTCTCCCTGCCGGACTCTGCTCCTGCTGTCCCTGTCACACCAAGGCCCGGTGAGTGACGGCTCCAAAGTCCAGGGCCTGTGCCTGCTCTCCTGGCATCTCTAAAGCACCCCCATTGTAATGCAGTCCCTTACCCCTCGGACCCCATCCTGGACACAGGAAGAAAGAGATCTGCCTTCTTGACCGGGTTCCAGATTGGAAAGAGGAAGGAGTGAAGTCGGGGAGAGTGGACCGTTGCATTTGAATCCAAAAGAGCAACTATGCAGGGATAGGCGAGCTGAGGGAAAGACGTTCACGGCTTCTGTGGACAACTCGCTTGATGTGAGTTCTTATTTTCTTGTTCATTAAGATGACTGCTGTACCTGCAGTGACTGAGGGGGTGGGGAGGGCTGATGGTCCACAACTCCAGCAACCACACCGCTCCTGGGAGGGTGGCTTCCATTTGGGACACCGCAGGTTTTGTTGTTAGCATAAGTTTTTAAGAAGTCATGTCATCGAGGTATAAATTGCACATCGTAAAATCTCTCCTTTTTATATAGTTCAGTGAGTTTTGACAAACACACATGGTCATGTAATCACTGGCACAAGAAGATACAGGACAGGGGCGCCTGGGTGGCTCAGTCGTTAAGTGTCTGCCTTCGGCTCAGGTCATGATCCCAGGGTCCTGGGATCGAGCCCCTCATCAGGCTCCCTGCTCAGTGGGAAACCTGCTTCTCCCTCTCCCACTCCCCCTGCTTGTGTTTCCTCTCTCGCGGTCTGTCAAATAAATAAAATCTTTAAAAAAAAAAAAAAAAGATAGAGGACCATTCCCTCACCCTAAAACATTCCCTTCTGTGACTTTGTACTCAGCCTTTCTTCCCTCCACCCCCAGTCCCTAGCAGCCATTCATCTCTTTTTCTGCCCTATGTTTTCGCCTTTTCCCAAATTGTCCTATAGATGGAATCATATAGTGTATACAGCCTTTTGAATCTGGCTGCCTTCACTTAGCAGAGGACCTTCAGATCCCCCAGTTCTCGCAGGTCCTGGTTTGTCCAGTGGCCATTCCCTTTTCTTGCTGAGTAGTAGTCCTTTGGAGGAAGGGAACGTTGCTGTTTATACATTCGCCACCTGCTTTAAGTAGTTGTGTGCTGGTGTTTGTGTGCACATAACTTTTCTTTCCTCTTGTGTAAATACCCAGGAGTGGGATTACCGGGTGGTAGGGTAAATGCATGTGTAACTTTATAACAGATGGCCAGGGGTGCCTGCCGGCTCAGTAGGTAGAATATGTGACTCTTGATCTCGGGGTTGTAGGTTCGAGCCCCACATTTGGTGTAGAGATTATTTAAAAAAAAAAAAGGGGGGGGGACTGCCAAAGTGTTCTCTAAAGTGGCTGTGTCATTTCATATTCCCACCTGCGATGCTTGGGAATTCTAGTTTCTCTGCCCCCCCGCCCCTTGCTAGCGTTTGGTGTTGTCGCCTCTTAACTGTAGCTGTTTTGATAGTGATAAATGGACGTGACAGTTGTCTTCAAATGCTTGCAGGTTTGTTGTGTAGAAGAGGAGTTATGGTTGTAGGTACCTTGTGGCCCTTAGGAGGACATCTAGGTCAGTGGGGGAAATAGAGGGAGACGGATTCAAACTCTGTACAGAGAATAATTTTATGGGGAGATATTAGCTGGGCTTTGCTGTAAAGTAGTGAGCTCCCTCACCGTGGAGGAGTTCCAACAGTCTTGGTGGCCATTTGGGGGATTCTGGCAACCAATTTGGATGGGAAGGCTGCATCATCTTCAAAACGTCTTTCAACCTTGAGGTGCAACCAAAAAAAGAAACCTTTATTTTTAAGATTTTATTTATCTATATGAGAGACAGAGAGAGCACAAACAGGGGAAGGGACAGGGGGAGAAGCAAGGCTCCCTGCTGAGCACGGAGCAATGTGGGGCTCAATTTCAGGACCCTGAGATCGTGACCTGAGCTGAATGGATGCTTAGCCGACTAAGCCACCCAGGCACCCAGAAAAACTTTATTTTTAGTCGACTGGGCATGGAGAGGATTTTCTGCAACATTTGCCATTAATTTGGCATGTCCAGGCTTAGCCCATCTTGGGATTCTTCTTGAGATGTCCTGTGGCCCTGCTCTGCCCTCCACCTTCCTGACTGTGAATGATAGGCATCCAGGCAGCATGTCCCCCTAAGTCAGACAGTCTGCTGTCTGATGGCTTCTCTGACCTGGCTGGCCTTCTGTTTTGTGTATCTCATGCATGTTCGAACCTTGGAGCACTACCTGTCGGGAGGCAGTGTAGTGTCGTGGTTGAGGCCCTGGCTCTGGAGCTGGAGCCACGTTTGCCTGGGGGTGCACTGTGTACCTGGCGGTGCAGTCTTTGTGGATGTCAGTTTCTCCTGGGATGATCTCAGCACATCCCTGGGAAGGTGCTGTGGGCATGAATCAGGTAAGGACAGGGTGCCCTTAGCACAGAACCCAGCACCTACGTTATGCTGGGCAACGTCCACGCACTTCATTGTCTGAATGGTCAGCTCCCCTCAGGTCCTCACATGTGCAGAGCAGGTGTCCTCATCCTGCTGGAGGCTGGGACAGGAGGCCGTGGCTGTGTGTGGCGACAGATCTGATGACCCCGATTTCAGTCCTGCTGCTTCTCTCTCCATCTTCCTCAAAAGCCAAAGAAGGCATGCATCTTTCTGTTGCCTTGTTCCCCAAATGGGGTGAGAATCCTTTATCTCCCTGGAGGCACGTTGCTGAGCCTGGTGGTGCTTTTCATTTCTGAAACTCTCGAGTTGATGTTTCTGTGATACTTCTTGGACTTGATTAGAGCACAGAGCACCTGTTCTTGGAACATGGCGTGGTGTCCCTGAGGTCCTTTCAGGAGGCCGGTGAGGTCAAAACTGCTTTCATAATGATTCTAAGATGTCACTTGCCTTTTCCACTGTCATCCTCACACAGACTTTGCTGCCGAGCAGACTTTTCTACAGGTTCATCCATCCTGTGTGATACTGCGCAGATAAGGGACTGTAGCTATCTCTATGAAGCCAGACATCAACAGCATTATAAAGATGCAAAGCGATGCCACTTTTTTTTTTAAGTAGGCTCTACGCCCAGCGTGGGAGCCAATGCGAGACTTGAACTCAGGACCCTGAGATCAAGACCTGAGCTGAGATCAAGAGTCAGATGCTTAATTGACTGAGCCACTCAGGCGCCCCGATGCCACTCTTCTTGCTACATTTTTTTTTGTTTTGTAATGGAAAGTGTAGTTAATTTTTCATAAAAAAAATCTTATGTCAACATGGGATGGATTTTCAGTTATTTTAAAACTCATAGATATTTATTTATTTTTTATTTTTAAAGATTTTATTTATTTATTTGACATAGAGAGACACAGCGAGAGAGGGAACACAAGCAGGGGGAGTGGGGGAGGAAGAAGCAGGCCTCCCGCTGAGCAGGGAGCCCGATGTGGGGCTCGATCCCAGGACCCTGGGATCATGACCTGAGCCGAAGGCAGACACTTAATGACTGAGCCACCCAGGCACCCCAATTCATAGATATTTAAAAAAAAATTTTTTTTTTAATATTTGAGAGAGCGAGAATGAGAGAGAGAGAGAGAGAGTACATGAGAGGGGGGAGGGTTAGAGGGAGAAGCAGGCTCCTCGCTGAGCAGGGAGCCCGATGCGGGACTCGATCCAGGGACTCCAGGATCATGACCTGAGCCAAAGGCAGTCGCTTAACCAACTGAGCCACCCAGGCACCCGATATTTAAAAATTTTTAGTTTTAATTTCTAATCCGGTGGTGATCATTAGAGAGTTATAACCCATGTAAACAAAGCTCTTGGGAGTCCCCAGTCATTTTTAAGATCGTAAAGTGGTCCTAAGCTCAGAAAGTTTGCGAACCTTCAGGTGAAGACCTTGGGCTCTGGGGTCAGGTAGATGGAGGGGGATCCAAAACTCAGTGCTGTCATTTACTGGCTCTGTGACCTAGACAGTTCATTTAATCTTGATACGTTTTTGTTTCCTGCTGTGTAAAATGGGAATAGCAGCAGCAACTTCCTTAACGGGATGGGATGCGTTTCAGAAACCACCAGGTAGGAAGTGAGGACCAGTCATGGCTGTTTGGGGGGCAGTGAGGCACGGAGGTGGAGAGCGTGTGCTCTCGATGCAGGTGCCTGGGCTCTCATCCTGGGCATCACTGGCTCTTCATGCAGGTTTGAGTCCGCTCCCTGATCTTGCCGGGCCTCCGTTTTCTCAGCTGTAGAACGGGGATAACGATGTGAGTGCCCACCTGGGTGTGGGAGATTAACCCCTGGGACCTCTGTTGCCTGCTGCTTTGTGGCTCGTGGTGACTGTGAACACTGAGATCCCCCCTTTCCAGGTGCTCCTTGTCTTTTCATCCCACTCTCTTGGGTTTGTCTGTCCCACATGGATCGTTGCCCCTAAAGTTGGTTAGAGGTGACTCACAGGCATCAGCGGGAGGGGCATCCGACACACGTCCAGAGGAAGCCTTACTTGTCAGAGCACCGGCTAAGTTATTGCAGGTTGGATGACGGTATAGACCTGGCTCTGGGTTAAGGCTCTTACAAGTGACTTCGTTTGCCAGAAGAGGACATGACAGAGCCTACACAGCTGTAACCAGCTGCTTTCCAGAACTCCGGGAGCAGGGGTGAGGGTCCAGGGTCTTTTGGGGAGAGGCGAGGGAAGGCTTCTTAGGTTGTGGAGTAGAACTACGTGGGGGTGGGGGAGATGCTTGTGGGCCCCACCTCAGAGGGCATTCTGACCCAGAGGCCTGACCCGGAGCCCAGCAGTCCCAGCTGTTACGGTGGTGGTGGCGGTGGTTCTATAATAACATGCACTTTTGGGGTTGGGGGGCCCGATTCAGTGGTTGGGGTTCCCATTTGGGATAACGCTGAACTGAGAGGTGGGAGCTCCTACCTCACACCGTGGTCTAGCCTGTCCCCCAAAAGTGTCAAAGTCCCCAACTTCCCTGGTGCTCCTGGAGGATGCGAGACCATACCTGAGTGCCCATCTTTTGTTTTGGGGGACGCTTGGCTTGCACAAGCAGTCAGCCAAAAGGATCAGGTGGGGGGCTGGTGGTCAAGATGGCCCAGGGTCAGAAGACCCTGCACCTTGCCCTTCGCACATTCTAGGGCTGCAGGGGAGACAGACACTGTGTTCCCTGTGGTGAATCGGCCTCCCGGGTCACATTCATAAAATGAGATGGCTGCTGTGAGTTCCTGTGACCCTACCTAGGATCTCTGAGGGTTAGCGTGGATATCCCGGGTGAATGTGTGGACAGAGTTAAAGATAAAAGCACCACGGATTTTGTCTCTGTTTCCTGGACATTTGAGTGAGATGCTTTCTTCTTAGAAAAGGATTTGGATCTCGTCAGAGGTACTGCTGGTGGTCACTGTTGCTGCTGGTCCTTAGTAATCGCATAAGGCATGGGGTTTCCTTTGGGAGAGTCCTGGGCACAGGTGATGAGGGCCTGATAAGGACTGGGCAGCCAGAGGCCTGAGGACTTGGCCTGCATCACGTCACACTGACCTTAGCCGTGGGCGGCTCTCCCTGAGAGCCTTCTCTGAGCCCACAGCCCTGGGCCGGCTGGGGCAGGTCCTCTGGACATTTGGAGAGGCTGGAGAAGGGGGCTGTGTAGTGTGTTCAGCCCTGGTTGGGGTGGGGGTGGGAACACAGCCCCTGGGCCCCAGCTTCAGAGCCAGCTGCCTTGCGCCTCAGAAGCTTCACTAGGTCCCGCCTGTCCCTTCCTCCTCAAGCTGTGTATTCCATTCTCTTAGATTGGCCTCTCCATGCCCAGGGGTTGGGAATAGCTGCTGTTTCCAGACCAGGCAGAGATGCGCAGATCAGGGCCCAAAGGGTTCCATCTTGGAGGTGTCACAACCGGGCTGGGAAGAGAGTAGGGGTCTCCAGTCAGGGCCAGCAGAATGGGTGGGTATTGCTGGGGTGCTGGAGCAGATAGCCTGGGCTTAGGTCTCCGTTCCCCCTTTACTCCTGACTTGGTGTTATCTGAAAGACAGATGCTAGCAGGACCCCCCTGGTAGGGTTGTTGGGCGCAGCTGATGCAGGCCAAGGGCTAGGAACAGTGCCTGGCACACCTAGCGAGTGCTATCTAAATGCCAGTTCACTTTATTACTGATTTTCCCCTGCCAGGTACCACCGGGAAGGCTCCATCCCCGCCACCCCTCCTCACGGACCGGCAGGTGAACGAGAAGGTGGAGAACCTCTCCATCCAGCTGCGGCTGATGACCCGAGAGAGGAATGAACTACGGAAGCGCCTGGCCTTTGCGACCCATGGGACGACCTTTGATAAGAGGTAGTGATGCACCTGCCTCCCTGGCCAGGCCCGATGGACCAGGGCTATTCTCCCGCTGCCATCATGCCAGCCCCTCCCCCTCAGACACTCATCCTTAGCTCCCGGGGGTCCATGCTACGCTGCTAGGGTGTCCCTTTGCCTCACTGCCCCCATTGCTTGGAAACGCCCTCCCTGCAGCCCTGCATGGGGCGAGGGGACACAGGTCGGTTATGCTTCCTCCAAGCCACATAGAAGCCCGTGGCCTGAGTCACACGACGCAGAGACTGAGAAGTGTGGGTGTGTCTGTCATATACTCGTCCTCTGCAGGTGGTTTGGTGGGCGGTTTTGGCAGCAGCTGGTAGGGCCTGGTCCTATGTTGGTGCCTCGTCATGGGTTGGTTGGGTGGCCTCGGGCTCGTCACTGCCTCTCTCGAGGCCTCTGCCTTCCAGCACCAGGGCAGTATACTTCTTCGCTGTCTTGTCTGCGGCCCCTTCCTGATGGAGATAGTTGTCCCCGTGCTGAGCCCTCGACCGGTCTGGCTGTGTGCAGGCACGTGTGTGCACGTCTGTGTCTGCGTGTGCACGTCTGTGTGTGTGTGTGCACGTCTATGTGTGCACGTCTGTGCGTGTGCACGTCTGTGTCTGTGTGTGTGCATGTCTGTGTGTGTGTGTGTACGTACGTCTGTGTGTCTGCATGTGCCTCTCCTCACTGCTAGTTACGTGTTCCCATGTTCATTGTTCCCTGCCACGTGTGTGTTTTAGGAGGGTATATTCCACCTGGCTTCCATGTGGTTTTGGAGAAAATCTTTGATCACTTCTTTTGTTGGCATTTAGAGGTGGATACCAAGTCCATGGTGGGGGCGAAGGGAAGGTCTTTCCCCACCTGCCCCATCCAGGAGGGCTTCATGGAGGAGGAGGGATAGAGTCTGATTTGTCCTTCTAGGAGGTGCTGATAGGGGTTCTGAGGGGAGGGGGATTGCCTTTAGCAGCATCAGGCGTGTGAGTGCCTCGTCCTGAGGAAGTTCGTCTGGGGTGATGTCAGGCCTGCAAAGGTGGTCCCCTGAGGTTGCTTTGACGAAGATCTGGTCCTCAGCACAGAGGCAGGGCCCGTGGAGACATGGTGTGCTAGAGTGCCTGTTGTCCAATGCCTGCCTCGTGTCCCCGAGGCAGAGCGAGGGGTCCCCCAGAGACTGACGGCTGGCCGAGCCTGCAGCGTTTGCTGTCCGGCCGCCCACAGAGCAGGGTTACCAAGGCCAGCTGGAGGCCTGGTTCTCACCCTGGAGCATGCACCGGAATCAGCAGAGGGCTTGTTAAAGCTCAGGTTGCTGGTTAGCCCTCCCTCCCACGTGTCTGATTCAGGAGTTCTGGGGCTGACCTGAGGATTTGCACTTCTGACACATTCCCAGGTGAAACTAATGCTGCAGGTCTGGGAACCCCACTCTGAGAAGCCGTGCTCTGGGCCAGTGTCCTCACCAGTGGCTGCACACCAGAACCCCCACCCTGGTGTCTGGGTCATACCCCCAAGGATGCTCATGTAACTGGACTGGGCCTTGGTGTTTTGATTATCCCAAGATTGACAGTCGCTTTCCTAAAAAGAGGAGAAGCTTCCCCACAGGTTTCTGGGGGGCCCACTGTGGGTGAAGGCCTGCTGCACGGCCTCCCTGGGAGCTGCTAGAGAATAAGACAGTACCTTCTGAGCTCTCCAGGCCCGAGCAAGGAGCCCATGCAGCCATGGCCCTCCATGCCAGGGATCCTGTGGGTCTGGGGAGGCCAGGATGTCTGAGTTGAACAAGTGCCAGGTGGTTGGGGTGCACAGGAGACCAGTATCCGGAGACACTGGGCTGGAGGCTCCCCGGGCAGAGACATCCCCTGTCCGAGTGATCCCAGGGCCTGTGTTCAGTGCCGCTCTCTGGGTCAGGCCCTACCACAGGCTGAATCCTGACTACGAGAGGCTGAAGATCCAGTGCGTGCGGGCCATGTCGGACCTGCAGAGCCTGCAGAAGCAGCACGCCAATGCCTTGAAGAGGTGCGAGGAGGTGGCCAAGGAGACCGACTTCTACCAGTGAGTGGGACCGCCGCATGGCACTTAGTGGGCCTTCAGCAAGTGGGGTTGGGTCTTCGGGTCTCAGTTTTTCTTTCTTTCTTTCTTTCTTTTTTTTTTTTAAGATTTTATTTATTTGACACAGAGAGAACAAGCACAAGCAGGGGGAACAGCAGGCAGAGGGAGAGGGAGAAGCAGACTCCCCGCTGAGCAGGGAGCCCGATGCGGGACTCGATCCCGGGACTCCGGGATCATGACCTGAGCCGAAGGCAGTCGCTTAACCAACTGAGCCACCCAGACGCCCTGGGTCTCAGTTTTTCTAAGTGCAGGCTGAGATGTGAACCCTTCACACCAGCTAGTGACAGCTTCGGAAGCAGAGCTGGTAGGAAAGGGATCAAAAATTAGGCGGTAGGGTCTACGGCCATACCACCCTGAACGCGCCTGATCTCATCTGATCTCGGAAGCTAAGCAGGGTCGGGCCTGGTTAGTACTTGGATGGGAAAATTAGGCAGTAGGCCAGGCAGATGGCTGGCCTCCTGGGTCACTGTCCAAGGGCTTTGCTGCAGCTCCTGCGGTAGGAGAGGTGGATGGGCCTGTTCCCCTTTGGTCTCCTGGGGCCCCTCTGAGGGTACTGACCTGCTTTACCTGCCCACCTGCTGACCTTTGCCCAGGCCTCAGTCCTCAGAGGTGCCAGGCCTGTACCAGGTAAGGGCTCGTCTCCTTGCCTTGGCCTTCATACGTGTGCCCTTTGCTATGAGGTTTTTAAAGATGGTTTGGTTCCTTCCGGCATTTGGCTGATACCGAGTTTTGGCCTGTCTCTGAGTGCTGCTGTCCTGGTTGCTGTGGGCTCCCATCGGGTGTACTGGGCCTACTGGGCCTGGAGGGGCTGCAGAAGGGGGCTGGCGGGGGTTGGAGGCTGGCTGCCGTTCACTGTGTGTATGGGGGTTGTAGCACACTCCATAGCCGGCTCCTGAGCGACCAGACCCAGCTGAAGGATGACGTGGACATGCTGAGGCGGGAGAACGGACAGCTGCTGCGGGAACGTAACCTGCTGCAGCAGTCGTGGGAGGACATGAAGCGGCTCCATGAGGAGGACCAGAAGGAGATCGGTGACCTCCGGGCCCAACAGCAGCAGGTAGAGCCGGGCAGGGTGGCAAGGGGCAGACCAAGGTTGTGCATCCTCCTACCCGCTCATCCATCTACTCATCATCCATCCTCCCACCTCCATCCATCCTCCCACCTCCATCCATCCTTCCATCCATCATCTATCCTCCCACCTCCATCCATCCTTCCATCCATCATCTATCCTCCCACCTCCATCCATCCTTCCATCCATCATCTATCCTCCCACCTCCACCCATCCTTCCATCCATCATCCGTCCTCCCACCCATCATTCGTCCTCCCACCCATCATTCGTCCTCCCACCCACCATCCATCCTCCCACCCACCATCCATCCTTCCACCCACCATCCATCCTTCCACCCACCATCCATCCTTCCATCCATCATCCATCCTTCCATCTATTATCCATCCTCCGCCCGTCATCCATCCTTCCACCCACCATCCATCCTTCCACCCATCATCTGTCCTTCTACCCATCATCCATCCTTCCACCTCCCTTCCATCCTCCCACCCGTCATCCATCCTTCCACCCATCATCCATCTTTCCACCTCCCATCTGTCCTTCCACCCATCATCCATCCTTCCATGCATCCCTCACCCACCCACTCATCATCCATCCTCTTACTCCCCTTACATTCTTCCACCCATTCACCCACACACCTACCATCCATCTATCCACCCTCCTACGTAGCCATGTGATCATTTAGTAAGTATTTTTGGAATGCCTAATGTGAGGCACTGGGATATCTGTGAGCAGACACTCTTGAACTCTACAGTCCCATGGGGGAGACTAATGCTAGTCAAATGATCACACAGATCTCTGTATCACTGTGAACGTTGCAAGGGCTATCAGGGAGGAGGTGCATTGCAGTGCTGTTCAGCGTGGAATAGGAATTTGACAGAGTAAGGGGACTTGTGGGTCTGTAGCTTCCTCCCTTTGTATGGGTCATGTGAGCTCTTACAGATGGAGAGAAGCTTGGAAGTATTGAAGCCCTGTGCAGATAAGAGATGGAGTAGTTGTTGTTGTTATTTTTTGGTGGGAGTGTGTCCTCTTCCTTTGCTCCTGGCTTGCATTGCAAGGTAGTTTCTTTGCTTTGCTTGGCTCTTGTTTCACATGGACAAAAGCATAGGAGTGGACCAGTCAGTGAGAAAACTGGCTTGCTGTGAGTGCTGTTGGCCAGTTCTCCTCTTACAGCTCACAGATGGAACTGCCCGGGCCGACAGCAGGGGCCGAGGCCATGTCCCGTGTGCATAGATGGTTGCGTGTTTAGGGTGGGAAGGCAGTCCCAGTGAGCGGCAGAGCATCCTGAGCACTGCTGTAGAGCGTCCCTGTCCCCATCGAAATCATTTATGGCTCCCTGAGTTAAAGCAGGATTGTTGGGGCTTGCTCCACACAAAGCTCATATGGGACAATCCTTGCTCATCTGATCATGTAGCATGATATTATCTGTCTTGCTTTTTTTTTTCATTTACAATTTCAATTTTGTAATTTTAAATTCTGTAAACTTACAGAAGAGTTGCAAGTACAGCCCAAAGAATTTTTACCCCTTGTCATTCCACAACAAACTGCCATCCTGTGTGCTTTTTAATAAACGAGGATATTCTCCTACATGACAGTAACACAAACATCAACATGAGGAAGGTAACACTGATACATAATACCATCTATTCATCAGACCCCAATTTGAGTCTTGCCAGTTGTATGAATTATGTCTTTAATAGGAAAAGGATCCAGGCCAGAATAAGGCATTGCATGTAGCTGTCAGATCTCTTTGGTCTCCCTCAATCTGGAAGAGTTCCTCCAGCTTTGATTTACCTCATCTTGATGCTTCAGAAGATGCCAGGCCAGCCATAGCATGTCCCTCCACCTGGATTTGTCTGATCTTGGTGGTTTGATTCCATTTGTGCATCTTGGGACTGTCATAGAAGTGATGTTGCCACCTTCTCAGTTGTCTTAGAGGTTGGGACTTGTTTGGTTAGGAGCCGCTACCGGTGATGTTCCCTTTGGTCACTTGATGAAGGTGATGTCTCCAGCCTTCTCTTCTGCAGAGTTACTTGTTTTCCCTTTGCCTGTCTGTCTCTATGTGGACTCTTGATTTCCTGCTTTATTCAGCGGGTTGTGATTCATTGTGGCCGGTGGGAGCCCCTTCAAGATGCTTCTCTGACTTTTTGACAGGCCCTTCTCTCTCTTTGAACACTTTCTTGCTCTCTGGGAGATGTCGTCCCAGGCTCATTGCATTTCCTGCCCTTGCCCTGGGAATCAGCCATTTCTCCAAGGAGTTTTCATTCCTTTTAGTAGAGGATGGTACTTAGAGGCAAGATCTGAATGCCAGGTGTGCACATAGCTCCTGGGGAATCACTGCTCCCAAGCCGTGTCAGTAGCCAGAGTAGGGAATATCTGAGTTTCCATGTCTCTTGTCTCCCACTCCCCCTCATATATCTGGATATTCGATATGTAGCATCAGTATTGAAAACCGTGAGTTTGCGCTAACACTCCCAGTTCCAGTCCAACACCACAATACCATGGGTTCATTCTAGCTGCTTCCCTTTCTGTTTTTGTTGACTCCCTTTTACAGCGGTGGGAAACCACAGTGAGAGGCAGGGATGGCCCCAGCCGAGGGTTTGTGCGCCTTCTCTGCCCAGGGCTGGGGGTGCCGGCTTTACCTCCCTGTCTTTACCTTCACCCCACCATTTCCGGGCGCGTTTATTTATGGGCATTTTTCCACCCTGTCTAAATCTGGCTCAGCCTTCCGCCGTGGGTTTAGTTTGGATTTTACTTTTCTTTGAGTGATTTCTCATTTCAGGTGTGTTTCTGGCCCCATCTTAGCCTAAGGGAAGGCCCATAGCCTTGCCAGAAAGTGGCGGAATGGGACTTTGTCAGGGCAGCAGACTTGACCTCATATGGTCGTCCTGGAGGATAGCTGATGTCGCACGTGGAGTGGTGGCGCCGTGTGCCTGCCTGAGTGTGTGCTCTCATCGCTGCTCTCGTTCGAGTCTCTTCAAGGCTGGGGTAAAATCGGCCCTCCTGGAGGATGTGGACTAGTAGCCGGAGCCCCCGCCCTGCTGCGGGGCCGTCAGACGGGGCAGTCCCTCTGCAGTCAGGTTGGCAGTTCCTGCAGCTGTGAACATGCAGTCCCCTTCTGACCCAGCAATTCCACTTCGAGGTGTGTACCCAAGAGAATTGCAGACAGCTGTTACACAGAAACCCGTGGTGTAAATGTCCGTAGCGGCGTCATTCACAGTAGCCAGAAAAGGGACATGGTCCAGATGTCCCATCGGCTGGCGAATGGATATGGAAAGTGTGGTCTGTGCTCTACCGCGGAATATTAACATCCAGCATGAAAACACATGAGGCAGTAACACCTGCTCCCACGTGGATGGACCTCGAAAACTGTGCGAAATGAAAGAAGCCAGTCACAAAAGACCACACAGTGTCCGATTCCCCTTGTGTGACATGTCCGGAACGGGGTATTCCCTAGAGACAGAAGGTAGCCGAGGGCTTGTGTGGAGCAGGGGGACGGGAGGAGGGAGGGTGGGTGCTCATGGGCATGGGCTTCCTTTTGTGGGGGGGATGATGACATTCTGGAATTATGCAGTGGTACTTACTGCACAACCTTGTGGATTTGCAACCTTGTAAATATACCAGCTCCACAGACTGGGGCACTTGAAAGGGCGTATTGTACAGTGTATGAATTATAGCTGGGAAAACGACTCCGGTTATCCCCTCATCATAAAAAAAAGTCTGCCCTCATGAGGCGTTAAGTTTCATGACCTCCCGTTCTCTGGCTGTCCCGAGGACTTTCACAGCTTGAACAAACATCCGGACTGAGATTGCTCTCTCCCTTCCCCCCCTTTCCTGTTCTCCCCACAAATGACATGGGACGGTCACTGCCCCTCCCTTCCAGCCCATGCCTCCTTCTCCTGTCCTTTCCTACAGCTGTGACCCTTGGGGGCTAGTTTGTTACAGTGGTCAGTGAGTTTCCCCAGTTCTGTTCAGCTGGACCAGTGTCCCTTGGCAAGTGCCACCTTAGGATGGCACGGACAGGAGGCCGGCCGCCGCAGGGGCGAGGGCGGGGGTGAGGGGGCATCTCTGAGCCACCAGGACCACCTGTTCTCCCCAGCCTGGGCTGCCTCACCTTCACTGGGTCTGGGCTGGATGCTGGGCTGTGGAAAGCTCATTCCTGGATAGGCCAGCAGCAGAGGAAGCAGGGGAGCAGGGGACACGGGGGTGGCCACAGGTTTCCTCCCCACAGGGCCCGAGGGCAAAGGTTGACCTCGCTGGACAAGGCCGGTTTTGTTGCCTGGCCCCTCCCATGCCTTGTTCACTTGAAGAGGCCCTTGCAGGATAAATGGTGCTGTTTGACTTGTGTGTTTGCTTGAGGGATTTGTGGGGCTCCCTAGCCCTCTGCATGATTTATTTCTCAGGAACTGAGTGGCTGTGGCTGGGAGGGGCGCCACGGGCCTGGGGCTTGGGGCCTGGGCCCTCCCCCACTTTGCCTGTGTGCGTGCGTGCGTGCGTTGGCATGCGTATGTGGGGGGTGACTCGCAGCCTGGAAGCGCCATCTCCAGGTCCCTCAGTCAGAATGTGCCATCTGGATTCTTCTGGGGTGCTTCTGAAATGCGCAAGAGAGCCCGGGCAGAGATTGCCAAGCCTTGGTTGGGGGAGCAACATGGAGGATCCTTTTTCCTTTCTACTGTGATACGTATTCTTTGGTTAAAAAAGAAAAAATCTGCAAATAGCAGTGAAGTCACCCACCCCCACCTCAGCTTTTGGTGATTTGTGAAAGTTGACTTCTTTTTTCAGATATCCAGGAAAGGGGTTTCTGAGTTTCTGAAGGGCATGCTTCACACAAGCCCAGAGCGGAGAGTGTTTCTGACCAGTGCAGAGATGAGGGCCATTCTCTTGTTGGCTTCCTTGTGGGGCACAGCCAAGCTGCTCTGGCCTGCTGTGTGGATGGAACCAGACCCTCGCTTCCGGCCACTTCCTCCCCGGCCTCACAAGCTGGGGGAGTCATCTCTAAAGAATTCTGTGCCTGCCTGAGATGAGAAGTTTACTGCCTGTCTCATTTTAGAATTATCTGCCAAATTAGATAGTCTTGATCAGTTAAAATTCCATTAGCCTTGCTGGGAAGCTGAACGTGTGTGTGTGTGGGGGGGGGGGTTGAACTATCTAATAAGACCATAATCATCTGAAAGACCATAATCATCTGATTATAAAAAGGAAAAATTCTAAGCTAATAAATAGGATAGCTTTTCAGTTCTCCAGAGTTAACTGTGGCCATGATTTTTCCAAACTTCTTCAGAGGCTTTAATGACATTTGCCCACATTTTGAGTCCTGCTTGTAGAGAAAAGTCGAGAAGTATTTGGGGTCCCATGAGCCTCTTTTTTTTTTTTTAAAGATTTTATTAATTTATTTGACAGAGAGAGACACAGCGAAAGAGGGAACACAAGCAGGGGGAGTTGGAGAGGGAGAAGCAGGCTTCCCGCCAAGCAGGGAGCTCGATGCGGGGCTTGATCCCAGGATCCTGGGATCATGACCTGAGCTGAAGGCAGACGCTTATCGACTGAGCCACCAAGGTGCCCCTCATGAGCCTCTTTGAATGTCTGGATGCTGTCCTGTGGGAAAGGGATCCTTCTTCGTGACTAGGGCTAGAATGAGAACAAGAGGGTAGAAGTTGAGGAAGGTGGATTTCAGCTCATAATAGGCAAGATTTGGTCCTGCGGAGTGTTCACCTGTGGGCAGGGCCACGGCCAGAACAACACAGGCTATTAGCCCAATGGTCCCAGGTGCCTTCTGATCCCAAATCCCACCACGTGAGATCTGGGTTGAGCATCAGAAGGGATTTCTGGGTCTGCTCTGGGGTTTTCCCTGACTGACGCTGTCTCCCCAGGAACTTGTGACCTATCCTGGCAGCCAGTTCACTGCCCTGGATTGTCATGCAGGTTCCAATCCAAGCTCCTCACGGTTGGGGCTTTTGGGGGACTGTCTCCCAAGGAAGACAGGGCAAGCCATGGTGTAGATTCCAGATTCTGTTGTGGACCCGTGAAGATAGCAAGGCCCCAAATGAGGTGTTTGTGCTGTGTCAAGGCTGCCTTTATTTATTTATTTATTTATTTGTAAAGATTTTATTTATTTGACAGAGATTGACAGCGAGAGAGAGAACACAAGCAGGGGGCAGTGGGAGAGGGAGAAGCAGGCCTCCCGCCGAGCGGGGAGCCCGATGCGGGGCTCGATCCCAGGACCCCGGGATCATGACCCAAGCCGAAGGCAGACGCCCAACGACTGAGCCACCCAGGCGCCCCAAGGCTGCCTTTAGAACTATTTCTTTCTTGATGAAGCTCAGAAGATGTGGCAACTGCAGGAGAGCTTTTGGCCGGGCTACCCAGGGCTGCCACCTAGTGGGCAAGACCGAGACTGGCAGCAGGGCCTTTGCTCTGCAGAAACCAGTCCGTGCCTTTGGAGCCAATGGGGTTCTCACCTGGCTTAGGGGATGTGCAGAGTTTAAAACATTTGAAGTGATTTATTTTTTTATTTTTTAAAAAAGATTTTATTTATTCATTTGAGAAAGAGACAGAGAGCAGAAGCAGAGGGAGAGGGAGAAGCAGACTCTCCACTGAGCCGGAAGCCCGACACGGGGCTCGATCCCAGGACCCTGAGATCATGACCTGAGCCAAAGGCAGGCGCTCAACTGACTGAGTCCCCCAGGCGCCCCTTGAAGTGATTTTTAATTGGAATGTTTGAGGTACTGTCCACAAGTCGGGGCAATCCAGTCTAGAAGCTGGACCTTTTTCAGACACGGGTAGAGACACTGATTGACCCAGAAATCAGGAGAACTCTCCATTCGCTGTTTGTGTCCTGGGCACATGTGGGCGTGGGTCCTTGTGGGACGCCTGTATATGTTGTGGGCCCTGCATCGGATGATGTGCTTGGTGTCCTTCAGCCCTCACTGTCTGCACCTGGAGACATTCAGCTGTCCTCACTTTGTCCTGGACTTGGGCTCAGTTCTTACTCGGTGATTTATGGAAAAGAATAATGTTATATTCCCATGCCACAACATACAGGAAAGATATTCCAAGTAGTTTAAAGATTTAAATGTGAAAAGTAAAACTGAAACTTTTTAGAAAAAAAAAATAGAGAATCTTCATGATCTCAAGGTAGGAAGGAGCTTCTTAAATAGAACAACCAAAGCCCAAACCATAAAGGAAATGATCGATAGATTTTACTGTATCAAAGTGGGAAACTTTAATATAACATAAGACACATATTGGGAGAAGATTTTGTAATAAATACAACTGGGAAAGGATTAGTACCTGGAATTTAAAACTAAGTCGTATAGGAAGAAAGGAAGAGAGAAAGGAGCAAGTGGGGAAGGAGGGAGGAAGGAAAATCAAGGGATGCGGCCAGGCAATTCATAGAAGAGAAAATGTGTATAGTCAGTAGGAGTCATAAGGAGAGTTGCTCTCTCTAGTAATTGGGAATGCAAGTTAAAAGAGCCCTTATTTGTCTATGAGATTGGCAATACTATTAAAGAAAAATCTGACTTTCACAATAGCCAAGAGGTAGACACAACCCGTGTCCTTTGACAAATAAATGGATGAACAAAAAGCAGTACATACATACACTGGAATATTCATCTTTAAAAAGGAAGGAAATTCTGTCACATACTACAGCATGGATGAACCTTGACATTATGCTAAAGGAAATAAATCACAGAAAAAGAAACACTGTATGATCCCATTTGTCTGAGGTACTTGGAGTCGTCAGATTCAGAGACAGAAAGTACAGAAGGAGGGTTGGGGGGGAATGGAGAGTTGTTGTTTGATGGGGACCTAGGTGCAGTTTTACAAGATGGAAGAGTTCTGGCGGTGGGTCGCACAACAGTATGAATGCACGAAACACTACTGAAACGGACACGTAAAATGTAAGAAATGGTGAAGACCGTGATGGAGACCAGGGACACGTCCACCAAACAGAAAAAGAATGTGCGATGTGCTCATGTAGTGAAATCCTGCCTGGCATTACTTCCCTGCGTCTCCAGCACAGCATGGAATTAACGGAGCTTTAGAAACGTTTACCAGTACGTAGGTGGTATAAATAGAAGGTTGTGCATGGGAATGGGTGGCAGCAAATTGAGGGGAGTGATCCATTCTGGAGGGGATGAGAGGATAAAAGGAGGATGTGGCGGGGGATTTAGGGACAGCTGAAGTGGTTTATTTGGAGAGCAATTTGAGACATGTGACAAGAAAATCAGGATTAGAGCTAGGCGGCAAGTACTTAAAATCTTGTTATATTATGTGCGCTGCTTTTCTGTATGTTTGGAATATACTCTACTGTTTTTTTTTTTGTTTGTTTGTTTGTTTTTTTCAGAAAAAGACTCTAGACGGTAGAATGGGCTTAGTGGTTTTCTGACGATTTCACAATGTGCAGTTCTGATCTGCCACAGTGAAAGCATTTTTACAAAACAGTGAAGGTTTTAACTGCCCGAGGAACCTATGTACTGCTTTTTAAAATGGGTTTGTATTTCAGTATCCTTGCCTTGTAAGATAAGATTACCTTTGAAGGGAAGAGTTTTGCTAAAAAAAGAGAGAGAAGAGAAAGGGAAAAATACTGCCTGCCCTGACTGAGCTGATTTCTGGGGTACCCTTCATCTCCAGCAGTCTGTACTGTCTTATTTTTAGTCTTAAGAGTAAAAGTCTTACTTTTACATGTCCCTTTCAGTAGTGTTTCATGCATTCATAATGTTGAGCTAGTGCTTAGGTCTTAGAGGAATAGAATCCCTTTCCCTGTCTCTGTGATTTTGACTTTTAGCTCTTTCCTGTTCATTGTCTTTACTGAGGGTGAACCCTCCCTTTAAAGGGAGTATTCAGTAGTCTTAGGTTCTGGATCTTGGGGCTGCAGAAATCTGATAACTCAGGGTCCATGCTGAATAAGCAGATGATTCCTGGCCTGTTGCAGTTGGAACGGTTAAGCAAGCTTTTCTGGTTGAGTCCTATCATTTGAGGAATAAAGAAACCGAAACCCAGAGATGTGGAGTGACCCACCCAAGGGCTCAGATCCCCTGAGGTGCTTAGCAGAAGTCAGCAGGCCCCTGGCAACCAAATGACTCATTTTGTTTTTTATTCTTGAGAGCAGCTTGAGTGAACTTCAGTATCTGTGATTCGGAGTAGAATACTGTCTTGCTTAAAGCCCTCCCATGGTTCCCATCTCATTCAGGATACAGTCTTTGTTTGCCGTGAGCCTTGAAGTTGTGTGCCCACTCCTGCAGCCTCATTTCGAATCCACTCCTTGTTCACTGGGCTCTGACTGGAGCCCTGCCCTCCTCTTTGTGCCTAGAACAGGTGTGGTGGTTCTTGCCTCAGGGCCTTTGCACCTGCTCACCCCTTTGTGCTCTAACTGCTGTTCTTCATTTGCATCCAAATTCAGAAGTCACCTTCTTAGAGAGGCCTCCTTAAGCCTTAGGCCTTCTGTCTTTTCTCAATAGCCCTTATTATGCTCTGAAGTTATTTTATTTATTATTTTTATCTCTCTTTCTCTTTACCTGTCTACCTACCTGTCTCTGTGTGTTTGTATCCTTGCATGAGGATAAAAGGTCCACAAGCCACAGTCTTTATGTGTCCTGTCCAACATCACCAGCATCTAGAGTATATTAGATACTGGTATTGGGGGTCCTCAACACCTCCCCCAGGTTTGGTGATTTGCTAGGAGGAGTCACAAGACTCAACATATAATCATACTCAGGGCCAAAATTTATTTCAGGGAAAGCGCACAAAGCAAAATCCACAAAGGGAAGAGGTGCATGGAGCGAAATCCAGAGGAAAGCAGGTGCAAGTTTCCAGGAGTCCTCCGCTGTGGAGTCACATGGGACACACTTCTTCTGTCATTGAATTGTGACCTACTCCCGGCCCAGGGATTTTACTGGGCTCCTGCCTCCTGGGCACCCTCTGCCTAGCATGTACTGAAATTCTGGACTCCCAGAAGAAAGCTTATGCTTAGCCTAAGCCACACTGTTCGTCCAGTCCAGGCACCAGGAGCCCCTCTGACCACTTGAGGAGCGTTTTACCTGAGTGTCAGGAACCTGCCATTCAGGTTCCCGGATGCCAGCCAAAGGTCAACTTGTAAGCAGGCCTTTCTTAGGATAGAAGTCTCGGGCCCGCTTCAGTAACTCCTTTCTGCACACTTAAGAAATATTTGTGAATGTGTAAATTGACCAGTATGACAGCAGGGCCTTTGGAATCAGACCTCAAGACTCCTGAAGGCCCGAAGGTGTGGCCTCCCCTCCTTTGTCAGCAATACTATCCCCAGACGGACTGACGAAAGTGGTGCGTCTGTCCTTCCTCCTGTCTTCAGGCCCTTGGTAAGTGTGACGCTCTGATCCCCAGGTGTTGAAGCTCAACGGGTCATCAGAAATTCTCAATAAGCTGTATGACACGGCCATGGACAAGTTGGAGGTGGTCAAGAAGGACTACGATGCCCTGCGGAAGAGGTACAGCGAGAAGGTCGCCATCCACAACTCCGACCTGAGCCGCCTGGGGCAGCTGGAGGAGGAGAACCAGCGTCTGCTGAAGCAGGCCGAGATGCTGACGCAGCAGAGGGACACGGCCATCCAGCTGCAGCACCAGTGTGCGCTCTCCCTGCGGAGGTAAGAGCCGCCCCGCCGCCCCGCTCCTGCACAGGGAGCGGCCACAGGGCCGAGTGGGCCGCCGTTGCCTTAGGACCCACTTTCCTTTAGGGGCTTACTGTTATCTGCAAGGCTCCCCCCATTTCCAGGGGGTTGGTGGCGGGGGGGCAAATGGCCTGTGCCTTTTCAGGCAAAAAAATATTTTTGGAACATTTGGGAAACATTTTGTTGGCACTCGGTGTGGCTTGGGAATTGTGCTCCTTCCTGCCATCCGAACAGCTCTGGTGTGTTCTGCCCACCCTGTTTCTTAGGTCTCCCCACAAGCCTCTTCCCTGTGTGTCACCCACCCGCCCAGCAAACAGGAGAGTGTATTGTCCTAGGCACTGTTCCCTCTAAAATTTCATTTTTTTTTAAAGGTGTATATGATCTAGGGAAGTGACCCATGCTCTCAAACAGTGTTTGGTAGGGTGCATTCCTATGGAACACCAGTCCCCTGGAGCTTTCACTGGTGTCCTATGCAAGGTGTTCTCTGGATGTAAAAAGGATTAAGAATTGCTGAGTTACACTCAGACAGGTGTCTGCACTGCAGGACTTCTCAGAGCCTTCCCTCTGGGACTCTGCACTAGCCACTCCAGGAGGGGACACAGTGTTTCCCAGTGTAGGCCATCAGAGAACACACATTCTTTTTCAGTGGAGTTCCGTGAAGAGTTGGTATTCTAAAGAACACGCGTTCAGAAATGCTGGTGGAGAGCTGCGGGTTCTGACTTGCAGGGTTGCCTGTGTGGAAGGTGCCTCCCGGCCTGGAAGGGCTGAGCTGTCCTCTTGCGCCAGTCACCCACACCCAGGCCTTATCGTCTGCATCTGGGAAATGAGGTGGTCAGACTAAATGATCGTTAAGCCCATGTTTATTTCTTATATGCTGTGGTTCTAGCGTTGTTTTGTTTTTATTCTTAAAAAAGAATGTAGCTTGACTATGGAAGAAATACACTGTTATTTCCAGTAGAGCAGAAGGCATGAAGTCCTCAGATCAACTTGTGGTATTTGTAGAAGGTCCAGGGGCACCAGCGCCGCGTGACTTCCCTCTCTCAGACGTGCGGGTGACCTCACTCGAAACTTCATGCTCAAGTGTCCAGGACAGCAGTGCTGCCTGGGCAGCCCCCCACCCCCACGTCCCAGCTGCCTCTCTCCCCCAGGTTTGAGGCGATCCACCATGAGCTGAACAAGGCCACGGCCCAGAACAAGGACCTGCAGTGGGAGATGGAGCTGCTGCAGTCCGAGATGACCGAGCTGAGGACCATGCAGGCAAAAATGGCAAAGGAGTCGGAGAAGTACAAGGAGGAGCGGGATGCGGTATACAGCGAGTACAAGCTCATCATGAGCGAGCGCGACCAGGTCATCTCCGAGCTGGACAAGCTGCAGACCGAGGTGGAGCTGGCCGAGTCCAAGCTCAAGAGCAGCACGTCCGAGAAGAAGGCGGCCAGCGAGGAGATGGAGGCCCTGCGGCAGGTGCGCAGGGGGGCGGCTGGCCTCCCGGCCTCTGGGAAAGTGGCGTGAGTAGGGCTAGAGCGGATGGCTTGTCCTGTTAGGCCTACATGCTGGGTTATCGAGTGCCCCCTGGGTAGCTGCTGAGCTCACACTTGGGGCCCAGCTCCAGTGTGGGCTGCAGGGCTTGCAAAGGGAAGTCCAGCTGTGGGCGGGGCCTTGGAGCTTACAGAGACACAGGCAAGTCAGATGACACACACAGACATGCATGGACTCCGCACATGGACACCCCACACCCAGCCCTTGGTTAAGTGACCGTAGATCAGCCTTGTGCTGACGGTCAGTGCACATCTCAAAGACTTGCTCATTGGGAAGCAAGAGCCCAAGGCCAAGTGCCCAGAGCCATTGATACCTTGACCTTGTGAATGCAGAAGAGCACCCTCAGGGACGCCACACACACTGCCCCCACCATGCCAAATAGCTGAGGAGTCTGCTCTTTAAAGGTCTGGGCTCCTGCTGGGAAGATGTACTAGGCTGAGCCCAAGGCCCTTCTAAAGCCTTGCTCCCTGGGGAACATGCCTCAGGGTCAGGGGCTGGGGTCGAGTGGCATCAGAATTGGGCCACTAAGCTTGACTCCTGAGTGATCAGCAAGGAGTCTCTTTCCTACCTGAGCCACTTTGGCCTCATTGCTGACATGATTTCCCCCCAAGTCCAGGTGTGCCCTGCTGGGGCTTGTATGGGCTCATGGATTCCTTCTATTTGAGATTCCCTTCCCGTCCTGTTGGTTGGTGCTGTGGCTTACCTTAGAACTGCTGAAATTGATCGCAGCAGACTTTTTTCCCACTGAAATAGTCCTCCACTCCTGCCTCTTTGTTCTGCTTGCTCTGCAGGTCAGTTACAATGCAGCCTTTAAGACTGGTCTGTGAGAAGTGAAAAGCAAGGTGTTAAAGGTCAGGCAGGTAGGCAGGGGGGCAGCGTGCATTAGACTTGTGGCAGAGCCCTTGGGACTAAGCCCGAGGCAGGGCTGACGCCCGAGGGGTGACTGGGGCCTGTGAGTCTCTCTGCAGACAGTGATGCCTCCTTATGCCCAGGCAGTGCTCAGGGCCAAGGGATAAGGGCTGTGCTTGGAGAGTGGCACTCCTCAGTTATGGGACCTCTTGCCTCTTTGGGCCTCGGTTTCCTCATCTACAAAATGGACACGAGAGCAGTGCCTCACGGGATAGCTGGGACCGTAGTTGTTTACTTTATTGTTAAGATGATAGTTATGCCCATCCAAGTCTCACTGCCCTGTTAGGATCGGAGTGAACCCTATAAAATTGTTTCTGTAGGCAAAAGGGGGCCAAATAAGAGCGATTTCATACAAGGGGAGTGAGACTTCTCCAGACCTTGAAGGAGAAACCCTCATGAAAAGGAATAGGAGCATGATGAGGGCATTTTTAATAAGCAAAGATAAAGTATTAGAACTTGGTCATCGTCCTAGAGAAACCATCCCCTCATTTTTACATTCCGACATCTGAGAGCTGAATTGTTGGGGAAAATGTCGATATTAAATAAGGAAAACAAAACGGTGAAGCAGAAAACTGTGAGTCAGTCACTAAACGACACAGTCAGGGAGAACGTGTGACCCGCCGAGAAGGTGCTGGGCCAGCAGCCCCTGGGTTCCAGAGGTTCACCGTGCTCGGTGGCGGCGTGGAAGGGCTCCGGGCCTCCCGCAGCGCCGGCAGCTGAGGGGGTCTGTCGTGTGTCCCCCCCAGGTCCCCCCGCCTTTTCCCAGCACTCCGCATGCCCTTCAGCCCGGAGCCGGTTTCCAGGCCTTCGCAGGGGGCATTGGCTGGGTGTCAAGTGTGCCTGTCAGCTGAGGCAGGAATCTCGTCTCGGCACCGTTCTGAGTCAGCAGGCCAGAGTGGAGAAGCCCTGCTCCCACCCCGGCAGCTTCCAGAGCTGAAACCCTCGGCTCCTTCTCGAGTTTGTCTGGCTTTTCAGACAAGACCACGCCCCACCTGGCCAGAGGAGGCCACGTGTGTGGCCGTGGTCATGCTAGCCCTGAGGTGTGGTTGGGACGAGGCCCCTTGGGATTAACCTCATCTCTCTCTCTCCAGCAGCCGCCTCATGGTGGGGTCCGCTGAGGTGGGCCTTCCAGCCAGGCTGCCTCCCTGATCTCGCAACTGCCTTCATTCTGCTCAGCTAAGGAAGTGGTTCTTTTCTTTCTGACAGACTGTGCATCCTCTACACTCTTCCCTTCTCTTTGCTCCTTCCTCTTTCCTCTCTCACCACCCTCTGCCCTCTCCCCCCTCTTCTCTGGAGTGGGTTGTGGTGAAAAAAGGGCTTCAGGGGGCCTGTCCGGGTCTTTGCCTGGCTCCGGACGCTGCCCTCTCTCCTGCTTGCCCTCTCCCCGAATGGGCATGTCCACGGGAGCTTCCCCGTCTAGGGCCCCTGTCCCAGCCTCTGGCCACTGGCGACCGGGTGCGGTGAGGACTCACTGCCTTCAGGAGGGTGGAGGGACTGCCTGGGGCAGCTGGTGTCTGCCCCTGGGAAGCTGTGGGGCACCGCTGCCTGACTCAGAGGTTCTTCCAGATAACAAGTTATGTCCCAAGACCAGCGTCTCCACCAGAGCTCCTGTCCCACGTCCTCACCTTCCTTCTGGCCCTGAATGCAGCTGTACCTCTGACGTCTGTGCTGTTGGTGGAGCTGAGCTCAGGCCGCGTGTGAGGGAGGGAGTACTGTTGGAGGTGGAGGACAAGCAGCAGGGGACCAGGAGGGCATTCCAAGAACATTCCCACATCTGGGGAGGGCTCTGAGATACTGCCCAGCTAGAAGAGACGGGCGTGCTCAGGGAGAGCTGTCTGCTCAGGGAGCACCGCCCTCTCCCTGGGACCCTGGTGTGCCTCCGCGGGGTCATTCTCATAGGCTTCGGTGCCTGGGCCGGGTGCGTGTCTCATGAGCACCGGTCCCTGGCTTCCCGAGCCTGCAGCCCCCTGGATCACCCACGGTGGACAGAAGGAGATCTCGGGTGGTGCTGTTGCAGATTAAGACCTGCCCCTTGGAGATAGCACAGTGTAGAGGAGGAAGCACTGAAGCAAGAATTGGGGGACCTGGAATGGAGTTCAGCTCTCCACTAACGGGCGGGGCCTGGGCCAATCACTTCCTGGGCCCTGAGCATCCTCATCCGTGTTATCAGGATCTCCGCTCCCAGTTCTACTGTGCCTTTACGATGCCCCGTTGTTCTTCTCCCCTCTCAGTAAAACGAAGTCTTGTACTTCTTGTGTTTCTCATCTGGAAACGGTGTTTTGGGAGTGACTTCATTTTGGGGACCAACCATGGGGGCGGGGGGAGGTGGGGAGGGGAGAGCATGGGAGCTGCCTAGCTCTGGTGCTGACCTCTCATGTCCCCCTTGTGGCCCTCACCTGGAGACACTTATCCAGGGCCAAGTGGAAAGACCTTTCAGTGGAACCACATGGTAACACATTCCAAATATAAAACTGTATTAATATATTATAGAACACTGAGTAAAATGTAAATTTAAATAAATGTTATCATTAAACCTATTCTTTATCATAATAAATTCTTGACACCTTTAATAATAATAATCGGTTCTCAAAAAATAGCAAACTGAGCAAACCCCCAGCGCTGCATGAAAGGGGGAAAAGATCAGAACGGAAATAATTTGAATTGATCTTGAGAAATGTGGGATGTGAGCCGAGTGCACCAGCCACTGTCACTCTGGAGTTAAGGTGTACTTTCTGGGCAGACTTTTCTCCAGCTCCTACTGACTCTTGACTCTACTTGAGAGATGCAGGGTGGTTGTAAGGTGACTCTGTATTTTCCTCTGTCTCCCCCTTCCTCGTCTCTTGGCTGAACCTCTGGGATCTCTCTGAGAGCACCTGAGCAGAGGTGGCATGACGGGCTCACTGTGACAGGTGGGCCGTGGCTCCAGCAGGGGCCTACTTGCTGTCTTTCTCTTCCTTCTTCCTACTGCTCAGAGGTAGGGGTGCCCGGCACACACACAGCAGAGCCTGTTCCTCTTGTGTCCTGTTCGTGTTTTGCCTCTGAAAGCGTTTGAGCAGAAGCGGGAATGCCTCCTGCAGTAGATGCTCCCTTTGTTATTTTCCCCGCGTCATCTAAGGATTCTCAAGGTGCAGAGGGAGCTTTTCCCTATGAGTGCTTCCGAGAGTTGGATTTGAAACGGTAGCCAAGCATGTAATGCTTTGGGAGGTGTCAAGATGCAAATGTATCAGATTTCAGCTTTTTAAACAAACTGAGACACACAGGACTTCACCAGCAAAAATACTGGTGTATTTTCCGATTTAAAAATAACTCTGTATGCCAGAGCATAAAAATGAGTATTGCAGACCCAGGGGGTTGGGAATCATCATGATTGATGTCTGCACCTTTCACTGCATTCAGGTCTTGTGTCGTTATGTTTTGACAGGAGAGCTCTTTAGAGAGACGAGGTGGGCTGTCTAAGATAGGAGCATGCAAGTGGCAGGGAGGAGCCTGGGACAAGCGTTCCGGGGGAGGCGTTCTACCTGGGCCACGGAGACTGAGGCTGAGGAGGGGCTAGGGTTCTGGGACAGGCTCTGCAGGGCCGGGAGAGTTTGGACAGGACCCTACCTAGTGTCATTAGGTGTCTCGAGTGTGGCTGTGGGACAGGTAGTCCCAGGGGGTGCAGGCGCAACAGGCTAGGATCCTGTGTTTCCCTCCATCCGGCTCCGGAGGGTTTGGCCCCAGCACCAGCTAGAGGGCACTTCTGGACCAGTAGGCTCAGTAACCACCCCTCTGCTTACCCCTTGACCCCACTAGATCAAAGACACAGTGACAATGGACGCAGGGAGAGCCAACAAGGAGGCTGAACTCCTTCGAAAGCAGTGCAAGGCTCTGTGCCAGGAGCTGAAGGAAGCCCTCCAGGAGGCGGACGTGGCTAAGTGCCGGCGGGACTGGGCCTTCCAGGAGCGGGACAAGATCGTGGCGGAGCGGGACAGCATCCGGTATGGGGAAGCCCTGGGCTGGCGTGGGCTCGTCTCCCCGTGCCGCACTGGTTCGGTGGGGAGGGTCAGAATCACTTGCCACGTGTCCTGATAAGATGGGAGTGACCTCGATTCCTCTCTTCTCACCTGAGCCTTGCTCCATTGAGTTAGAGGTGCCCATTATGTCTCTACTTCCCTTTTCATTTCACCCTCGATGTCTACGTGTGCACTGTGTCTGGATGAGACCCTCCCCCTGCCATGAAATGGTGCAAAGACAGGTTTCTTTCTTAGGGGACTTCTGATAAAATGGACATACCAAGAATGCATTCTTTCAGTTGTTATTCTGTGGGCACCTACTGTGTGCCAGGATCTTAGGTCCCTCTTACAAGGAGACCCTGGGAGAGAAACAACCTCCAAGGCTCCCAGACGGGTGTGATGCCCCCGCAGGGCCAGTGCTTGGGGGACCACGGGCAGCTTTGTTGGACAGGGCAGCAGGGGAGGGAGATAATATGGATGGTGAATTCCAGGGCCACGGTCAGAGCTGTGATGGGGGCATGCAGGGGCGGGGCGGGGGGTGGGGGAACAGGCGGGGAAGTATCCCTGGAAAGCATGACCTTCAAGTTAGAACTTAGGCCTGAGTGGGATTTTTCCAGGTGGAGGGCGGAATAGGCATGGCCATGAACAAAGGCGTGTGGTGTGCCCGGGGCAGGGGCATGCTTGTGGACTTGGGAGTTATAGGAGAGGTGGCTGACAGGGTTCCTGAGGGCAGGCTGTGGGGACCTCAAGAAGGAAGCCCTCAGTATAGTCTTGATTCTTGGCAGGGGGAGGGCCATGAGGGTTTGTGGTGGTGCTTGTGATTTTCAGAAAGATCCCTTGTGGTTGTCGGGAGGAGAGACCACTATCTAGCAAGGCAGGTCAGGAGGTGAGGGTTCAGGGTGGAGGGGATTGGGGGCCATGGAGAGGTGGGGACCAGCCCTTAGGGCCTCCAGTGGTAGGGTGCCATTCTGGGGGTGGCACAGAGCACACACTCCCCTGCTGCCCAGTCCCCTGTCCCTACCTTCTCTGCGAATGGCTGAGGTGGTACTGGGGTCCCAGGAGCCACACGTCCTTTGGTGGGGAATTATCAGGCCTGCACTTTGCACCTGCACAGAGCTCAGGGCTTCAGAGATGCATGAGGCATGATTCTTGTCCGAGTGGGGAGCTCAATTAGTTGTAGGGTCGGGGACAGCTCTAGAAAGGCCTGCATGTGAGTAGAGATGAGGCATGTGGTAGGTGCTGGAATCCAGGGACCTGCCAGGTGGGCTGGGGCTGGGCTGGGCATTCACCCAGGCACATTGAGGGTGAAACAGTGGGATGAGCACTGAACGTTCAGAACCCGTTGCCCAGTAACTGCAGAGATGTCTCTTTTCCTGGATCTCAGTGTCTTCTCTGCCCCTCGATGGGGTTGGCCTGGGTGGCTTCACCTCTAGACTCTCCAATGCTCCCTCAGTGCATTTGGAGGCGAGGTGGGCACCTGGGGTATTTGGGGGCTGGGGCTGCAGTCCACTGTAGGCTGTGAGTCCTCTGCCCCCTGCCCCTCACAGTGACCTCGGCCTCTGCCTCCTCTGCCAGGACGCTCTGTGACAACCTAAGGCGAGAGCGGGACCGGGCGGTGAGCGAGCTGGCCGAAGCTCTGCGAAGCCTGGACGACACGCGCAAACAGAAGAATGATGTCAGCCGGGAGCTCAAGGAGCTCAAGTACGTGGGGGTGGGTGCCTGCCTGCGGGGAGCGTGGTGGCCCCTCTCCTGTCAGGGCCGGGACGCCCTGCCTGCCGGCCCTTCACTCTGCCTCACTCTGTCAGTCTGTAGAATGGGTCTGAATGCCACCTCCGTGTTGTGAGTTAATGAGAAATTCTTAGACCATCACAGAAGATGAGCACGTGGAGGTGGGCAGGCACCATGTGCAAAGGCACATAGGAAGGAAGGTCTCTGTGCCTAGCCAATCCATTTGGAGACAGGCAAGTGTCTACTGTCCATTCATTCATTCCCTTTCTACCTCATTCATTCACCAACTCTACAAGGATTTACCGAGTGCCTGCTCTGGATGGGCCAGGCCTGTGGGAGGCCCTGGGGAAGCCACCAAACAGTGGACCAGGTCTCTACCCTGTGGGACTCATAGCACATAGGAGGAGACAGACCACAGGTCGGCCAGACACAGCGACAGCTCCGTGAACAAGGTGCTGACATCATGATGCAGTGTTTGGAAAGCCCTCACCACTTTGCAGTCTGTTCTGCCTGTCGTGTTGGGATGCCCATTCGGAAGAGACTGTTTGGGGTGTCAGACAGCCTCCCCTCAGTTATGGCACTGCACCCAGGATTGTGATTTGAGACTTGGTGACC
This sequence comes from Mirounga leonina, assembly GCF_011800145.1. Classification (NCBI taxonomy): domain Eukaryota; kingdom Metazoa; phylum Chordata; class Mammalia; order Carnivora; family Phocidae; genus Mirounga; species Mirounga leonina. The sequence goes on along the minus strand of NW_023270265.1, from coordinate 5,725,000 downwards.
CGAAGGGGTGGGGTGAAGATACAAAGATCAGAGCTACAAAGGGAGATTGGCAGAACCCAGTAGCTGTCTCTGCAGGGTAGAAGCTGGGGCTCTCCGTTCTGATAGGGTGGTGTAGGGCGGTGAGGAGTGTGAGTGTGAACGTGCAAGCTGCACTTGCTGGAGCAGCGGCATTCAGACGGAGTGACAGCACCCCCCCTCCCCATTCAGTAACTCTAACATGAGCCAACCAGCTTCATTTACTAGATAAAAACCCAGAACTTCTTGGGCTTGGGTGCTCTAAAGAAAATCTCCAGCTAAGAGGCAAAGTGATACACTCTCTCCAGGGACCCACCTTCTGTCTAGTAAGTGGTGGGATCAAATTAAGGTAAAGCCTGGTCCCTGGGGGCTTGAGCACGGGGCGGGGGGTAGGGGGGAGTCGTGCATTTTAATGGAGCTGGAATTGCCTGGAACTTCTAAGAAAGTCGAATTCCACTTGTTTGTTCAGCATATCTGAATCTGCCCCTCCTCTTTGTTCCGGTGCTGGTGAGGAAGCTCCCGGTCTGCAGAGACAGCAGACATGCCCCAGTGGGTGAGAGATGAGCAGGTGCAGTGAGCATTAAACACAGGGCTGGTGGGAGCCGTGTCCCGCAAAGGCAGCTTTGGGGCGCTGCCCTGAGGCTACATATACTTCTGGAGCTGGCCAGTGAGAGCACAGCCCAGACAAAGGTGTGGACCTGCGAGCGTGTCCACTCGAGCAGGAACCAGGAGGAGGTCACGAGTGTGCTGGGGGCCCAGCGGGTAGTGCTGATGAATTGGCAAGGTCATCTGGGCACAGGTTTTAGGACGAAGGAAGTCAGGTGCAAGTCACTGGGGGATGGTACAAGGTTTCTGAGTCTTTTTTCATCTCTTAACTGGGTCTTTCTGAGAGCTTAAGTTTTTTATTTTGGTCAAGTTCAACTTACTGATTTTTAATTTTTCATTTTTAATAGATTGTATGGTGTATGAGAACCCTTAACCTTAACCCTACATCTAACGATTTTTTTTCCTGTATTTTCCTTTTAAACGTGTTACAGCTTGACCTTTAACATTTCAACCTGTGGTACATTTTGAGTTACTTTTCATGTGAGTCATGGTGTCGGGTTGGGGTTCAGTTTTCTTGCTGTGGGTGTGCCCACATCACTGGTTGAATGCTGTTCTTCTTCAGCCGAAGTACTTTTGTACCTCTTGTACCTTGTGGTAATTTCTGGACTCTTCATTCTGTCCCAGTGATCTCTGTGTCTGTCTTCCTGGCAGTTCTACACACTCTTTTTTTTTTTTTTAATTTATTTGCGAGAGAGACAATGAGAGACAGAGAGCATGAGAGGGAGGAGGGTCAGAGGGAGAAGCAGACTCCCTGCTGAGCAGGGAGCCCGATGCGGGACTCGATCCCGGGACTCCAGGATCATGACCTGAGCCGAAGGCAGTCGCTCAACCAACTGAGCCACCCAGGCGCCCCAGTTCTACACACTCTTGATTACTGGAGCTATAGAAAAAGTCTTAGAATCGAGTAGAGTGATTCCTTCCACTTAGTTTTTCATTTTCAAATTGTTTTAGCCCTTCTAGTTCCTTATCTTTCTTTCCCTCTGCATTTTACAATAGTCTCGTCTCTATCCACAAAAAGTCTTGCTGGCAATTCCTGAGGAGTTGCATTAAACCTCTGGATAAATTTGGGACGAATTTGGGTCTTTTTTGAAAAACCTCTTTGAAAACCCACTGATATCCAGGAAGCCCTGCCTGGCATTCTGCTCCAGATTTATTGGGAAACTGGCATGAAGTCCAAGAGCAAAAGGAGCCCCATTTAGCTTTCATGATGACCTTCGCCTCCCAGGGGACCATCACCATGGCTCTCTCTGTTCCTAGGGAGCAGATGGAGTCCCAGTTGGAGAAGGAGGCCCGGTTCCGGCAGCTGATGGCCCACAGCTCCCACGACTCGGCCATCGACACAGATTCCATGGAGTGGGAAACGGAAGTTGTGGAGTTCGAAAGGGAGACGGTGAGCTGCCTAAATGTCTTTTCTCCCCTGCTGTCCTGACTGGGACACTTTGGATGGGGGCGGGAGAGGATGGCCCCCTTGTGGGGTTTCCAGGTTCATGGCTGTCAGTTTTGGGGCTGCGGCTTTTCTTCCCGAGGTGCATGCATCCTTTCCCTGCAGTTGTCCATGCCAGCTTCCGGTGGGTTGGTCCCCGTGGCCTCTGCAGCAGCAGATGCTGGTGTGGTGCATGGAAGGCAGAGGGCAGAGCAGAGCCCTTCTGCGGGGACAAGTGTCCACAGTGGCTGAAGGGGCCGATGGTAGCTGCCCCTGGGCTTCATCCTGGGGACCGAGTGCCCCGTCCAGCGTGGTGAAGGGGCGGTGCTCACAGTGGAGCGAGTAGCTTGAGGTTTAAGAGCCACAGGTTTCTAATCGCTGCTGTGTAAAGTGCGTGTGCTTCTCTCTTGACAGGAGGATATTGACTTGAAAGCGCTTGGGTTCGATATGGCAGAAGGTGTGAATGAGCCTTGTTTGCCTGGGGACTGTGGGATATTTGTCACTAAAGTGGACAAAGGAAGCATTGCTGACGGCCGCTTACGGTAAGAGGAGGAGGCCCAGGCTCCAGAGGGAAGGGGGCCCCTCCAACCCATTGCGAAGGACCCAGAGAGCCAGGTGGCGGTTAAAGGAGCGCACCCTGGGGTCTGAGGGCCTAGCAGTCTCAGGCCTGCAGGCTCAGCTGCTAACATTGTTCTTAAAGGAGACTGTGATTCACTGGCGCCTGTGATCTGACCATTCCTCAGGCCCCAGGTGCTGCCACTCACTTGTCTAGGTAGGAAAGGGCTCAGGTGTGGTATGTGCAGGAGTGTAGGGTGTGCATCGCATGCCCATTCCATGACAGAGCAATGATAATAAAGTACTATTTGCTAAGTACTGGCTTAAGCACTTTGTATAATCAATTCATTAATCTTTAAAATCCTGTGAGGTAGGTACTGTAGTGCTCTTGCCCCATTTTACAGATGAGGACACTGAGGTCCGGAGGAGGTAGGTCACACGGCTAGCGGGTGGTAGAGCCGGGATTTGCACCCAGGCAGTCTGGCTCCAGCCTCTGTGAGTGTAGCCATTTGACCATCCTGAAGAGGAAATCTGTCCGAGTGTGTATGTGGGGCACCCACTTTCTGCCCCTCGTCTCCCACACTGGAGCGGTGGGGCCTGCCCGCTGGTCCCAAGGCCTGTGAGGGCACTGAGCTGGCTCTGCCCCTCCTCAGGGTCAATGACTGGCTGCTGAGAATCAACGACGTGGACCTCATCAACAAGGACAAGAAGCAGGCCATCAAGGCCCTCCTCAACGGGGAGGGGGCCATCAACATGGTCGTGCGGCGGAGGAAGTCCCTGGGCGGGAAGGTGATCACACCACTGCACATCAACCTGAGTGGACAGAAAGGTAGTGGGCCCGCAGAAGTGGGCGGAGCGCCCCAGATGGCAGGGCACCCCTTCCTTGTGCAGAGGGGAGATGTGCGTTTTTGGGGGTGTTGTTCCAGGGGCCTTGATGCTGCTTAAATGCAGCGTGTGTGTTTCCCTGGCAGGGGGCTGTCTGGGTCCCAGGTCTTGCTGGTCTCCCGAGTGTTCGATTCACCCGAGCAGACGTGACTGAGCCCTTGGGGGGTCCGACCTGGCCTGGGTGCTGGGATGGGCAGGTTTCAGTCTGCTAACTTTCCCTTCAGAAGTTTATCTCACAAAGACAAGGTGGGACAACCAGAGGGCCAGGCGACCAGGGCCGGGGTTAACTGGGGACTGCCCGTGTCTGCCCTCTGTGGTTTTCGCAGACAGCGGCATCAGTCTGGAGAATGGTGTGTTTGCCGCCGCAGTGGTGCCTGGAAGCCCGGCCGCCAAGGAGGGGTCCCTCGCCGTGGGAGACAGGATCGTGGCGGTAAGCCTCAGGGCCGGGGCTGTCTGCCCCACGTGGACGATTAAATGACATCTGGGAGGTTGAACACGAGATAATGAGCAGAGTTTTCACGTTCACCTTGTTCTCTAATGTGAACAAACATTTTTTCCAGATAGTGTGTTTCTATTTATAGTAGAAAATCAGGAAATACAAAGAAGGTTTAGGAAGGAAATAAGAATCCCACTCATGGCTACCACCTTACAGATAACCTTTATGAACATTTGAAATATATTTCTGTACAGCCTTTATTCTACACATGAATGTATATTTACATCAGTTTTTTTTAAAGATTTATTTATTTGAGAGAGGGAGCGCGTGCGAGAAAGCGTGCATGTGGGGGGAGGGGCAGAAGGCGAGCAGACTCTCCACTGAGCAGGGGCTTGATCTCAGGACCCTGAGTTCACAACCTGAGCTGAAACCAAGAGTCAGATGCTTAACTGGCTGAGCCACCCAGGCACCCCTATTTATACCAGTTTAAAAAAGAAGATATCTGTGATTGATTGATTTTTATTTTTTTGTATGTGATTTTTTTAAAAAAATCTTTTTTATTAAACATTATATCCATTTATTTTTAAATTTCTTTTTTAATACCAGAGTAAGACGTATGTGTCATAAAATATTCAGGCGATACAAAAATGTATAAAGTGGTAGTCTGCTCTTTTCCCTTTAATCCTGCCCCTGGAGAAAAATCTCTGCACCCCGCCCCCGCACCCCCGTCGCATTGTAAGATGTGCTCCCAGCCACATCATGAGTGCTCATACAAATCTTTATACACAGATAAATTTTATGGGCTTTGTTTTCTTTTTAAGTTATAATAGTGGGATCATCCTGCTATTCCACATCACGGATAGCTTTCCAAATTGACCCTCAGTACTTTTATCCACCTAATGGTGTTCTGATGTTTGGTTGTCTGTAGTTGAAAGCACGCCCCCTGGTGGACATATACATTGTTTTCATTTTCTGCCACTGTAGGCAGCCCTGCCATGGGCTTCACCTGTGTGCACAGCCCTTTTGGGGACACCGAATGGCATCCCTGGTGACCAAACCCCCAAAACGCTGTGAGATTATGGAGCCTAATTTAGTATCTCTAACTGACTCATTAAAATGGAAGTCATGCACTTTCCCCCAGCACACACACACAGTCCCAGTTGTACAGAAGGCACACATGACCATAACTCTTGCTCTGGTTCTAGACCCCCTTCTACCAGTTCCCACCCCGATGGCAGCGATTGTTAACAATGTATTCTGGTCCTACCCGCGCCCCCCCCGAAATATTAAAAACATTTGAATCTGCTTTCCTCTTCTCCTCCCCTTCCCTCTTCTCCCCTCCCTCTCCCCCTCCCCTCCCCTCCCTTCCCCTTCCCTCTCCTCTCCTCTCTTCTTCTCCACCCAGATGGGATCATAATAGACTGAACTGCTAACCTCATTTCTTGTTTCCCACAGCCTACCCTGAAGGTTGTTCCGTAGTCACATCGTTAGATCTGCCTAGGTCATGTCAGTAACTAATTAGCTGCTTATTCCTTAGTGGTGGCCATTCACCAGTCCCCCCGATGGACAGTCAGGACATCTTTGCTTTTACGAGTAGGGCTGCAAGGCCACCGTTACATCTGTCCACAGGGACCCACGGGAGTGTGCCCCGGCGTAATTCCCCTGTGGGGGGCGGATTGCGGGATCTACGGGCATCAGCATTTAAGAGTTGACGTGATCTCCCCCATGTGGTCAAAGAGATCATGGCCTTTTCGATCCTACCTGCAGAGGGTGTGGGAGCTCATTGCTTCTCATCTTTGCCAGTGTTTTTCAGATTTCGGGGGATGCCAGAATTTGAAAGCAATATGGCCATTGTGAAAAAGTTTTAAGATGTGGATAAGTTGTAGAAAAAAAACAACCAAATGAATCAATCCATCACCCCAAAATAATCACTCTGCCTATTTTTTTTAACTTTTGATTTTGAAATAATTAGAGAAATAATTCGATTATGACATTAAATAAATACTATTGAGAAATAGATAAAGTGGCGACGGTAGTATGGGGAGGTCCTGTGTACCTTTCATGCAGTTTCCCCTGTCAGTTACATTTATGTGACTATATAATATCCAAACCAGGCAAACAGAGTCGTGCATGTGTAGCTCTGTGTCATTTTATTATCACGTTTTAAGTAACAACAACAACAAAATTAAGATACAGAGCTATTCCACGGGCACAAAGATCTCCCTCTTGTTACCCCTTGATAGAGGCATCCATAGCCCTGCTCTCCATTCCCCATCCATAACCCTTGGCAACTAATTTGCTCTCCATCTGTATAATTTTGTCACCTCAAGAGCCTTATCTAAGTTGAATCGTACGGTATGTGACCTTTTGAGATTGGCTGTCCCAGCATGATCCCGTGAGACCCATCAGGTGGCTGGGGGTACCATTAGCATGTTCTTTTTGCTGCTGGGCAGCATTCCATGGTCTGGATGCATCCCAGTCTCACCATTCACTGTTGCACATACGCTTCTTTAAAAAATGGGAACACATCTGAGAGAAATGTGGACAGAGGTGTAGGCCTGTGGGATTACGAGAATCTTTGTGAACAGGAATGATAACATCTCATCTCACCTGACACTTAACAGTTTACAAAGGCCTTCCACACCATGATCTCCTTTTTAGGCTCCTGACCCGGGGTCAGGCATGTTTATCTTCCATTCTGTGCGTGAAGGAGCTCTGAGCCGTGGCCATGCCTCACGCGGCAGCCAGCTACAGAGCCTGGTCATTCCCCATGACTGGGACCAGACAGGCACCTCCCCTTAACGTGATTTTAAGGCTGTGTGTTTTGTTTGCCTTGGAAGCCGCTTCACTGGATTTCTCAGGCCTTACTGGGGAGGGGCTTTCTCTCCTTTGCCAACTCCAGACTTGGGCCCCTTACAGAAGAACCAGGCCCACCGTCCAGAACGGGCTGGTAGAGACCCTGACCTGGTGGTGGGCCTGATGGCTCTCTGTTTGGCCCTAGATCAATGGCATTGCGCTGGACAACAAATCTCTGAATGAGTGTGAATCTCTGCTACGTAGCTGCCAGGACTCCTTGACCCTTTCCCTCCTGAAGGTAAGGACCCCCACCCAACACCGGCTCTGCTCTCATCGGCTGTGGGGCAGGCAAAGCCTCAGCTCCATATACCTGAGCTGCTACTCTGCATCGCTGGGAGTCCTTGAAAAAAAAGGTATTAATTTACAAAGTGCAGGGTGTGCATGGACCCTGACTGGATCCTGGTTTAAAAAGAAAAGCGAAACAAGACATGAGGGACATTTTGAGGACAGTGGTATACATTTGAATCTGAACTGAATAATGAGGTGATCTGAGAGACTCGGGCACACTTTGGGGTGTGTGTGGCCCGTTGCTGACCCTCCCCCACCCCATGGGGACCGCGCTCGTGGGCAGCGCCTGGTTTTGCGGTCTTACCCACTCTTTCTCACTCTCTGCGATCCCCACGTAGGTGTTCCCTCAGAGCTCCTCATGGAGTGGCCAGAACATCTTTGAGACCATCAAGGACTCTGATAAGATGCTGAGCGTCCGAGCCCACGGCCCCGAGGTCCAGGCTCAGAATAAACGGAGCTTGTTACAGCACAATAACTCCACGCAGACGGACATCTTCTACGCGGACAGGCTGGAGGACAGGAGGGAGCTGGGCCCCCCGGGAGGCAGCAGCTCCTTCCTGCACAAGCCGTTCCCTGGGGGACCCTTCCCAGTGTCCCCCCAGGCCTGTCCCAGCGCCTCTGAGCGCAGCCTGAGCTCCTTCCGCTCAGACACCTCTGGGGAGCGTGGCTACGGGCTGGTGGATGTGCGCAGCCGGCGACCACTGCTGCCCTTCGAGACTGAGGGGGGTCCCTGTGGGGCGGCAGAAGCCCCCCTGGATAAGGCAGACCCCGAAGGCTCCAGCAGCGGCGGGACCTGGCCCAAGGCCGTGCTGGGCTCCATAGCAGGGCCCGAGAAGCTCTCTGTTTATAAGAAGCCAAAGCAAAGAAAGTCTATCTTTGACCCTAACACTTTCAAACGCCCCCAGACTCCCCCCAAAATAGACTACCTGCAGCCTGGCCCTGGGTCTGCTCACTCCCCCCAGCCCTCCAAGAGGATGGGGCCTCTGACGCCCCCAAAACCTCCCAGGAGGAGTGACTCCATTAAGTTCCAGCACAGACTGGAAACCAGTTCCGAGTCCGAGGCCACTCTGGTGGGCAGCTCGCCGTCCACCAGCCCCCCGAGCGCACTGCCCCCTGACGTGGACCCCGGCGAACCCACGCACACCTCACCCCCTCGCAAGGGCAGGGTCCGCATTGCTTCCAGCTACTACCCTGAAGGGGACGGGGACTCCTCCTACCTGCCTGCCAAGAAGTCCTGTGACGGGGACCTCACCTCCCAGAAAATGGACGAGCTGGGGCAGAAGCGCCGTCGCCCCAAGTCCGCTCCTAGCTTTCGGCCGAAGCTGGCTCCTGTGGTGATTGCTGCTCAGTTCCTGGAGGTGGGGCTCAGCCTCGGGGTGGGGACGGGGCGAAGGCACGGGGAGGGGCCCTGAGCTGGTGTCCCCAGCGTCGTGCTTAGCCCTGGCTTCTTTGCCTTTGCTCTAAGCACCTGTCCGAGGAAAAGGGGAGTGGGGTGGCCGGTGGATGCTGGTGGGAAGGAGCCTTCCTTAGGAGACTGGAAAGGGATGGGTAGGGGGGTATGCATGTTAATGGCATATGATGCCAAGACAGGAACATTTTCTTGGCTGTGGTGTCTGATTTGCTTTTTCATCAAGAAGCTTTTGAACTTGCACAACAAAAGCAAGGGACACGGACCAGCCTGGAAGGGTCCGGGGGGGCCAAGGTAGCACCTGGGAATCTGTCGGCTGGCAGCAGGAGGCTGGTCCATGTCCGGTGGGCTGGTTTTGGTGGGTGCTGGGTGCTGTAGTTGTCTCCAGATGGGAGCTGGAGACCACATCCATACGACTCTGCAGACGAAGACCCTCACCCAGCCATGCAGGTTTTGAGGAGCCGTTACATACATGTGCCTGACGCACTCATGCATTCCGCGTCTTTACCCAGTTTGTTTACTTGAGAGACCAGGTTCTTTCTCTGTGGTTTTCTTCCAGAGTAGTGTCGAAGGAAGTTCTTCTCTTCCGGTTGCTTGAGGCAACATGAATGAGCAGTGACCTCTCCTGACTGTCACGTCGTGTGTCCGAGTGGACGAGCTAGTGCTTAGGGGACAGACCTGCAGACACCTGTGCATGTCCATTTCTGGCCACTGTCTCTTGTCTTGGGTCCTGCAGGAGCAGAAGTGCATCCCGGCCAGTGGAGAACTCTGCCCAGAGCTCCAGGAATGGTCGCCATACTCACCGGGGCACTCCAGCCGGCACAGCAACCCCCCATTCTACCCCGGCAGGGCATCTGTGGGTGAGTCGTCGGGGCGGGGAGGAGGGTCCATGGTGGGCTTGCAGGGCTGCTCATTCCTGGGGAGAGTGGAGGCAGTCATTTCAAGGTGCCTCTGTGTGTCCTCAGCCCAGAGGTCCAGAAAACTAGCAATGGCTGCCCTGTCTGGGATGTTCAGTCTTGTATCAGGGACATTTCTTAGCTTTTCAGGGCCCCTTTTTTCCATAGCAACCTGAGAAATAGGAAGCAATAAAGCAAGTTCTCCCATCTTATAGATGGAGAAAGCCAAGAGCTTGCACAGGTCTGGGGCTGGCTGGGTGCTTTGGGTGATTGTTCTTACCCAGCCCATTTCTAGGCACTGTACCCCGGAGCATGACCCCGAGCACCACTGTGAGCTCCATCCTGAGGAACCCCATCTACACCGTGCATAGCCACAGGGTCGGCCCTTGCAGCTCTCCACCTGTGCCCAGAGAGGTCGGCCCCCAGGGTTTGCATCCCAGGTATGTGAAGTCACCCCATACCTCCCTGCACCCTGGGCGGCCAAGCCCCTGGGCACATGAAGCCACTGGTGCACAGAGTGGCCCACGGGCAGAGAAGTGTCCTTGCCTAGCCGGGAAGGGGCTGGTTAGAGCAGTGCTGGGGCCCCAAGAAGAGTGAACGCTAAGGATCCTCTCTTCATTCCTAGCATGGAGCTTGAAGAGGTATTTAAAGAGAGAGAGAGTGATGGCAGCTGGTGCTTAAGTGCTCACATGCCAGGCACTGTGCTGGGACCCTTGTAAACCTCATCTCGTTCAATGGCCACCACAACCTCATGAGCTAAGGACTGTTGTTGGCTTTGTTTCATGGATGAGAAGACTGAGCCTTAAAAGGTGAACAGACTGGCTCAGGGTCACCCATTCATTCATTCAGTTGTTTGGCAAATTTTAATTGAGCACCTACTACATGGCATGGACTTTTCTAGTTCCAGAGGGATATAGAGTGGAGAACTAAATCAACTAAACTAGGTGCTTTTCATGGGGCATTTATGTTCGAGTGTGGGAGGCAGACGGACAAGACGGGGTGGTACCAGGTGGTGCTGGGTCGCTCTGAAGACCACAGAGCAGGGTGGCCAGCTAGGTTGTGGACAAGGATGGAGGGGAGGGCCCTGGGAGGGGCGGAGGGGGGTGCTACCGACATCGGGAGGCTGAGAAGAAGCCAGCCGCGCAAGACCTGGGTGAAGTCCCCAGGAAGGAGGGCTGTAGGAGCCACAGACACCTGGGAGCAGTGTGCTGGGCTCTGGGACAGAGTAGGGGAGCATGCATGGGCACAGTAGGTCAGGAAGAGCACACAGGCTATAGGGCACGGATCCTATAGGGCCTGCGGCCATGATGTGGAGTTGGGATTTTTTTCTAGTCTGGGCTTTAGGCAGGGAAGAGACAGTCTCATTACACACCTAGACAAGGACATTGTTGGGTCTGATTGTAGGCCTGCCCGAGGTGGGTGAGGCCTGGGCTCTCTGCCCTCCAGTGTCCCAGGCAGCTGTCCTGAGCGAGGTGTGCAGGTCCCCGTCCGAGGTCCTCGATGCCCATCCAGCCTCTCCCGCCCATCCTGGAGGAGAGGCTCCACTTCTCTGGGCCCGGACAGGGTTCCGAGCCTGTTCTTCCTGGCGGAAGCCCTTGCTCCTGGTGAGCCCAGCCCTGGTGCCAGGCTGGAGGTGTGCCACTCCTCTGCAGGCACAGCAGGACCTTTCTCTGTGGGCAGGGCCCTCATTGGATGCGGCCTGTGAGTGTGGCAGTCCGCTCTTCCTACCTAGCGGCGAGTGGCTTCTGTGGGCTCAGGGAGGCCTTGGCCCAGGCCTGCTGCTTGTTTCTCCCCAGTGGCCGTGTCCAGGCCTGGTGTTCCTCCCGAGCGCCTCACATGTCTGTTTTTCTCGCAGCGTCCAGCACCAGGGACGCCTGAGCCTGGACCTGAGCCACAGGGTTGGCAGTGACTACTCAGATATGAGAGCCTCCCACGGGTCCAACTCTCTGCCCTCCAGCGCCCGCCTTGGTAATGGTACCACTAGAACCTTCTCACCATAGTGGGGCACTAGCCTTGATTCCCTCTCTACCTGCATCCTCATGGCCAGACTTCCAGGTGGCCTGCCCACCCGGACCCTTCTCTGCTTCTGGGCCCGAGGTTGGCCCCACACTGCTCTGGGAGCCTTCTCCTTCAGCCTTCTGTGTCTCTTAGGCTTTCCCTGGCAGCCATGCGGCTATTCCAGGGGACCTCTGGGCCCACGATTCTCGCTTCCTGTCCCTGAGCTTGTCCATGAGCCTGTCCATGATTCTGGGGGTTTGTAGTGCTGTTCATGTGTGGGAAATGCAACCCAGAGGTAGAGACCAGCGGTTACCTCATAAAGAGACTCAGGTGGCACCACTTCCAGCCACGTGGAGTGGAAGCAAGCAGTCCCCTCTGTCACTGAGATTCGTGTGATCCTGTTCTGGAGCAGTCCAGACCCGCACAGTTCACTCAGATCACTGGGTACTGAGTATCTGCTTTTCTTGACCGGTTCACACTTAGCCCCCTGGGGGATACATGGCAAGGCCGCTTTGCATTTGTCATGACTGTGCTTCTTCCCTAAGTACTAACGTGGTGGCGAGGGAGTGAGGGCAGTGTTCAATCACATGCCTGAAGTTTTGTCTCCTCGTGGAACTGTAGGGTCTTCGAGCAACTTGCAGTTCAAGGCGGAACGCATTAAAATCCCGTCAACGCCAAGATACCCCCGGTCCATTGTGGGCTCCGACAGAGGTGAGAACTCGCACTCCCGTCCTAGCCTGCCGGCTCGCACTGGTCTCGTGGTGCAGCGGCTGGGCACAGCGTGTAACCTCCTCCTCTGCTCAGCCGGTCCACGCAGGCTGGTTGAGCCTGGCTGTCAGGCCTGGTGACGTGGGGCTAGATAGAAAGGCCATGCAGAGCCCAGCCCCCGAATTCAAGGCCATGTGGTGTGGCCGCCGCGTGGAGCCACGTGCCTGGGTTGTGCCTCCCTCTTGGTCTGGGCCATGGGGGAGCGGAGATGCGGATTGCAGAGCCCAAGTTCCTTTGCACCTCTCCCGACAGGTTCGTTGTCACATTCGGAATGCAGCACACCTCCGCAGTCCCCCCTGAACATCGACACCCTGTCCTCGTGTAGCCAGTCGCAGACCTCAGCCTCCACGTTGCCCAGAATTGCCGTCAACCCTGTGGCCCTCGGGGACCGGAGGAAGGACAGGTGAGCACTACTGAGCATCTGTCCCATGGGCACGGCAGTGGGTGGCACATCCCTACAGCAGGCCAGGGCTTGGTTGAGGGAGTGTGCTTGTTGGTAGAAGCAGCAGGTGCATTGGAGGGTTCCAGCTGAGTCGATCCCAGGGCGAGACCTCTCTGCTTCGGGTCACCTAGCGTTCTCTGGTGTGCCGCCTCAGCCCTTCACGAGGAAGCCCTGCAGGTGCATGGTGCCAGGAGGTGGGGTGCACATAGACAGCAAGGTGAGGAGCAGGGTGGGCTCCTTCCACAGAATGTCCACGGGAGGGGCTGAGCTGCAGCAGATGATGCTGGGGGCCACCTGGCCGAGATGATGTGGTGGCACCATTCACTGCTTCCCTGACCCCTGATTAAGCACTTTCCATGTGTTAAGTCATGAAATGCTCACAGTGACCCTGTGAGCATCGTGCATAGTCATCATCGTCATCATCATTGGTTCTCTTTTACAGATAAGGAAACTGAGGCCAGAAAGTTGGCGTGACCTATCTGTGGTCACATGGTTGGTGATTGGCCTACCTTCCTTAGAATCAGGGCTCGTTCTTATTCTTTGCTTTTTGGCTCCAGAACACAGCTGCATCACTTGTCCCCCTCATTCCTAGGCTTTTTATTGTGAAATAAAACATGCTGGAAAAAAATGTATGTAAAAGTATAGCTTAGCCATTTATTGGTTCGTTTTGAAATGCTGGCCAATCTGCTGAGATTTTGGGTTAACTTGAGGCTGATGTCAGTCCAGACGGTTGGACCCCATCCTCTAAGGGGTCCCTCACTCCCCCCACAAGCTCCACACCCCTCACCCACCTCTGCTGTTTCAGAGTTGAATTTACCAGATCATATTTATAGTTAAGAGGTCCTGTCTAGATTGTCAGTCTTCAGGGGATCTGATTAAACTGGAACTTGCTTTTATTTAATCACTTAAGAGGAATGGAGCCACTCCTGTCCACTCAAATCCAAAATGCTGAGGGCCCTCATTTCTGAGCCATGGAAGGAACCCTGCAGGGTGGGCTCTGCATTAAGAAAATCATTTGACTTGAAAAATCTGAATTTGTAAGACAACCTAACAGGTACCCTGACAACCATTGAATATTAACGAGCCCAGAAGTGCACCTGGGCCCGTAGGGGAAGCAGGTGCAATTCATGTGGAAATGTCTCACCCACGTGATGCACATGGGAACACAAACCTGCACCAAGTCCCCGGGTTGGGTGGGGGAGTTGTTTTACTTGACCCCAGGTCAGGTCACTGAGCAGCAAGATCTTCCGCCAACTCAAGTGGGTTCCTTAGAAGCAGAGAGGGCCTGTCCCCTGCCATCAGGTATCCCATAGTTAGCTCCTACAGCATGCAGAGAACCGGGAGCTGCTCTGGGGAGAGGAGGGTGTCCACGTTCCTGCCTTCACGGTGCTTCTGATCTAGTCAGGCGTACAGTTTAATGTGTGTGACTTGACTGAAAGGAAAACAGCTTCTTCCCCCCGATTCTAACGTACATTATCGTGTAACTTCTTATTAGAGGAAACTGGGAAGATAGAGGAAAGTAGAAAGAAGAAAAGTCACATATAATCTCCTCAGTTCCTGTTCCCCTTTTGTTAAGCATGTATATATGTGTATGTGTGTGTGTGTGTATATATATATATATATTAAGCATATATATATACATATATATATATGGGCCCTTACAACTCCAAACTACCTGGCACTGTGATACGTGATGAGTCTGGAAGGGCATTGTAGTGCGGGTGAGTTTGGGAAGGGGAGAGGTGAAGGGACAAGTCAAGAAGGAGTTTGATCTCAGACTGCCAGAGGACTGGGCCCTGGGCGGTGGGGTCCCAGCCTGAGGCTCGCTGAGCTGGAGAGACTGCTGTGCCTCTGGGTGGCAGGGGAGGGGTGGCTCAGGGGCCTGGCTGTCCATCACTGCATGAGTCTGTCTCCACCCACGTGCTCTGGAGGGGAGCCCAAGGACGTGGCACTCCGGCTGGCTCCTCCCTTCACCTTTGGCTATGATTTTGTTCTGCGGGAAGAGCTCAGGGGCAGCATGCAGCACAGTCCTCCCGGGACGGCTCTGCATCACCTGGCTGCCTTTCTGTCTGTTAGATTCCAGGCGTCTGTCATCCTTCTCTGAGCATCCCTCTCTTCTTTCTAACTTTTTGTACCTTCCAGATGTCTCCACCACCACAGATTTTTCTTGAGACTGCCCGTGGCCACCAGGCCCAGGTTCTCCTCCCTGAGGAGTCTGAGGTTGGCCTGACATGAGGCCCCTGCCCAAGCCCCCTCGTGCCCTTGTCACGGCGGACGGCTCCCCACCCCCCCACCCCCCCTGGGCCAGCAAGTGCATGGTCCCCGCCTTGCTCCCAGCCTCCCCACTCCCTTTCTAATGGCTTGGGTTTGCAGCGGCTTCATTTCCATGGTCATTGTACATCACTGTATATACTGGTAGATATAAAAACTGATACTTTATATTGTTTCTTCTGGGTGACTGTTGTCCCAGGAGCCACTTCTTTTCCTCCTGGGGAGTCTGGAGACCCCACCAGGGTTTGTTCATTGCACATTTTGTTACAGCGACTCCTCTCACGTCATGAAACTCTTTGTGCTTTTTCCCTGCCT
This sequence comes from Mirounga leonina, assembly GCF_011800145.1. Taxonomy (NCBI): domain Eukaryota; kingdom Metazoa; phylum Chordata; class Mammalia; order Carnivora; family Phocidae; genus Mirounga; species Mirounga leonina. The sequence goes on along the minus strand of NW_023270265.1, from coordinate 5,709,838 downwards.
GTGTCAGCGTTCATAGTTCGGGTGGACCATTCTCTGTGTCTTTGGGACTGGGCGCTTCTGTGGCCCTTGGGGGCGTGTCGTGTTTGTATTGCATGAGGTTGCGGGAAAGCCTATCACTGCCACACGAAGGTGGGGTCATCGCGTTCCCACCCAGCTCTTCATTATAGGAGCATCCGGGGGTCCCTGGCCTTTCCTGCGTGGGTGATTGCATGCCTGACTGCAGACTTGCCCCAGACCTTTCCATTGTGTCTGAGTCCCCGCAACTGTTGGCTCTGTTCCAAGGCCCTATGTAGAGGAGCCACGTCACGTGAAGCTGCAGAAGGGCTCGGAGCCGCTGGGCATCTCCATCGTGAGTGGAGAGAAGGGTGGGGTCTACGTCTCCAAGGTGACAGGGGGGAGCATCGCTCACCAAGCCGGCCTGGAGTATGGGGATCAGTTACTGGAGGTGAGTGAGAGCTGCCCCTTGCACTGCCTTCTTCCCTCTGTCCTCTCCTCCCTTCCTGGGAAGAGCTGTGCTTCCCCGGTCCCCAGCCCCCACCGCGGCCCTGAGCGTGCTCTGGATGTTCCCTAGTTCAATGGCATAAACCTGCGGAGCGCCACGGAGCAGCAGGCCCGGCTCATCATTGGGCAGCAGTGTGACACTGTCACCATCCTGGCCCAGTACAACCCACACATGCACCAGCTCAGCAGCCACTCTCGGTCCAGGTGAGCGCCTGGGCGTCCCATGGGGGGCCTCCGGGCTGGGGCAGGACAGAGGGTGCAGCCCGGGGGCTGACTGTGAGTTCCGGCCATTCAGCGGCCGGAAGAGGAGAGTTGGCCAGCCCCGGATTTCGGAAAAAGAACATGGAGGAGGAGGAGGATGTGAGGTGTAGGGTGTGGAAGCACATGGCTGGATCCCCTCCCCCCGTGCAGCAGGAAGCCCCCCGCACAGGTGTGTGGTAGCCAGGAACGGAGGCCCTGGGGGCGGGATTCTCACACAGAGGGTTCTGGCCCCTGTCCGTGTCTGCCCCTGAGCTGTGGGTTGCCGGGCATGCGGGAGAAGGGGGAGACCTGCCCCTGCCACGCAGCACTGCGCAGCTCAGCCAAGGGGGACAAGATGCACAAACGGAGGCAAAGGGACGGTGAATTTGTGGGCCCCCAGCCCACACCTTCGGAGAGGATCCCCAGGTTGAGGACAGGCAGATCCTACAGGGTGGACGACCTGAGTCCCAGCTCCCGAGGCATCTGCTCTTCTCCGGGCTCCAAGCCCCGTGACCCAGTCCCTCTCTCCAGCCCCACCAGCCATGGTCAGCACCGGAGAGGGGTGGCTGAGGACGGCCGGGGACCGCGGGCTGCACCTTACTCCTCCTGCCCTCCGTCCCCAGCTCCCACCTGGACCCTGCCAGCACCCACTCCACACTCCAGGGCAGCAGTACCACCGCCCCAGAGCACCCCTCTGTCACTGACCCGCTGATGGAGCAGGAGGAGGGCCCCGGCACCCCCCCGGCCAAGCAGAGCACCCCCAGTTCCAGGTCAGCCAACGCGTGCTGTGAGCCTTCTGTCTGTGCGCGCCGGCCTGGGGGGTGGGGCAGGCGGTCGTGGTCGTGGCCTGAGCACACCCTGCCGGCGTCCCCCCCTTCCCCTCAGGGCCACGGCTGGCCGCATAGCAGGCTGTCAGGCCTTGGGGTGGGAAGCATGCCATTCCTTTCCTCCCGCCCTCCTGCCCTTTCTCACTTTCTTGTTTTTTCTCTTTTGTTCCCTCGTTGACTTGTTCCTAGCTCTGCCTCTCTTCCTTTCCTCCTTTTCTCAGTTACTCGTGGTCTGTCTTTAGTCTCCACCCAGCCAGGTCCTGGGCTGTGGCCGCCACCAGCAGTCGCCCCCAGGGAGCTCCGGGGTTAGAGGGTGACAGGCCAGGGTCCAGGCATGTGCAGCACGTGCCGGGAGGGCCGGAGCAGGTCACGCGGGGCAGTGAGCAAGAGTGTGGCAGGGAGCAGAGCCAGTTAAGTCAACATGTTCAGGGTGAGCAGGGGTTAGCTGTGCACATGGGGGGAGCGGGAGGCATGGACAGAGGGCAGGAGGAGGCAGGGCATGCACAGGAGCCAGAGGGAAGATGGGGAGAGGGCCGCACGGGCCAGGGCGTGCAGCCATCGTTCCGTAGGCCCGGACCAAGCCCTGGCCTCCCTCAGAACGAGGCCCGCTCTGCGTTCCTGCCCTGGATCTGTCACGTTGGGACTTGGATGCGGTCACCACAGCTGGCCTGTCCCCAGGTCCCCATCGCTGTCCCGTTTCCTCCCCTCTGAGTGCTCACCAGTGTCTCCCTCACTGTGCTGTGAGTTCCCCGATGGCCAGGGGCCCCCTCTTGGTGGCGTAGCACAGTTCCTGGGCCAGAGAAGCTGCTCTGTACACGTTGCCAAGTGGTCTGTTGTGCCCTGGGCTGTGAGACCGGCTCTGACTTTCCTCAGGCAGAACAGGGTTAGGAGAACAGGTGCCGTCCAGGTGGGGAGAGAGGCAACCCCACGGCACTCAATGGACAGCTGGGCCAGAAAGCAGGGCACTGGTTTTCATTCGGTCCCCAGCTGGCTTTCTCAACTGGGGCTGTGTTTTCACCTCTATAAACCTCAGCTTCCAGCCTGTAAACTAAGTCGCTGGAGCCAGAACCCGGATGGGAGCGCCGGGAGACCTCACGGAGTAAAGGGAAACCTGCCGGGGCATTAGCCACTGTGTAGTCTTGCATGCCCTGCTCCCCCTGTCTGTGATTGAGGGACTTTCTTTTCCTTCCCCAAAGGATGGTGGGAGATGTCAACAAGAAGACCCCAGAGCCGCGAGTCGTCTTCATCAAAAAGTCCCAGCTGGAGCTTGGAGTCCATTTATGTGGAGGGAACCTGCACGGGGTGTTCGTGGCGGAGGTGGAGGATGACAGTTTTGCCAAGGGCCCTGATGGCCTTGTGCCCGGAGACCTCATCCTCGAGGTGAGTTCTGAGCTGCTGAGCGGCAGGCCCCGCCCCTCCCCGCCAGCCCCGCGGGCTTCCTGCACCCTCCAGCGGCACGGGGTGGCTGTCGTGCCTGGCGCCCCCTGGTGGTGCTGAATGCTGCCAGGACCCTGGGGACGGGTCACAGGGCCGTGAGCGGGGCCCTGGCTTGGGCACTGGTGTCGGGAGGGAGAATCCTCTACTGTGTCAGCAGCAGGACCATGGTCTGATGGAGCGTCCTCTCCCTCTTGCTGGGTCTCCCATTTGATGGGGGAGATGGTTCATAGGTATTCAAAGACACGGATACTATAAGCAAAAGGTAGTATAAGCAAGTGAGGGCTGTAAAAACAGGCCAGCAGACCCTGGCAGAGGACTCAGCCTTACCTGCAGAGGCGAGGCATGCAGATTCCCAATGAAGGGGATCTTAAATCTCTGCCTTATCCCACAATCGCTCGCTCACTGGTGCCGGACGCGCCCCTGGCTTCTGCCCTCTGAGCACAGTCCCCTGTCCTTGTGCAGTATGGCAGTCTGGATGTGCGCAATAAGACTGTGGAGGAGGTCTACGTGGAGATGCTGAAGCCCAAGGACGGTGTCCGTCTCAAGGTGCAGTACCGCCCTGAGGAGTTCACCAAGGTCAGGGGCCTGCCTGGCGACAGCTTCTACATCAGGTACCAGGGGCCAGGGGTTCCAGGGATTTGGGGCCAGGGGAGGTGCCTTCTGAGGAGACTGGTCCTGGTGAGTGTCTCTGCAACACAGAGGGCCGGACTGTGGTCCTTGTTGCTTGGGCCCCAAACCACGTGCTCACGGCTTGTGACTTAGATGCTTGTGACTTAGGGAAACTTTGCTTGAGGGCCTGCAGGACCACATGGGCTCCCTCTTTAGGGTTTGGGGCTTGGGAAATTTTGAGGCTGCAGAGCCCCATTTTCCTGTGTGCTGCACTCCTCTCCTGGTCTCCCCCCACCCCACGTCGGCAGATCCGTCTGCGGTGTGTGTGGGTATCAGGGCACGCGTGTGCCCGAAGTACGGTATGACTTGTGTGCAGGTGGGCACAGGCACCAGGTGTTTTCTAGAAGGAGCTCTAGCTTCCTTCATGTTCCCTAAGCTCTGAGGCCACAGAAAGGAAAAAGCACCGAGCAGCTATGTACTGTGAGATACGGTCTCTGTCTCTAGGACACCCTCCTGGGTGGGAGATGACATATGTCCATCCTGGGGAGTTTCCCTTCTGTAGGAACCATTGACCTTGACTTGGCGGCAGGGAGGGAAGGCCCATTTGGAAGACGGGATATGGTCCTTGGCAAGACGTTCTGTATCTGATGGATGTGAGGCAGCCCTTGTCCCCAGGGAGCCCCTAGTCTTAGGGGAGGCAAGACAACGTTGTTCTGTTACATAAAGCCAGGGGTTCCCTTCTCTGGGAACTGCCCCCAGCATGGGGAGAGGTGGGTCCTGATCGTGGTCTGGGGAAAGCTCAGAGCAGGAGAGCTGTCTCAGGAGACTGGCTGCCAAAGTGTGCGGCTGGCTGGTCTTCCAGCAGCCGGTAGCCTCCTCCTGATCCTGTCCCCTCTGTCTCCTGGCCCAGGGCCCTGTATGACCGGCTGGCGGAGGTGGAGCGTGAGCTGAGCTTTAAGAAAGATGACATCCTCTACGTGGATGACACCTTGCCTCAGGGCACATTTGGGTCCTGGATGGCCTGGCAGCTGGACGAGAATGCCCAAAAGATCCAGCGTGGCCAGATCCCCAGCAAATACGTGTAAGTGTTCATGTCTGGGCTTGGAAGGGGCGGCGCCCACCCCTGGAGCTGTCCCACAGGATCGGGGCTCAGTTTGCCGTGCACCCTGGCGTATGGTCTGTACGTTTTGCCCAAACCGCTTGTCTAGAAAGCTGCTTCTAGTGCAGTGCAATGGTGTACGTAAGTCAGTGCTCTACAGAAGAACCGTGGCAACTTAGGAAACATGACTTTTTTATTTTTAGCAGATTTATTGAGATATAGTCCTATACCATGCAGTCCACCCAAAGTGTCCGATTCAGTGGCTTTCGGTGTACGCACAGCCGTGCGCCACCATCCCTACTGTCATTTCAGAGCTTTCTTGTCCGCTCAGAAGCAGCCCTGCATGCGTTAGCTACCCCACCTGTCCTTCCGTCTTTCCTGCCCTGCTCCCCCACCCGGGGCAGCCACGACTCTACTTTCTGTCCCTGTAGATTTCCCTGTTCTGGACTTTCCTGTGAATGTGGCCTTCTGTGCCTGCTTTCTTGCGCTTTACATAGTGTTTTCAAGGTCCTACCGTGTCGTGGCGTGCAGCCGTGTTTCATTCCCTTTTGTGGCTGGAAGTCTCACTTGTCATGTCACCAAGGGAAAGCTGTCCCAGCACTTCCTTTTGACTCTGACCTGAGTGTAGGAACTGGCCTGCTCCGAGAGCGGCCCCCAGCTCTGGTGCGTGGGTCCCCCCACGGCAGCACTACTGAGGGGTCCTCGGTGGTGTGGGTGGGTGGCATAGCCAAGAGACCTGCCGCAGAGCATCGGAGGAGCCTGGGGTCCTGGCTTTCCCCTCCGCATGGGCAGGGCGGGGTGGGCAGGAGGCGGTCGCTAGGCCCTTCCCAGCATCACCGTTCCCTATGCCTGCAGGATGGACCAAGAATTCTCCAGGAGACTCAGCATGTCTGAGGTCAAAGATGACAACAACGCTGCAAAGACGCTGTCGGCGGCCGCACGCAGATCCTTCTTTCGAAGGAAACATAAGCACAAACGCAGCGGGTCCAAAGATGGGAAAGACCTCCTTGCCTTGGACACCTTTTCCAACGACACCATTCCACTCTTTGAAGGCAAGTGGCCGAGCTCACTTTTCCAGCAGGCTGTCAGAATTAGGCTTGCCACTGACCACAGAGACCGCACAGCAAGGACTTAGACAAGATAGAGGTTCACCCTGCTTTTGTACCAAAGTCCCGGTCGGGGTGGTGGTACTGCTGTCCTCAGGGTCTGCCATCTGTAGGGCGTGGCTTCCACGGTCAGCACGTGACGTTGCGGCGCCAGCCATCACATCCCGATTCAGGCAGCAGGAAGGAGGATGGGGCCAAATTGTGCCGCAGCTGAGTGTGCCTCCTTAAACTGCTTCCCTGGAGGTCCCACCCTGCGACCTCGACTCACTGCATCAGCAAGAGAGCCTGGAAAGGCGGGGTTTTAGCTGGCACCGTGCTGGCCTCAGTAACGTAGGTTCCATTAGTACAGAAGAAGGGAAGGATGGATATCGGACAGGCAAAAGCAGTCTGTGCTCAGTGCATTGCTTCTGGTTTCTTTGGGGGTTATTGTAGGCTGTTTGGTGGTAACCAAGAGCCACCAGTCTCTGGAGATCTTTGGCCTTTTCTGGCTTCATTCCTGTGTCCATGAACGATTCTTCTTTTTTTTTTTTAAAGATTTTATTTATTTATTTGACAGAGAGAGACACAGCGAGAGAGGGAACACAAGCAGGGGGAGTGGGAGAGGGAGAAGCAGGCTTCCCGCTGAGCAGGGAGCCCGACACGGGGCTCGATCCCAGGACACTGGGATCATGACCTGAGCCGAAGGCAGACGCTTAACGACTGAGCCACCCAGGCGCCCCTCCATGAACGATTCTTATGAGATCTTCCTGGGCCAGGCACCGCACCAGGGCCAGAGCTGCAGATTAGGGAGTGTTAGACATCCCCCGGCCGATTGTCCTTGGGGAAAGCATGCCTTTGTCCTGGAAAGCAGGAGGCTCTTAGGACTGCCGCTCGTGGGATCCTGGTGTGTGTCCAGTGTCCTAGAATGTTGCCCTCCCGGGCAGGCAGGCTACAAAGCCGGCAATGAGCAGCACACGATAGGACAGCTTATTTCATCCTTCCCTGCTCCCTTTTATATATATATATATTTATTTATTTTATTTTATTTTTTTCAATTTATTTGACAGAGAGAGACACAGTGAGAGAGGGAACACAAGCAGGGGAGAGGGAGAAGCAGGCTCTCTGCCGAGCAGGGAGCTCAATGTGTGGCTCGATCCCAGGGCCCCAGGATCATGACCTGAGCCGAAGGCAGATGCTTAATGACTGAGCCACCTAGGCACCCCACCTTTTTTATTTTTTAAATGAAGGCCTTAGGCCCTGGGAGTTGAGTAAGTCCCACCCTTGTTCGTGGCCCACTGTCCCTCTGTCAGGACGGGATGGCAAACCCCAGCTGGTGGGCCACATCTGTTTCTGTATGGCCTAGAGCTAACAGTGGATGTTTACATGTTTAAATGTAGTAAGAAAGGCCGTCTGTAGATGCGTACACCTTCTGGCAATAACAGTTGCTTGATATGGCCATTTTTTCTTTCTGCAAAAAAATGCTGTTGGGATTTTCAGAGGGATGGCATTGAATCTATAGATTGATTCGGGTAGTATGGACATTTTAACAATACTAAGTCTTCCAGTCCATGCGCACAGGATGTCTTTCCATGTATTTGTATCTTCTTTGATTTCTTTTTGCCGTGTTTTGTAGTTTTCAGTTTGCAAGTCTTTCACTTCTTTGGTTAGGTGTATTCCTAAGTATTTTATCCTTTCTGATGTTAGTAAGTGGGTTTGTTTTCTTCATTTCTTTTTCAGAATGTATGTTGTTAGTGTATAGGAGTGCAACTGATTTTTGCATGTTGAATCTGTATTCTGAAAGTTTGCTGAAATCGTTAGTTCTAACAGGTTGTGTGTGTGTGTGTGTGTGTGTGTGTGTATTCTCTAGGGTTTTCTACATCGAGATCTGTCATCTGCGAACAGATAATTTTACTGCTTGTTTTCCAATGTGGATGCCTTCTTTCTTTCTCTTGTCTAATTGCCCTGGCTGGGATTTCCATTACTGTGTTGGATAGTCATGGCAAGTGTGGGCATCCTCGCCTTTGTTTCTGATCTTAGAGGGAGAGCTTCCTGTCTTTTGCCTTTGAATGGGATGTTAGCTACAAGCTTTTCATACATGGTTTTTGTTACGTTCAAGTAGTTTCCTTCTGTTCCTACTTTGTTGAGTGTTTTTATCATGAAAGGGTAGTTAATTTTGTCAAATGCATTTTCTGTGTCAGTTGAGATGATTATGTGGTTTTTGTCCTTCATTTTGTTAACGTGTATGACATTGATTGATTTTTGTATGTTAAGAACCATCCTTGCATTCCAGGTATAAATCCCACTTGGTCATGACATATGATCCTTTTCATGTGTTGCTGAATTCATTTTGCTAGTATTTTGTTGAGGATTTTTGCATCTATGTTCATAAGGGATATTGGCCTGTAGTTTTCTTGTTGTGTCTTGGGATGAATTTGGAAGTGTCCCCTCCTCTTCAGTTTTTGGAAGAGCTTGAAGAGGACCGGTATTAATTTTTTTTAAGTGTTTGGTAGAATTCTCTGGTGAAGAAGCCATCTTGTCCTAGGCTTTTTCTTGTGAGGAAGTTTTTCTATTACTTGCAGTCTCCTTACTTGGTATAGCTCTGTTCAGATTTTTTTTTTTTTTAATTTCTTCATGATGTAGTCATGATACATTCTGTGTTTCTAGGAATTTATCATTTCTTCCAGGTTGTCTGATTTGTTTACATGTAATTGTTTGTAGTAGTTTGCGATAAACCTTTTCATTTCTGTGGAATCGGTTATCATTTCCCTTTCTTCTTATTCCAGTGATTTAAGTCTTCTCTCCATTTTTCTTCATTAGTCTAGCCAAGAGTTTGTTAATTTTGTTGATCTTTTCAAAAAACCAACTCTTGGTTTCATTGATTTCTTTTCTAATTGTTTTTCTATTCTCTATTTATCTCTGCTCTTTATTACTTCATTCCTTCTGCTCATTTTGGGTTCAGTTTGTTTTTTTCCCTTGATCCCCCAAGTGTAAGTTGGGTTGTCGATTTCTTCTTTCTCAGTGTCTGCATTTACCAATACACACTTCTCTCCTAGTACTGCTTTTGCTGCAGTAAGTGTCCATATGCTATGGTTTTGTCTTCATTTGTCTCCCGAAGTTTTCTGAATTGCCCTCTGCTTTTTTTCTTTGACACCTTGGTTGTTTGAGAGTGAGTTGTTTAATTTCCATATATGAGTCTATTTTCCTGTTTTCCTTTTGTTGTTGTATTCCAGTTTCCTTCCATTTTGGTCAGAAAAGATACTTCGTGTAGTTTCAATCTTTCTTAAGTTTGTTTTGTGGCTTAACAGGTGGTCTGTCCTGGAGGTGGTCTGCCCTGGAGAATGCTCCCTGTGCACTTGAGAAGGATGTGTCCTCTGCTATTGCTGGGTGGAGTGCTAGGCGCTCATCTGTGAGGCCCATTTGGTCCATAGTATTTGTGGTTCAGTGCTCTTCCTTATTTTCTCTCTGGTTGTTCTATCCGTAATGAAGGTGGGGGCATTGAAGTCCCTACAAATACTGCGTAGCTCTCTGTTTCTCCCTTCATTTCTCTCAACGTTTGCCGCACATATTTGGGAGCTCTTGTGTGAGGTGCATGTGTGTTTGTAATTTTTGGATCTTTCTGGAGAATTGGCCTTTTTATCATTACGTAATGTCCTTCTTGGTCTCTTGTGAGAGCTTCTGCCTTAAAATCCATTTGGCCTGCTGTAACTGTGGCTGCCTGCTCGCATAAGATTCCTAACTGCCTGAAATAGCTGTACTCTTTCACTTTCATTAGCCTGTGTGTGTCTGTAGATCTGAAGCGAGTCTCCCCTAAAGAGCATGGAGCTGGATCTTGTGTATTCGTCCGTTTAGCCAGTCCATTCACATTTAAAGCAATTACTGATATGGGAGGACTTACTCTTGCCACTGGAATTGTTTTCTGTATGTCTTGGGTTTTTTTTTTTTTTTTTTTTTTTTGGTTTTTGGCCTTTGTTTTGTAGTGACAGGTTTTGATTCCTTTCTCACATCCCTTTGTGTATATTTCACAGATATTTTCTTTTTGGCTACTATGCAATTACGTAAAACATCTTAAAGTTATAACAATCCATTTATTTTTTTTTTTTTACGTAAGCTCCACGCCCTGCATGGCCCCGTGCTGGAACCCACGCGGGGCTTGAACTCATGACCCTGGGATCAAGACCTGGGCTGAGATCAGACACTTAATCAACTGAGCCACCCAGGTGCCCCTGTAACAATCCATTTTAAACTGATAACAACATGGGGCACCTTGGTGGCTCAGCCGTTAAGCGTCTGCCTTCGGCTCAGGTCATGATCCCAGGGTCCTGGGATCGAGCCCCGCATCGGGCTCCCTGCTCCGCGGGAAGCCTGCTCCTCCCTCTCCCACTCCCCCTGCTTGTGTTCCCTCTCTCCCTGTGTCTCTCTCTGCCAAATAAATAAATAAAATCTTTAAAAAAAATTAAAAAAAAAATAAACTGATAACAACTTAATTTCAGTCTCCTATACAAATTCCATGTTACACCTCTGTGTCCCCCTCCCCTTGATGTTGATGACACCTTTATATCAATGTATATATTAGCATAGATTTATAATTACTTTTGTGCTGTTGCTCTTAAAAACCTACTCCAGATTTAAAAGTGATTTACATGCCTATATTACATTACTTTCAGATTCTCTATTTATATGTACATTTATCCTTCCTAAGGAGCTTTACATTTTTGCTGGTTGGATTTAATGACTTGTGAGATGCTCTGTGGCTCTCTAATTTTGTAATTATGAGGACTCCCAACGAAGCAGATTGTTCAGGAAGGAACAGGAATCTTCTAAATTGGTATCCCACTGCGTGGAGTGTTACTAGTCGTTAGAGGAGAGTATGATTCTTGCTCAAATAAGTTGAAGGCATAGAGAATTACTGTCCATACAGAGGGAAATGGGTGAATAGATGCAGTGTACTCATGCGTGGGAGGTTCAGAAGGAATACAGGAGAGCAAGATGAATCAATAGGGATGCATTCTAGAAACATAACACTGAGTGAAAGAGGGAGGTGCAGAATGTTGACATTACTATGTCATTTTTGTTGAACACGTATGTAGCAGATTTTGTAGTCTTTTCTGAGTATGTAAAAATAAACATGTGAGAATAACAAACATCTGGAAGGATATCCTTCCAGCTTCTAAGGCTGGTGGGGACCAGGATGGATTGGAGAAGGGGTGTCAGAGGAGCTGTTTGGCTTTACCTGTAACGTTCTGATTTTTAAAAGAGGGATGTGTTCGTCTTCTCCTGGAGAAAGTCCTTTGCCCTGAGACTCCTCAGAGGCTTTAGTCAGAAATGCACAGGCATTCCTGGATGGTAGATGTGGCTACCAAACCCTTCCCTGCCGACCGGAACAGATCAGCTGGCCACCAGGTTGAGAAATGCTGTAGAGAATGCCATGGAGGTATACATGGATAATCATCAGTCCTTAAAAAAAAAAAAATACATGTGTTGGTGTGGGTGAGGGAGGGGAGAGACTGCGTTTGCTTCCCCCTCAGGTCTGCCCACAAGCTTGTTCCTAGTGGAGCCCGGGCTGCACTTGGCCCCACGCCGTGTGCTCACCCACAGCCCCATCGCCAGTCAGGCCTTGTCGTTTGGCGGTGTGCAGGCCTTCCGGGCAGAGCCTCCCCTTGACCCTTCCCCAGAGGCCGCCCCAGCCCACCCTGCCCTCAGCCTGCTGTCCTGCCAGGCTTGGCCAGGGCTGCAGCTCCTGCTGCGCCCCTCCTATGGGCCTGCCACTGGTCTCTTCATCCTCGGGGCCAGCACAGGATTCCTTTAACCCCTCTGCTCTCTGGGACCTCTTGCTCTGTTGCCTGGAGTTGTCGAGAGCTCTTGCATGGCCATTGGGGCTTTTCACGAATTTCTGTCTTGTGACACTGGTGAGCCTGTGTTTTGTATTCTTTCCAAAGTTTCTGAGGTGCCAGCATGGTGACCGATACTGAGGAGGTGCTGGTGTTAGGCCATCTCTTTTGGCAAGGACTTTTTTATTCATTCGGGAAAGGGGGGGTGTCCTACGCAGATTGCCGAGGCTATTGGTTTGACTTCTGTAACCGAGACCAGATAACAGTGGCCAAAGCGTGATTTCTGCGTCCCGTAAAAGTCCCAGCTGGTAACATGGCTCCAGGAAGACAGCTCTATCCTAGCAATCATCCGGAGACCCAGGTCCCGTTGGTCCTGTAGCTCTGCCATTCTTCTGAAGGTTGTCCTCATCAGCAGGGTCCAGGCTGGCTGAGCAGCCCCGGTCTTCTCCTTTTTAGCCCCTGGGAAGGGGGCAAGGAGGTGGGAGCTTCACTTCTGCCCACTGGGTCACATGACCACACCTGCCGGCAGGGGACGTTGTCTCTCTAGAGAGCAGACAATGGATAGTGATGTCAAGGGGAGCAGGCCTAAGACACGTGAGGAAGAATCGGAGCAGAAGGAAGTGCTGGAATGACTGCTCTAGGGTGTTCCCAGAGCGAGGACACTTGTGCTGGGCTGCAGGAGTGGCCGTGCCCCGGTGTGCCCGGGACAGGGGGGCTCTTCGCGCTATACCTGGGCAAGTCCCAGGTGAGCCGTGCTGAGCCACTCACCCGGCCTGGCTCGGGATTTGTGGACTGAGGGGGCGGACCTCCCTGGGGTGAGCAAGACCAGGGCAGCTGTGGGCCCCTGGCCTCCCTCCCTCCGCTCCGGGTGCGTGCCTGTGACACTGCCCCTCTCTCCCTCAGATTCGGTGAGCCTCGCCTATCAGCGGGTCCAGAAAGTAGACTGCACCTCCCTGAGGCCTGTCCTGATCCTGGGGCCTTTACTGGACGTGGTGAAGGAAATGCTGGTGAATGAGGCGCCCGGCAAGTTCTGCAGATGCCCCCTCGGTAAGGGGCACCCTCAGTGCCTGCTGGCCTCTGCCTGCCGGTCTCCTGGGGCTGGGTCCCTCGGTGTTTCAGAGCCCTCCTGACTCGGGTCACAGCAGTGTGTTTCTCTGGGAGGAAGGACAGGAGGACAGGTCTTCTGCACAGGGTTCTTACCCAGAGGGCGCTGCGACGGCTCCCCGGGCCAGGGGGCATCCTCATTCCTGTTTCTGTGCTTTGCAGAGGTGATGAAGGCCTCCCAGCAGGCCATAGAGCGGGGTGTCAAAGACTGCCTGTTTGTCGACTACAAGCGGAGGAGTGGCCATTTCGACGTGACCACAGTGGCTTCCATAAAGGAGATCACAGAAAAGGTACCCATTGCTTAGACCAAGGGTTAGGGTTTGAGCATTTGACCTGGACTCCCCCCCGCCCCCCGCCCCGCTGTGCCTCTGGACCTCTGCCCTGTGCGTCTCTTGGGGCTTCAGTGCACTTGCCCGTGTCCTTTTAGTCCAAGTTACCCTCCGTCAGGGTTTGCCCCCATTGCTTCTGTGTGTTTCCACCGTCATAAACTGGGTGCTGGTCCCTGTGCACACATCACCCCTCTCCCTCTGAGGATTCGGATCTAGAGCTCTAGGAAAGCCCCCACATGGAGGATTCTACAAGAGGGTCCTGCACCTGCTCAGTGGGTGTGCAGAGCTTTATGTGTGCCTTATTCTGGGGACAGGGTGCCCAGCTTCCATCAGGGCCTCTGCCCCTGAAAGTGTTAAGAGCCATTTCTCTGTGTCTTTAGGCTCTTGAATGTACTGGGATCCGTTTGCCAGGGAGCGTGAGGAAAAGTGGGGAGACCTGTAAGGTGTATTGGAAAAGCAGACGTCGAGGGTGTACTCCTCGGGCCCTGTCCTTCTCGGGCTGCTCATTTCACCCCATAAGGCTTTGGTTTGCTCCTCACTGAATGAGGGAGGTGGCTTCTGGCAGCTGGGAGTATGGATTGCCCAGTTGAAGTGGATGCACTCCAGTTAGGTGTGCCCCAGGGAGTTAGAAACTCGGCTCGGCTGGGCTTCCTCAGTGGAGCTTTCGGGGTCAAGGAGAGCCCCATGCAGAGTGCCCGTGGTCTTTCTTTGGCTCACACTCCACCTGGAGGCTCAGGGGACCCCGGGACACGTTTCAGTCACAGTCACGCAGACACACACAACCCTTCCCCAGGTCAGGCCCTGCTGAGTCTCCCCGTTTTCATCTGCTCAATCTGGCAGGAGTGAGGCTCTTGAGGCCGGGTTGGGGTCGGGCTTCAAGAAGCTCCCTGTGTCTGGGCAGAGGCAGGAAGGGCAGTTTGGAGGTGGGCTGTCCAGACCCCATTCCGCCCTGGCTCCTAGCCTTGACCACCATCAGAGTTGACAGCTTGTGGGGAGAGCTTTTCTGGGGTGAAGCCCTCCACAGGTTTTCCTACGTGGTCTTCATACTAGACTGGTCCTCCTTGATGCAGGAGGTGGGGCAGTGTGGGAGAGAGGGGGGCCCCATCTGTGGCAGGGCCCCAGTGTCTTTCGGGCCATCCCCAGGCCCTGACGCATCACATGCCCCCTTTAGAACCGGCACTGTCTCCTGGACATCGCCCCCCACGCCATCGAGCGGCTGCACCACATGCATATCTACCCCATTGTCATCTTCATCCACTACAAGAGCGCCAAACACATCAAGTAGGTGGCTGGCTCCTCGGGGCTTGGTGGGCTGGGGGGGCTTGCTGGGGGCGAGGCTGCTGGCTCAGACGCCAGGGCGGTGCAGGTGGGCGTGGAAGAATGAGACGGGTGGTAGGTGTAGGAAACGTTCCGCATCTCCCGCTCACTCCAGGCAGTGCTAACCAGGCACACTCCTCGACCGCACCAGCCCTTGTTCCTATGCGGTCGTTGCCACAGTTCCCTATGTGCGTCATTCCCTGTGCATCCCGTCCTTCTCTCCCCTTCTGCCTCTCAGCTTAGGGCTCCCAAGGACACAAAGCAGCTAGGTGACCTGGGCTGGGGCCGGTCTGCTAGGAGCTGGCTTGGGACGCGGATGAGCCTTTGCTTTCCCTGTGCTCCAGTTTCCGTGCTGGTTGGGCTGACCGCTCATCAGGGCCTCCCTCCGTTTTGCCTTTCTGTGCTTCCAAGCTTCTGGTCCCTGCACCTCGGGGCCAGCTGGGGTGTCTGCTTTCCGCGTGCATGCAGCAGGGTGCCCACCTTCCCCCCCATGCCCGGAGCTCCCCTTGGGGCCTGCAGGCTTGCTGTGCTTTACGAGGGGAGCACCTGGGGCCCTATTGTTGGAGGCCCTGTTACTCTGGACAAAGGAAAGAGGAGGGCCCGGGAAGGTGAGACACTCAGCCTGCTTCTCTGGATGTCTGACAGGGAGCAGAGAGACCCCATCTACCTGAAGGACAAGGTGACTCAGAGGCATTCCAAAGAGCAGTTTGAGACGGCTCAGAAGATTGAACAGGAGTACAGTCGGTACTTCACAGGTAGGTGTGCCTCTGGGCTGGAGAGGAAGAGTGGGCAGTGGGGACGGATGCCCGGTCGGTGCCGCCGCGGTCCCCTGCATCGAAGCCGTCCTGCTGGAGTGCTACGGGCTGACGAGGAAGGTTCCCTGGCCTCGTCCCCCAGGTGTTCCCCATGCAGTGGCAGGTCTGTGTCCCAGCAGCAGTGCTGTGCAAGAGGACTCCGGCGATCCCGGCAGGCAGCCCGGTGGTGCTGGTTGTGCCTGGCTGTGTTCACACCTTCCGGGCAGTCCAGTGTAGCCACGAGGGTTGGCCAAGGAAAGCTGCATTCTTGACAGCTCTGGTCTTTGAAACACAGCAAACCAAAAGCCACAGTCTGTTGGCTACCATGGTACTTTGTGGCTTCCCCCCGTCTGCTAAATTCAGTCTTCTGTAGGGGGTTAATCACGCTCGGGTCACGGAGGCAGGGACAGTGATTTTAATTCACTTGTACAGACTGTTAGGATCTCGTTTCACGCTTCTCACGCAAAAACAGTTGGTCTCAAAAACCCAGCTTGGAGCTTCTACGTATGTGTGTGTGAGTTTTAATCTCTAATCCATCATAAACCACTATTTAGTCAAATATATTAACAATTACTAGAGAAATGAAAAATTCAAAACTCCAAAGCTTACAAAATAAAAGCCTTTGACTTTTTATTAGTTTCAACAGACATAAAATTACTCTTGGCACCTTTTTTTAAAAAATTAATTTATTTTTAAAGATTTCATTTGAGAGAGAGAGTGAGAGCGCGCATGAGCGGGTGAGGGGCAGGGGGAGAAGCAGACCCCCCGCTGAGTAGGGAGCCCGATGCGGGACTCGATCCCGGGACTCCAGGATCATGACCTGAGCTGAAGGCCGCCACTTAACTGACTGAGCCACCCAGGCGCTCCTCTTGGCACATTTCCAAAGCAGTTTCTAAGCGCTCCCTTGTCTATTTCGGTCCATACCTTGTGGCAAGCGGCCGGGCATGTTTGTCCACTGGCACTGTTCCGTGGAGCACACGGAGAGCCTGGGCTCGTGTCTGCAGGACCCGTGGTGGCGAAAGCCTGCAGAGCAGGGCTGGGCCATAGCTGGGGACGTGTCGTCATCTTGCCTGGGAATCTTCACTGGGCTATGGGATGCCCCGGCTCCTTACACCCATTCTTGTTTCCTGGAGACTCCGGCTGCCGTTTGGACCATCACAACACAACCTCAGACTGCTTTCCAGGGTGCTGGACTCCCCCTTGCAAGACGGGGCAGACCCAACCCAGGGCGTGCAATGGGGGCATGCAGTTAATGCAAGTGATCAAATCCTGGTCGTCCCTGTTACCAAGGCCCTCGAAGCCTGGCAAAATTTGACACCAACCTTCATTTGAGCCCACATTGTCAGTATCCTACTGAACAGCAGAGCAGTTTTATCTGTATAAAAAGCCAAAGTTATTTGTACTCAACTCTTACTTTCTTTTTCTTCCCCAATTTCTTGCTGATGGAAGAGCATGAGGAAGGCAGGCCAAGTAGCTCCAACAGGCAGAAAACCAGAAAGAGTAACAGATGTTTTGATTTGCCTCGAACCCGGGGTCTGACTCTGAGCTCAATGATGTGTGTGTTTGGGGGCTCTTTTGCAGGGGTCATCCAGGGAGGAGCCCTGTCGAGCATTTGCACTCAGATCTTGGCAATGGTCAATCAGGAACAAAATAAAGTCCTGTGGATTCCGGCCTGTCCACTGTAGAAGAATGCCATTCTGGGAGTGGCTGTGGCTTGGCTGCCCACGGGCACGCCTGGCCCCGCTCGTGCCCAGCGGTCGGAAGTACACGTCTATCTGTATATAAGCACGGAAGGGAAGGATCCACGCACATGGACTCCAGAAGCACCTCCTCTGTAGCCCGAGGGCCACAGGTGACCAGGACCCGGGCCCAGGCCAGAAGACTGCGTTCCTCTCACACATGTGCTTTAAGTAAAAAACACAAGAGACTTTCGATAGAGGGGTTCAACACCACCCTTTCCTTAGCCAGCTGATCAGAGATGCTGCAAAGAGAACCTTTCAGATCACAAGTTTACAAGCCTTTTCTAAGTATTGGTTGTTTATGTTTACTTGAATGGCCCCGTGCTGTCGGTGCCCAGGCCTGCCCCCCACCCTGTCAACCCCCCACGTTGCTTTGGTGTTGGGTTTTGTTCCTGCTTTCAGCAAAACGACTCTGGAACCTCGTTGGCGGCTGCATTGCTCTGGAAGGTTCTTGTCGGTGGGACCAGAGCTTCAGCAAACTTCCTGCTCCTCAGTGGCCCCTCTCCAGGCAGGACACGGCGACTGCAAGGGCTCAGACATGGTGGCAGTAGGACCAGTGCCTTTGTGGGGCTGAGGCACCAGCAGCCATGTTCTCCCCTCCTGCGCCAGGAAGGCCACTTGGGCATCTCGCAAGCTCGTCGCTCGGGCTTTCTGTCCCGCCTTCTGTGTCCTCTCATTTCTTCTCTGTCTGCAATCGTTACGTCCGCCTTCTCGCTGGGCCGTCCAGGCTCCCTGGGGTCACCGCCATGCCATAGTTCCAGGCAGGGTGTAAACCGAGGGCTGGCACGTGCCACCGGGTCCTCTTTCGCTTCTGTAAATAATGACCGCTTTGTCAGTGCAATTTTTGCAGGGTAATTCTTAAACTCCATAGGATGGGGCAGGTACATCAGCTCTCTCTGATAGGAAGACACGTTTCAGACTTGGAACCAAGAGCTCTTAGGGGAAGCATAATGAGGAGTGTCCTCACTGTCAGACATCTAGGGAGAAGCTGGGGATCCTCTTAGTCTCGGTGACAGCACTCCCGGCAGAAACAGTACCCCACGAGGGCGTCTTTGGGTTTTGGGGGTTTTTCTTGTTTTGTTTTGTTTTGTTTTTGCACTTCTGACGCTGGATGTCTCTGGCTGAAGATTTGATGTGGTTCCTCCTTAAACTGTGCGTCCTGTTAATAATAGGTACTGTACTGGGCTCCGTGTAAGCGCCACTGGGGTAGGACCTATATTTTAATACTGTTCCTAACATTTCATTTTACTAGCAAGAAATCTTTTATTTCATTTTATTCTTTGTAATTCTAGACACTAGATTGTAGTTTAGCTAAACTGACGTTTTTAAAAAAGGGATCTATTTTCTTGCACAGTTGTTCAAAAGAGACACGTGTCAGTCCTCAGTGCTGCCCTTGGTCTCACAGGTACGCGCCTTCTTCTAGCTCAGACAACCAAGACGGACGGCGGGCTGAGGCCCTCCTCGGTGCCGCGGGGCTGTTCCTCCGGGTCGCCGGGTCGCGGTCCGAGCGGGACTATGATGGTACAGTGTGCACAGGTACTGTTCTGACAGACTGGGATTTTCTGTACTAAAACCTTACTTTGTATCAAAAGTTAAACAGACTTTAGTACAATAAATAAAGGTCAATTTCTGTAACTTGTTGTCATGAAGATAGCGGTCTTTTTTTTTTTTTTTTAAAGATTTTATTTATTTATTTGCGAGAGAGAGAATGAGAGACAGAGAGCACGAGAGGGAGGAGGGTCAGAGGGAGAAGCAGACTCCCTGCCGAGCAGGGAGCCCGATGCGGGACTCGATCCCGGGACTCCAGGATCATGACCTGAGCCGAAGGCAGTCGCTTAACCAACTGAGCCACCCAGGCGCCCAAGATAGCGGTCTTTTAAATTGGTTTTCCATCGGTTCCCCACCCCTTGGCTCTCTTTTATTCCTAAATATGAGATGGCTTTCCTCCCCTCTGCAGCAGGTAGCTGGAACTGGCCGACGTGAGAGGTTCTTTCCAGCGCTCCTGATCCCCAAGGTGCCCCTTTTCCCTGCTGCATCAGCACCTCTGACTCCCTCCTAACCTCCCATGCGTCCATCTGTCCTTCCATTCGTCCAGCATAGTGTGGATGGTGGTTGCAGCCAGGCACCTGATTTGTGTAAGATTCAGATCGCGCCCGCAGGTACTTACATTCAGGGCTGCGAAGAGCGAAAGGGATTTGAAGGATGCTGGGATTTCCTGATGTTCTCAGTCAGACCTGTCTGCAAGTGGGTGAGGCCCAGGTTGGGTCCCCAGGGTGTAGAAGGCCTTGCCTAGCATGGGGGCTGCGTTGTGATACCAAGTAGAGCTCTCTGGAATTCCAGGGTGGCAGGAAGCCCGGGCTGGCCTCTTTAAATGCCCCGAGTCTGGGTCAGGGAAGAGTCCTCCTCCTCTGCTGTTATGGCCTGGAGGAGGCGGGGGCACGGTGTTGTGGAAAAGCCTCATGCTGCTGCAGTGACCTGGCCAACGGGGGCAGACTTGGGTTGGTGCCTCCTTAGTCCTTTGTGACTGCATAAAGTTCCATTGTGCACCTGCGGTCTTGGCCTCACCTGTGGCCACAGCAGTCACGGGGCTGCGCGGGACTGTGGAGGTGTGGGGGGCTGGTGCAGCTGGCTGGGGCCCAGGGCACATCCCTCTTGCCCACGTGTGCCCAGCCATCGGGCTGCCCACACCTCCCCGACAGCCCAGAGCCAGTGCTGACCCAAGAGGGGCAGTTGCTGCACGGACTTTGTCACCCACCTGGCAAATGGGGGCGGCAGCTACTTGTTTTAGGAACGGTTCTTTTCAAGAGGCCAGTGATGCCAAAACCTTAACGGTTTGCATGCGCGGCTTTGCGAGTGACCTCTTCTTCTTTGAAATTTTTCTGTATTTTCCAAATTTTCTATAGGGAACTTGGTTTTCTTTTATAATTACAAGGAAAAAATCCCACTCTCTTAAAAATGGAGGCCAGCTAAGTTGCTGAGGTCACGAACTGTTTCTGGATGTTGCCAAACAGCGCTGAGGGAATTCGTGCTCGTCTCCAAGCCATGCCGGGCCTGGGGCAGGGGGAGGGGTGGAAAGGGAGAGGTGACTTTTGGTTCCAGCTGTGAGGCCTTGGACGGATCACAGTGGTGGCCTCAACACCTGGCCTTTGAGGACGGTGCAGACTAGATAATCTCTAAGGCCCCTTCCCAAGCTGACATCTGGGATAGGGGCAGGGAATGGGACTTCAGCAGAACTCCAGATCTGGGGAGCCATCCCAGAGGCTAGAGGAGCCCCTGGACACCTCACGCTTAGGAGTGGAAGCCAAAGGGGCCCAGACTAGGAGCCAAGCACTGGCCCAGAGTCTCGGGCCTCTCCTTGGCTGGAACGAAGGAGCTGGTGCAAGAAGGCTGCCCTGCTGCCCACCCTGGATGGACAGGGCAGAGGACCACTTGGGTCAGATACCCAGGACGGAGAGAAATGCAAGCAAGTGCAGGGCGGTCCCCCGAGCCAGCATATGCTCACAGGGAGCCTGCGGCTGGCTTCGGAATGATGACTCACAGGGCGCAGGGCTGTGAGGCTGGACCCCGGACAGCTGGGCCTTCGCCGCCCCCCCCCCCCCGCCGCTGGTGTGCTGACTTGCAGGTTTCATCGACCTTACTTCATCTGTTCTTAACCATGTCGGTTCGTACCTTCCCGAGTATAGTCTCTGGCCTCTTGATGGTTCCCCCTTAAGTTCTCTTTGCGATTATATGAGTTTTTATATATATATTCAACTGTGAAATATCTCCTACATACAGAAGAGCACGTACAATGTAATCGTACAATCTAAACAAAAATAAAATGGGCAGTGTATTCATCTTCAGGGAACAGAACACTACCAGTCCCTTAGAGGGCCTCTTATGCCCAACGTGGTCAAATTCTCTACCTTTTCCACCAAAGTGAGCACTGCACTGATTTGTGGTTCAATTATCTCCTCACTTTCCTGTTTTGATCCCCAGTGGGGATGCCCTGAAACAATGTAGTGTCCAGTTTTGACCACACCTGGCGTCAAGCACAAACGGAGCTGTGTGGGGAGAGAACAGTATTGCCACTATTAGGGGAAGTCGGCCGGAAAGAGTCATGCAATCTCTGGGTCTGGCTCTGGGTGAATCTCCACTTCCCTGGGGATTTACCAGCGCCCCTTCTGGGGAAGTCAGCGAGCAAGGACGGGAACGGGTCCTGGGGGTACTGGGGCCTCCACACACCAGGTCTTCACTGTCTGCGGAAACGGTCGGAGGGCTTGGGCTGCTGTTGGTTGGCAGGCTGACTGCTGCCGTCCTCTGGACTCTGCCGGCGAGTCAAAGACGCATCTGTGGGGTGGAATGCTGGTCTGGAGGGCAGGACTCTTGGCAGCTCGCGTCAAGACAAGCCGAGTAGAAATGAGAACGTGCACCAGGATCACTGAATGTTCTGCTCTGAGCTAAGCCAATGAAGACAGAGGCACTGGTGCGAACAGCCCTTCACGTCTCCATCTTGAGCCCCTGCCCCAAAGCAGACTCATTGTCCGTGAAGTCTAGTGACCGCTCTCGTGCTCACGCCTCTCCTCTGCTGTCCTGAGCATTTCCTGGGGATTTTCCCCATTTCTTTCTTTGGCTCTCCTCTCTGTTGATGGGTCTCCTGCATCCTTTGCCGCTTGTGAGGGGAAAGGCTCCATCCTTGATGGGAATTCTTTCTCCCCGGGAGGGTGACTCTGTTTACCTTCTTCTGACACTGTCTTCTAGACAAGTTCTGGATTAAGAAAAAAGCAGTCTGTATGCACCCCTTTCTACGGATTGGCACCCTTGGGTCGGGAGAGAGTTCATCAGTGCCAAGGGCCCAGATAACAAGGCCTGAATGTGCACCGACAGCCGTTGTGGGGCTTCATCCCTCTTACTGGAGCTTTGGTTATTTGTGTGTCCGACATGCTGGCCTGGGTCCCTCCCTTTCTGATCTCCCGTCAGCAGCATTTTGTCATTTCGCTGCTCTTTCATGAAGATTCCCTCAACTTCACCTTTCAGTCCCTTCTAGTGAGTGCTCATCTTTGCTATCACATTTTTAATTCCCAAGAACTCCTTATTTTCTGAATGTCCGTCTTCATATCACTCTGTATTTGTCTCATGGGTATGATGTTTTATCTGAACGTAGATTTTTTTCCCCTTTGTCCTTTCTCATCAATCTAATTTCTCCGTTTTCCCCCTATTTGTCTTGGTCTCAGTCTTGCCCATCAGAGGATTGGACCTCTGGCATCTCAGATTCCCCAGAAGAGTCCTCTGGGCCCTGACTGGAAGAGTTGGCCTGGCAGCCATTGTGGGGGAAAGGCTGGTACTCTGCAGTCAGCATTCAATATGGCAGCACACAGCCACTTCTGTTTTCAGTGTGGGACCAATCCTCTGGTATGTCCAGAAAGCTCTCTGAACACCTCCCTGACTTCTGCCGAGTTGAGGGAAATGCAGGAGCCCCAGAGCTTGGTCTCTCTCTAGCCTTCCTGAATTCCTCATTTAAGCCATCCTCTCTACCCTGAGTTCTAGAAGGAATGATGCCTCAGTTCCTTGCACTCGAAGATTCCTTGCTTTCTCATGTTGTTTTAGGATTTGGCGTGCTCAGGTGAGCTACATAACTTGCCGCTGGGCCGTCTCCTTTTCATCTTCTAAAGTGAGTTTGTGGTGGCTGTTTCTCTGTTCTCCCCATGTTTCCGAATTTATGTCTTTCTAAAAGAAATCCTTTTCCTCTATTTACTTTGCCTTAATGAGGTTTTACTGGAGGAACTAAATTAAGTTTATGTATCATTCTGTTCTTTTTATCCCAGAAGTAAGGTTCACCTTGTCATGTCCCTTTACTCTCGTTTTTACTCTCACTGGGGCTTGGAAGGACCTAAAACGCATACTCATTCCTTCAGTGGGAGAGCCCTCTGCCAATTGGTGTGTCAGTCAGACCTCCATCAGAGAGGCAGGGCCAGTAGGAACCAGTATGATAGTGTGTAACTTCAGAAATCTGCTTCAAGCCGTGGGCTTCTGTGAGTGGGAGTACGGCTGATGCGCGTGAGGTCCACAGGGCTGGGAGTTCCGCCTGACGGTCACGGAGCAGGTGGGGCTCCCCGGCATGGACCGACAGAGGGAAGAGTGGACAGGTGGGACTCCACAGGAGAGCTGAAGCTGTGTCTACATGTGCAGTTTCTTCCCCCCTATTTTTAGGGAGGTTTCACCTGTCCAGGCCTTTCCAGGCTTCTGCTTCTAAGGTCTTTCGACTAACGAATCAGCCTCCCCCACATTATCTAGGATACTCCCTTACTCTTAATGTCAACTGATTAGGGGCTTTCATGCAAATGGAAAATACCTTCACAGCAACACCTAGTGTTTGAGTAACTGGGGACTGTGGCCTAGTCAAGTGGTCACATCAAAAAAAAAAAACAAAAACATCACTGGGGTATTTGCCAATTATTTACTTAACCAGTTCCCCACAAATGGGCGTTCGGATTAAGTTTGCTGTTGTTTATAGACTTTTTTTTTGTAGACTTAATTTAACTTTATCTTCTATGTGGAGTTTGTACTTCTCAGATAAGGACGCTGAGGCTTTAGGCAGTTACAGGAAATTCCCTGAGACCTTTTCTTATGCCATGTTACCTTTGGGATAAAAGCAGATTTGTGCTTATTTTGGAGTTGCTTTCTTTAGCTCCTCACAGATGCTACCCGCTCTGGGGACGTTAACCCTCTAAGGTACTTTACGCCCGCCTGAGTCCGTGGAAAATAGGTTCTGAGAACTAAGTGACTGTGAGGATAAAAAGGGGGACTGGCAGGCCCCCTGGGGCCCACCTGCAGATAGGAGGGCTCTACAGCATGTGGTGGCACGTGGCTGGCATCTGGCGCACATCCAAGAATATATGATGATAAAAACAGAATCAGGGCGCCTGGGTGGCTCAGTTGGTTAAGTGACTGCCTTCGGCTCAGGTCATGATCCTGGAGTCCTGGATCGAGTCCCGCATCGGGCTCCCTGCTCGGCAGGGAGTCTGCTTCTCCCTCTGACCCTCCTCCCTCTCATGCTCTCTGTCTCTCATTCTCTCTGTCTCAAATAAATAAATAAAAATCTTTAAAAAAAAAAAAAAAAAACAGAATCAGAAGGTCTTCTGAGTTTAGCAACAATGCATGCTAGTGTTAGTTCTCTATGGTAATACAAAGAATAACTCAAAAATTGCACGATATTTTGCTGGGAATGTCTGTCTCTTTTTTGACAAACAGCTTTTTTTTTTTAAAGATTTTATTTATTTATTTATTTGAGAGAGAGAGAGAGAGAAACAGCATGAGAGGGGATAGGGTCAGAGGGAGAAGCAGGCTCCCTGCTGAGCTGGGAGCCTGATGTGGGACTCGATCCCAGGACTCTGGGATCATGACCTGAGCCGAAGGCAGTCGCTTAACCAACTGAGCCACCCAGGTGCCCCAAACAGCTTATTTTTTAAGATTATCTGCTAATACTTAGAATGAAGGTAATGTATGCTTCACTTTGGCCTTTGACAAGTTGACATTTCTCGAAGTACAGAAACTTGTTTTTACGTTTTCGTGTTTGAAATATATTATTTTTGATAACATTTTATAATTTCTAAATAAGTCCCTTTCTAAGAAATCGTGTATTTTTTTAAATTACATTTTTAATGGCATTCTAAATAATCTGTTTGTACATGTTATAGGGTCTAGACTCAACCAGTGATTCTCCAGGAGGGTGCTGCTTGAGGTCATCTTCATTTGCGGGGAATACAATTGTTTATTTAAAACTAAAAATCTCAAGAGTTGAATCTGAAAGGTGTGTGTCCACATAGAGATCACTGAAGATCAGAAAGCAGGTTCCTTATTTCAGGTCACAGCCCAGATAATTTGCCTTTAAGAACGCAGGGAAGGAGCCAATCAAAATGCCTACAAATGCAAAAGAACATGGAGGGAAGCCCATCAGAAGAACTTCTCTGGGTCTTTTGCGGGCTGCTCACTTGTTTCCCCAACAGTCCAAGGAGGAGGGCCTAGGTGTGGGGGGACAGGAATGTGTTGGCCTCCCTGCCAAAGCGGTGCTTCATCCCGTGACAGCGGGCTTGATTTCCCCTGCTGTGTCCTAGATTCTGTGGTGCTCTTGATGATAGTGGTATTCACAGGAGGTTAGGGGTCACTGCTTACCACCCAGCTACTCAGCCAGCAAAAGTGGGTGCAGCGGACCCTCTGCCCAGGAGGTGAGCTCAGGAGGACAGACGACTGTCATCAAAGTGGTGTCCACATGCACGTGTGTCCCGGGTCCACTTGGCGCAGTTGGATCTGCGGATACTTGCCAGTGCCCATCACGTTCAAAGAAGTCGAAGGCCTTTGTGGTGTCTGCCTGTAAGCAGGAACTCACTGAGTTGTTGATCTGGTCATTGACAGCTCTGCTCCAAATCCCGATTGGGTCAGTGTGCGGCCCTGGCTTGGATCCTTGTGTTGGCTCTCCTCACGAGGTCATTCAGGTCCTCAGGGAAGGAGCTAGCTGAGCAAGTCAGGACATATCTGAACGCGCCCAGACCACAGCAGCCGGCACTGTCGGGGGAACCAAGACCAGGGTTGGGAGTGCAGCCTCCGACGGGCAGGGGACATCCAGGCATTCCTGCTGCAATACCAGAGGTTAAGAAGGCCCATAAATAGGCTCCATCAGGCGCCCCACGAGGGTTAAACTCTCACCGGAAAGGTTTTCTGATGTCCCCACTGCAGCCAGTTGGTGATAAAGCACGCACCATCATGTGCTGGGTTCAAACCTTGACACCAGGAACTTTCCTAGAAAGGGCACCAGTCAGAGTGCTCAGGCTCGTTACTACATTAGCTGACAGGATCATCAAATATGTGGGCTCTGACGGTGAAGACATCCTCCAGGGTACACTCAGTGCCCTCAAGCTTGGTCACATAGGTATGACAACCAGTCTATGGGGGGGAAATGCAGGGATGAAAAGCCAAGAGCCCCACAGTGGGGGATATGCGTGTCCCCTTGTTGTAAGCCGGCCCATCTGTGGGAAGTGTGGGCAGAGAAGGCTTCTTGGACTCCTGGCTGTGGTTTCGCCACTGCGGGCCTCAGATGACCCCCTAGGACACATGGAAGTCCGTGGCAGGAAACAACCCATCAGTGATGAGGTGGGTGTGGGCCAATAAAAGATTCCAGGATTTCAGCAGGTGGGACGGAAAGTGCCTCCTTGGTTTAGAAGACCTCTCTCTGGAAGGATTTGGTGATCAGAGCTTCCTGGAGGTTTTTGTTTGTTTTTGGGGGCGGAGGGGGAGTTGTTTTTTGTTTTGTTTTTGCTTCAAAAGTAGAAAAGATCTAAAAATGTATATTTCTATACATGAGAGGTCTCATCTCAGGGTCATTCCACTCCTCACCCCAGAAAGAGGACATATTTTCATCAGTTTGGGGCTTCTTGATGCAGTGAAGCCCCCCCCCCCTTCACCGAGGAGGAGCACACACAGAGTACTCTGTATCCTACTTTTCCCCACATAACCCAAAGTACTGGTGTGGCCTGTCACTCTCTACACACACCACTGTGGGAGCAAACGGGCTGTCCCACTGAGGAGCGGAAACGCAGGGCGCCATCGGGCACGTAACCTCGAGGCAGGAAAATGGAAGCCGATGGGAAGTGGGCACAAGGTTCACGGAAGCCGTTTGGCTGACAGAGAAGGCACTGCTAAAATGCCACACAGCCCCTGGGGAAAGGCCAGAGATGGCGATAGATGTTTGGGGTGAGGGGGAAGTGTGTAAAGAGGGCAGCCCTGAGGCTGTGTTAGCTGCCACCATTTCCTGTTTTCCTTAGGCAGTTGAGAACAGGGAATGTGGCTTAAAAAGAAAGAAAAAGCTTTAAAGATGTTTTGTGTCAAGCCAGACTGGAGGCTCTGCTCTGGGCCCACACTTCCAGGTGGGGGTGCTAGGAGAAGGCTCAGCCCCTGCTCTAGGGTTTCTGGGTAGCAATTTCTGTGCATGTAATAGCCCTGGGTACCCCGGGGTCCTAGGGGGTGGAGGGTTTCTGCTAGAATTCAGCAAGTAAGAGACCCCCTCGATCCTTGTAGAATATCCTGCGCCTAATGTGTCGGCTCGGACCTTGAAACATGAAGGGAGGAACTTGGAGAAAGGGACACCAAGTGTTGTCCTTAGGTCCCGGGAAGTGGGGGAGCGTGTGATGCTGTCCAGGGAGGAAAATGGTGGTGCGCTTTCCACTGGGCATGAGGGGAGGTTGGTGGCCCTCTAGCAAGGCCACCATGCTGCGGGGGTGGCGGTGCTGTTTTTAGGATGTGCTGCGGATCGTGACCGAACCTGAAAGAAGAAAGGGCGGGTCATGTGCTGTGTGCGCCCCCACGGGAACGGGCCCTTATACTGCAGAACACCTACTCTGTGCCACACATTCTACTAGCTGACTTTCCTAGGCTCTGGACTCGACATTTTTTTCAGGGTTAAAATTCTTTCTCTCTTTTTTAATGGTCCGTATTTAACTGTAGCATCCTTTTATTCAAATTAAAATTAAACTCACCTTTAGGAGGCCAATTTAATTAACCACATACATGTCTAATGAAAAGAGGGTGACACCCTGTCATTTTAAAATAACAGGATGTTATTTTGCCTTATTGAACCAGATATGCAAAACTTAAATTTGCATACTTGGACGCATTTAGTTTAATTTTTCTTAGTTTAAAATATTAAACTCTGGGTGAAAAATTAAACCGTCTTTTTCTTGCGAATATTAACGTAGGCACATGGCCAAAAAACGCAAATGGTATCCAGCAGGGCATGAATTGAAAAGTTCGATTCCATCGTCTTTGACATTGGGAGCGGTCTGGCTGTTTACCAGGTTCACTGTGATCACACTTAGCATCAATAACAATTGTGGGAATAAATAAGGGCCACTCAGCTGAGAACAAGCAAGGGCTACTCCCAGCTAGCCATAGGAAGGGAGTCAGCCCCCATCACTTGCCTTTGGCAGAGATGCTAAGGCAAGCAGGGGCTCGGGAGAGCTGTGCAGTGGGAAGAGGAAAGGCTTCAGGTGTGCGCTGATCAGTCTGTTGGCCCCGGGAAGCTGGAGGCAGGCTAATCAGCAGTGGGGCATCCTGTGTGATTGGTTAGGGGTACATATTTGGCTTCTCTAGTTGTTTTTACTAAGCTAGACGCTGGGGCAAAAATTACGAACGCTGACAGGTATGGATCAAATCTTGGCCATTTGGGGCCAACTGTTATAGGGGTTGTTTGGCTTCCTGGGCTGGTGGCTACAGATTGTGGCCCCAAGTCCTTTTTTTATAAATGGCCTGGCTGTTGTCCATGGGTGTATTCAATCTCGTAATGAAATCACCAGCTATTCTGATGAGATGCTGTGTGACGTGAGGACATAGCATCATCACCTGTGAGGCATTCGTGCCCAAAATGTTTCACCTGGATCTCATCAAGCCATTACATCCAGCTCCTGGTTTATAGGAAGTTTAGGGAATGAAGAAACAATCAGGCAAAGCGATGAGGAGGAGGATTCTACAGGGCAATCACCTGGTCTCTTCAATGGCTAGGTATAAAAACGTGTGTGTGGTGGGGGGGGCAGTAGATGGATAGACAGGACCGATTTAAATGCAAAGTATCTTGACAGACATATAACCAACTACAAGGAAAAAAGTTGGATGAGGTCTGGATATGGATTCATAATGAAATTAGGGAACAGATTGAGATGTGAGGGTGCTGGGGGACGATGTCGTGGCAAGAGTCTCAACTCTTCAGAGGCACAGGCGTCTAGCGTACTTTCCTTTGAAGGGGTGCAGTGAAATCAAGGTGATGCAGCAGGGCCGACTGGGTGAGTCGTCGGTTTTCATCACAGAAAATCGGACTTCTCTGTTTGGACTTCTTACACTAATGCTTAGAAAAGACTATTTTGATCCACTCTCAGTTCCTCTTCATCTAAATAACCACTATCACAATTTATGCCGATACAA
Organism: Mirounga leonina; assembly: GCF_011800145.1. Lineage (NCBI taxonomy): Eukaryota > Metazoa > Chordata > Mammalia > Carnivora > Phocidae > Mirounga > Mirounga leonina. The sequence continues at coordinate 5,680,983 of NW_023270265.1, read as the reverse complement.
GCAGAAAACAGACTTGTAAATTCTCCCTTACGTTTTCACCTAAATAAAATCATAACCTAGCTGCTTGATTTTTCCCCACCAATACCGTGGAGACTCTTCCATATCAAAACATGTGGATCTGCCCCATTCTTTTTATGACTGCATGCAGAGTATTTATTGGATGAACGAATCAGCATTTATTTAATATAGATTCTTTTTTTACAGTAGTTTTTCTGCTGTTAAAAGCGGTATCTAATTCTACTCTTAAAGAGCAAAGGAGGCATGAAAGGAAACAGACTTGCTTGCCCGAAGACACATAGCCAAGTGAGAAAGAGAACCAGCCTTTGAAACCGAGTTCATGTTTCTAGAGCCCTGCACACAGCTTATAAAACCAGTGCTGCTTCTAGCTTCCTCCTTCTGGGACTGATTGGTCTTTGGCCTCTCAGAGGCTGATCTGTCACATGGTATATAATTTGGGGACATATGCTCAAGAGTCAAAATACCTCAACTGATTGGTATCTAACAATGGACGGGCCCCTTGCAACACCTGTCTTTGATTTTTAGTATCCTTTTTATAAGTGGGGCTGCTGCTTCCTCACAACCCATAAGATAATGTCTTCGAAGAATGAGGAGCAAGCAGGGACCACTGCCTGGACAGCCACACACCTCTGTCACTGCCATCAATAGGAAATGTTTCCCACACAGTGCACTACTACTTCCAGCTTTCCGTGAGCGTGTCTGCTGGAGTCATCTGTCCGTACCCTAGCTGCAAGGGAGCCCAAGAAAGCAAATGTGGGTTTTTAGCTTGGGGAGGCAGGACCCCCTAATGTGAGGGATTTCCCAAATGGAGGGAGGCTCTTCAAAAGGGGCTGGGCAAATGTACACCATGAATCCAAATATCTGAAGATAAATGTGGTGCATTCGTAACATGTAATATCGCGCCACCATTTCACAAGCCTATTTTGAAGAACATTTAATGGCACAGAAAAATGCTCAAGATAGGGTCTATGAAAAAATATGCAAAACCATATACATTGAGGATGGCCTCATTATTTTTAAAGGATGGGAGGGCAAAAGCCTTGTGAAATGGGTGCCCGTTGGGGTCCTCTGAGGAGCAGGTGCCAACATGGGATTAGACCTACAAGAGGTTTATTGGGGGAAACGCCTGTGAAGGATAAACGGGAAGGGAGTTGGGTATGCAGGGAAGCCTTCAGCTGGAGGCAGGTAGAGCTGACATCTGTGAAGGGAGAGAGGGAAGGAAGGACAGAGGAAGGGCCTCAAACTGCAGTGCAATTCTGAGAAAATCTCAGCCGGGCCAAGGGCCGTGAGCAAAAGCTGCATTTGGAAGGTGCTAGAAGAGCCTTGCGTTTATTTGGCAGGACTACCTCTGCTGTAGTCAGTCACTAGCAGGGCCCAGCCCAGGGGAAGCGTAGACTCGGGCTCATGGGGGCAGGCGCCGAGAGCACTCAGTCTGCGGGGAGCTCTGCCCCTAGAGGGTTCTCTTGAAGGAGACTGGGTGACGCGTCTTCACTGGTGAAATGAGGGGTGGCTTTTGAGCTGCTTTTTTGCACCCAAGTGTAGGCAAACGATGGTTATGAAAACTGCCCCAGTGGCTTGTTTGCTGCTCCGTAGAATCCCTCATTACTGGGAAATGCCATGCAGGCACACAGCGTACATCGAGTACAAATATACAGCCCACACGTCCCCATGGAACCAAGGTTCGGGTGGAGAGCCCCGCGCTGCCCCCGAGGAGGGAGCCTCTAGCCCCGCCCTAGAGCAGCGGCTTCTCAGCTCCCCATCACAGCTTTACCGCCCAAGTGGACTCTCCTCCTCCATTTGCCACTTGTTAAAATTCAGTCTGTAACTGGGTTTCCCTGAAAATCTGCCTTAAAAGAGGATGAGGAGGTTGCCAGGAACACTAGGGCTATTTTCTTTCCTACCGTCCTACAGTTTTGAGCTCCAAGTTTTGGTGCTTTAGAGAAGTGAGGGTCAGTCATTTGGAAAACCAGCCCATTTATGTGGAGAACTTCATTGTTATGACTCTGATTGTAATGAACTCAGATTTTAAACCCTCATACCTGCCGAGGGTTTCGTCTTCTGTTGGGCATTTTTCCACAGTCCCTAAATTTAGGTTCTATGGGTTATAAAGAGCCATAGGTAAGTCAGGGATCCTTTAGAAGAAGCCAGATCCTAAACTGTCAGTACTTAAAGAAAATTGGAGACCATCTGGTCCCAGCCTTGTCAGTTAGGAATAAGGATACTGAGACTTGCCCAAGCTCTCAGAGCCCTTCAGGCGCTTCTGCTGTTTCGGAGGCGTGGACTCCCTGCCTCCCCGACATCAGTGTAACTGCAGGGTTAGGGGCGTCAGCCTGTGGGCCTCTGGAGGCCAGGGGCCGCCTCCCATCCCTTGTCAACACTTCTACCCCAGGACAGAAAGAAGTGTGAGAGAGGTGGGATCCTTGGTAAGGGTGGGTGAGTCTCGCTGGTCTCCAGGTGTCGAATGAGAGATTCTCAACTGGTTGTACAGCTCAACCATGAGCAACCGGAGGGGTGAGGAGCTATGGTGTCCTGAGAAAGCTGGAATAGTAACAGTAGTGGTAACAGCTTTATGGTCCTTACTGTGTGCCATCCTTCCTTAAGTGCCTCGTGTATGTTAACTTGCAACACTATTGGGTGGGTACTATTATTCCCATTTACAGATGGGGAAACTGAGGCACAGGGAAGCTGAGAAACTTGCTGAAGGTCATACAGCTAATCAGAGTCTGTGCTCTTAACGCCTTTCCTAGAATGTCTGCCAGGCAATCGAGAAGGCGTCCGTCCCCATCCCAGACTTGGGTGACTGGGCCAGGCCTGGGAGGAGGACCCATGTCTGCAGAAGACAGTGGGTGCACTGATCCAACAAGGCACGTGGTGTTGCTAAGGGAAAGGGGAGCCAGAAGGAAGGGGAACCCACACAGGATGTGGAGCCTGTCCTCCAACTCAGCCAGCCCTGGGGAGCACCATGGGCTCTGAAGTTACGCGTAGCTGTAGGACATCCTTAGGGCAGGACAGCTGCCTTTCTAGCCTCCTTATGCCCTACCTAGAGGGCACGTGAGCCCTTGGGGCGGTGTCTGTGCTGGCTGGTTTATGCCATGGCTGGAGGCTTGAGACAACCAGCTTTGCCAATGTCCACTTCAACGTAGAAGCAGGACCAGGGACGGGTGTGGGACCGTTGACTACACCATGACGCTATGGACTCATAATTGTGGCCCCATCTGCAGACAGAGGGAGGCATCTGGTCAATTAAGACAAGGACTTAAAATGTCATCTCACAGGAGGTTCCTCAGTTGTGGGAACTCACCAAACATGGTGCCTTCTTCCCTCCTTGCCCTCCATTCCCCGTGCCCTAGAGGCAGGATTGGGAGGCCATCTATTTCCAGAGTGGACACTGTTGACTGGAAGAGATTCCTTTTAAGGAATCACTTTCAAGACAATGTTTTTAGACTTTAACTAGAAGGGACCTGCTAGAAATAAAAAAGACCTATAGGTGTTGCTCGGTGGACTAAGAAATATTTTTCAAATGTTTTCTCAACCAAGCTGCAATTTTCAAGCATCCTGCTCCTTCTGTGTGTAGGCAGGAGCCTGAGTCAGGATCTTTGCTTGGGGAAGAATCTCCTGAGAAGCCCCCCTGAGCTGTGTGAGTTCAATGGACAGCCTTGCCTCGTGGGGATGAAAGTTCTCGAACAAAACTCCCAGCTCCCAGGGACAGGTGGTTCAGTGTGCACGCCTCTGGAGAGGCAGGTTCCCTTGGAACAGTGCTCGGCCTTAGAGTGTGCAGCGGAGGGCCGCTGCAAAGAAACAACCAGGGAGGCGTTGTCATGGTGAGGAATAAGAAACAACCAGAGAGGCGTTGTCATGGTGAGGAATCTGGTTGGCCCCGGGGGACAATCCTGAGGATGGGACACAGCAGCTGAGTGTCTGCAGAATCACAGCACCAGCTTGCGACATCAGTGGGGGATCTGAACCATCAAGAACACCATCCTACTCGTGGGCAAGAGTGAGTCTCACTGTCGGGGGTCAGTGGCCAGAAGAAGGAAAGCCCACCCCCTCCCTGTCTTGGCATGGACTAGGATGGGTTGAGCTGGGGTCATAGGGAAAGTTGCTGCATAGGGGCAGCAGAAGCAATGGCAGCAAAATACTATGGCGGGTTCCTGAGGCTTGCCCCACGGGGCCAGGGGAACAGGCAGCATTAGGAGTCCCCGGGACAGATCCTGGGCTGGCCTATTCATCTGGAAGGCAGAAAGTCAGGAGGAGGTCTACGTACGTGAAAATGCTACACAACGTGCTGTCCTTGACCCCTGGAGCAGGCCACGTGCTTGCACAGAGGTAAGATGCAGGCAGTCAGATTCCCTGAGCCCCTGCGCCACCCTTTGAAGGCGTTGCATGCTTCAGCCCTACGGCAGACCCCGAGGATGAATCCAAAGACGTTTAAGGGGGATGTGATGCCTGGCTTCAAATATCTGAAGGACTATCAGAGCCAGGCCCAAGGACAGACGTTCCCGGAGGGAGGTTGCGGCTTAGTCTGGGGAAGAACTTTCTGGCCGCTGTATCTGTTTCATGGTGTGATGAGGCACTGAGACGCTGGGCAGGGTGAGGAGTGGCTTGTGGACTGTGTGGGCACAGGTCCCCGATCCTGCCTCCCTCACCCCAGTCCCATTCCTGGATGCGATTTCAGGTCGCAGCCCCCTGCTTACACACACAAGTAGTACGGGGAAATCCCAAAGGATCCCGGACCCCTCACCAGATGTTCCTGCATGGCGCTTTTCAGGCGGGCAGCCCCTCAACCTGCACGTGGAGCTCGTCCACCTGCCGTCTGAGCTACTCAGTCCCCAGGCAGGACTGCTTCCGTCAGAGAGAACCCAGGAGGAGGCCAAGTTCACGTTCTCTCCACACTGACTCTTGGCAATGTATGTTTGGGTCCCTGAAGATGAGCCGTCTTGGGAGGAGGTTGAGAACACAGCCTAGGAGGGCCGATTCACATCTACTGGTTCAAAATGACGACTAAAACGACTTCTTCACGAAGTCTCAGTGACACTCCTCGGAACTAGAAGACACAGCAGCACAAGGCGCTGTCAGTGCCATCCCACCCAAGGCTGCCTTCTTGAGAGACTCAGCATGACAACCGCTGTCCTAGCTTCCTTAGAAAGCCTGACTAAACTGCTTGTAGGTAGGTAGTGGGAATTGTAACCTGGCTTAGGGCATGTGGATTGAGGAAGCCACTTGAGTTTTCTTCCTTGTACGAAGGGTTAAGGTATTTTCTGAGTACAGAAATCTCTTCAGAGTGCCAGAGATGATTCTTTTTTTCAAGCCAAGGGCGTCAGCATTAAAAGCATACTGCCTTCGAATCATTGTGACCTTGGCCAGAGACACCCAAGTTCTTTGAGTCTCAGTGTTCCCAGCTGTAGAGATAGGATTTGGGGAAAGGGACCATGGAAGATCCCCCTAGGAGAGCAGTCAGCCTCCTGAGGAGTCCTTGGCCATGTGGCATTTGGAGAGGAGTCCATGGCCAAGCTGATGCAGGTTGTCTATCCTTTTGGGTAGGGTAGCTGGCTCTTGATGAGATGGTAGTGATGCCTCTTGGCCTGGACTAGGATGGGTTGAGCTGGGGTCATAGGGAAAGTTGCTCAGAGGTTGACTGGGTCTCAGAGTGTGGTCTGACCAAGCAGAAGAGAGTCTGCCTGGGACTGCTCTACTCTGACTGGGGCCGGGCCTTCCTCCCAAGGCCTTTCTGTACTAAGGGCAGGCCTTCCCACCCCACTGGCTCATTTTCTCCTGAGGGTGGGCTGAATTAGAGTCTGATTATGATGCCTATACTTTATGACTTAAGACAAAGTTTTGTAAAAATAAAACACTTCCCTGCTTAGGTTATACTGATCAGCAAAAAATTAGTTCTGACCCATGATACGTTTTGAGTCAAACATATTCCTTTGAACTCATAGCTTCAATTTTTCATTCTTTTCAACATTGGATTTTTAAATCGCAGAGATAATATTTGCTTATTGTGGGCATTCAGATAACACAGAGGAATATAATGTGAAGAAGGAAAGCCCCCGCTTTGTTCCCAGAGGCTTTCGGCATGTCCCTTTCCCCGTGTGGTTGCTGCAAGCATTTGACAGGCACCTGCCCAGGTCTTTCTTAATGCATCTACATGCATGTAATCTCCTTACGCATACGTGGGGGGTCATACTGTATGTATTGTATTACTTGCTCTTTAAAAAAAACAACAGCTAAGTTTATGCGAACTCACTGCCGTAAGAGAAAACACTTGGATGATCTTAGTAATATCCCAGGAAGGAAAAGTGGGCAGTTGGGTAATTGTGAAGTTTTGGATCTAGGCTCAGGCGTTTTAAGGCAGACAGGAAACTGATTGAGATTGGCAAAAGTTTTATGATACTATAGTTTAGGATTGGTAACAGCAAGGAGAGAGTCTTTAAGTGATTCTTTTTTAAAAAAAGATTTACTTATTTATTTTGGAGGGAGACGAGTGTGAGAGAGTGGGGGGAGAGGCCAAGGGAGACGGAAAGAGAGAATCTTTTTTTTTTTTTTTTAAGATTCTATTTATTTATTTGAGAGAGAGAGAATGAGAGGGAAGAGGGCAGAGGGAGAAGCAGACCCCCTGCTGAGCAGGGAGCCCGATGCGGGACTCGATCCAGGGACTCCAGGATCATGACCTGAGCCGAAAGCAGTCGCCTAACCAACTGAGCCACCCAGGCTCCCAGAAAGAGAGAATCTTAAGCACACTGCACGCCCAGCACAGAGCCCAATATGGGGCTCGATCCCAGGACTCTGAGGTCATGACCTGAGCCAAAATTAAGAGTCGCACGCCTAACCGACTGAGCCACACAGGTGCCCCTGAATGGTGCACAGTTCAAAGTTGTAATAAAAACTGACTTCCTTGATGGTTTTTTTTTTTTTACTTACTATACTGACCTTTCAAATTAGTAAAAAACTACAACAAAACCCCCTTTTGTTGTTGTGAAGGGTTCAAACAATAAAAAGACCTCTGATCAAAAATGACACATGCCTCTGGTATAGAAAAAAGAAAAAACTGTTATTTAATGGATTCTTTTTTTGGTGACATTCGCATTCCATGTCCTAAACCACTGTCTGGTGTTTTTACCATACCTTTTGAACTGCCCTCTCTGCTATCTCCTTATACTAAAGGAGTCTTCCAGTCTACTAAAGGCTCCCTTGGCCTCTCCCCCCACTCTCTCACACTCGTCTCCCTCCAAAATAAATAAATAAATCTTTTTTTAAAAAGAATCACTTAAAGACTCTCTCCTTGCTGTTACCAATCCACAGCCTCTAGCTCACACCTCTGGTGGCCTGGAGCTGGGAGTATGCTCTCTCTGCTTAGAGGCCTTGCCCTGTATGCTATTCTGAGAACACCTCACCCTTTCTTATCTCTGTGATAGGTTCAGGTCTGTTTGAACTTTGCTATACCATTATTATGGTAATTTCTTAAAGCTTAGGATCTCTATATCATGGTTGAAAATATTTAGCAACAATACCTCATTTGTATAGGGATTCTTTTACCTAGCAACCTCAGGTATCTGAAATGGTAAAAAAACAAACAAAAAAAACAAACAAAAAAGTGGGGTGGCAATGTATTACAGCAATGAAAATAGATGCTCCAGAACCCAGGCACTGATGCTGAAGACACTGCATGAAAAAAACCAAACCCTTCCAGGCACTTGGGGCATATTTTGGTTCTTAGTGTAGATACATTTTATTATCAGTGTTTTTCAACTGCCAGTATATTAGACTCCAGTTTGGAGAGGATTGTTTGGGGCAGATATACTAAGCCTGACACGAAGACATTAGCCAAAAAAATCACTAAAGAAGAAAGAGCAGTCCGGGTGACTTGGCCTAGCATAACCTACGGCGGCTCCTGTCACTTCTCCAAGCAAGGCTGCCTTACTAACCTCTAGGGTGAGGATGTGCTGGTGGGGAAATCAGGATGGGGCAGCAGCGTTCTGGAGCTTTGTTGGTCAGTGAGCATGCTTGGCTGATGCTGTTTGCTCTAACGGTGAATTAGTGATAATTAAGGGCCTACCATGTGCCAGATCCTTTATGTGTATTAGTTGTATCCTCACAATGACCTAGAAAAATTCTTACTCTCATTTAATAAATGAGGAAGCCCAGGATGGAAATAGAAATAATTTGGCCCTAGATCTCCTAACTAGAAAGTGCTAAAGCTGGGATTGGAAGCTATGGGGCTCACCTTCTTTACTGACAGACAGGTGTGGTCACCAGCACTGTCATTTGCAACAAGAAGAAACTGCAAAGGTGCTTCTTCCTTAAATAGGGAGTAGGGGTTTGTGGTGGGCCCACTTGTGTATGGTAGGTTCCATACACAGAGACAGAGGCCTAACGTTTGCAGACTGCATAGCCCAGCCCAGCGCGGGCAGCTGTGGGGAGATACGGGAAGAACGTGGTCTTAATCTCAGGAGCTTTTAGTTCAGCTGCGGAAACAAGAGACTCAAACAAAATAACAAGGAGGAAATGAATCCTTGATTATTTATTTGATACTCATTTTGTTTGGTTTGTTTCCTGACGTTTGTCCTGTCTCCACACCTGA